>NC_058521.1:566724841-567036508 GCF_904849725.1 Hordeum vulgare subsp. vulgare
TCCGCCGCAGCCAGGCCTCAGATCTGGCCGGAGTGCCGCCGCCGGCGAGCACCTCCCCAAGGCCGCAGGTTGCTGCGCCGCCGTTGAGGTCGAGTCTCCGCCGGCCCCGTTCCTTGTGGCCTGACCTCGCCACCTGCCAGCGCCGCCTCAAACCTCCGGGGATGGACGGATCCGGAGCTCCCCGTCATGGATCCGGCCTCCCCCGCCTTCCTTGCCTCGCCAGAGAACCTGCCTGGAGGCGCGACACCGAAGCCCCTACGCCGCCATGGCCTCTGTTCGCGGGAGGAAGAACGACGCAGAGCAGCGCCCGCTCCAGCGACGCCCTCTTGGGCCTCCCCTCCCGTTGCGGCCTAGCTCGCCTCGCCCCTCCATCGGCCCAAGCCAGCAGCTCCAGCACCCAGCCAGATCCCCTTCCGGCCAGGCCGAGGCCTGCTAAGGTGAGCAGCCCCCGAGCCTCTATTTTCGCCCCGTGCACTGTTTTGCTTTATTGCGCCCCAGCTCGGCCCGTTGGTGTATTAGGTTATTTTTGGATTTTTATTTAAATCCAGAAAAATAGACGATATTTAGAATGTCGTATCTTTTATTCCGTAAGTCGGATCGCGACATGTAGCATATGGATTTCGTGTAGTTTCTCGCGTAGAATACGTTGGCACAACTTGCATATTTGTTTGATGTCGTTTGGCGTGCTGTATGCATGGATTAACATGATGTCCTATAATGTTTGCGTCCCGTATTATTTTTCGCGAGTGCCCCGATAGCCCGTATACCGTAGATTAAATGTCCATGTTTTAGGGACCATTTTTCATGTATTTTAGAGTAGTCATTTGTATTTTTGCGTGTAGGGAATTGTCGGTAGTTTATTTTTCCCGTGTATAGGTTATTTTCTCGCATATTCGTGTGGCATTATATTGTTGTGCAACCTCACATATTTTATATGTTTTCGGGGTAGAAAAATTCTGTGCAATTATTTTTAGCTTTTGAGTAAGTTAGTTCGTGCGATATTTTGCCGTGATGCCCTTTTGTTTAATTCGTAGGATTTAATCCGTTCTTCGTTTGACGGAGTTGTCAACTAGGGAGTTGTTCTTGGATGTTTAGACTAGCCCCTGGTATTTTTAGTTGCAATAGAAATTCATGTTTAGGTGTGGTTTGCTTGCTCTCAAGTTGCTAGAAATAGTGCTGATTTGGAGGTGCTGAAATATTTCTAAGTCTGGGATCTGTTATTATTTTGTTGCTGTCTTATCTTGCTTGCATCTTGTGATCTGTAGCTCTTTTGAGGTTGGTCCAATGGAGTTAGTTGTACCCCTTGTGTTTCTCTAGAATGATGTAAATTTTCATGCCATTTGGAGTCCTGTAGCTATAGGTTTTGCTGCTGTCAATATGGCTTCAGATCGAAAACTGCACTTCCATGAAGTGTTATTTTCACTAAGTCTGAAATAGGGTGTGGGAAGCCATTTTGTGACTTCTTTTCCTTAGTGATCCATGATGCCATGCTAGTTGTTGTTGGTTGTATGTTGTAGTGCTTCTTGCCCTCTTTCGTGCCATGCCTTGCTTGAGCATATCGGAGTTGTGTAGCTCGTAGTTGTGGGGTGTAGAAGATGTTATGTGGCTGATTTTGGCAGATTGTAGTCATTTCTTGTTTTGCTCGTAGTTTTTGAACCGTAGCTCCGTTTTGATCGTGTCCTACATGAAACTTGCTTAGAATCTCGTGTAGTTTCATTTTATCTTGCTGGTTGTATGTTTTGAAGTGCTCGTGACCGTCGTTGCACACATATTGCATTCATGCCATCATATCTTGCGGTGCTTGTAACTTTTGACCCGTAGCTCCGTTGGAGATGTTCTTTATGTGTAGATTGCTTGAAATGACGCGTAGAATCACGTGAACCTGTTTGTTTTGCTGTTTAACAACTAATGAAATGCATTAGTTCAGATCTGGACAGAATTGCAAATTAACATGTGAGGTCGTCCCGGAGGTGCTATATGTCATTTCCGACCTCATTTAAAATGCCTAGATAGGTAGTTTAATTACGCTTCACCTCTTGCCATGTTAAACCACATTTAATATCGCCGTGTATTTAATCGGGATAGAACTAAATAATTAACGTGGAGTTTCGTCAATATGCAACTCGTTGCATATTGAACTTCACTTAATGTGTAGTGTTTGATTGTGTGAATTGTCATGCCGTGACTTGCGTGTATTCAGCTGCTCATGCATCATTTGTGTTGTGCATCGTGTGGTGAATTTCGTGTGTTGATTTGTGTTTCCGGTTTCCTTCGTCTCGATAGAGTTCCGCAAGCGTGCCGGATTGTGAGGACTCGTTCGACTACGTTGGTTCGTCTGCTTCACCGAGTTGTTCTTCTTTCAAGCGGGATCTCAGGCAAGATGATCATTTCCCCAGATACCATTACTATCATTGTCATGCTAGTTTTACCGTTTCTATCGTTTATGTCTCGTTGCCTACCACCTGTTAAATACCAGCCTCTCAACAATGCCATGATAACCTTCAACATGTTCGACCTAGCAAACCACTGATTGGCTATGTTACCGCTTGCTTAACCTTGTGTTAGCGTTGCTAGTTGCAGGTGCAGATGCTTCCATGTGAAAGCATGGGTTCCTTGTTCTATCACCATATTAAATGCTATTTAATTAAATGCACCTATATACTTGGTAAAAGGTGGAAGGCTCGGCCTTTCTAGCCTGGTGTTTTGTTCCACCTTTGCCCCCTTAGTTTCGGCTACCGGTGTTATGTTCCATAATTGAGCGCTCCTAACACGATCGGGGTTGTTATGGGGACCCCTTGATAATTCGTTTTAGATTAAAGCTGGTCTAGCAAGGCCCAACATTGGTACTACATTTGCCCAACATAATAATTCTGTTAAATTGAGATGCATAGGGAGTTAGCGCTACCCGAGGAGTAATTCTACATAATACAGGTAGGGCAGTGCTGATGGTGCTGGTCCAAAACAGAGCACTGTGCGGGGCCACCGCGAGGAAACTCGAGGTTTGGCACTCGTACGCGTAGCTTATCCGTCGTGTCCTGAGAACGAGATACGCGGCTCCTATCGGGATCGTCGACACGCCGGGCGGCCTTGCTGGATTGGTTTTACCTTTGACGAGATATCTTGTGCATGGGGATTCCGGTGATGCTTTGGGTAATCTCAA
The DNA here is from genome assembly GCF_904849725.1 of Hordeum vulgare subsp. vulgare. NCBI lineage: Eukaryota > Viridiplantae > Streptophyta > Magnoliopsida > Poales > Poaceae > Hordeum > Hordeum vulgare. Next base: position 566,728,002 of record NC_058521.1, read on the forward strand.
AGTTGAGGTTTTCCACTAGGGAATCCGACGAGATCGCGAGCTTCGTGATTGAGGATTTCTATGCGGCTTGTGGTAATTTGTGATGGACTAGTTGGAGCACCGCTGCAGGGTTAAATTTTTCGGAAAGCCGTGCCCGTGGTTATGTGGCAACGTGGAAACTTTGTTTAACACTGGTTCTAGATAACTTGAAGTTAACTTAATTAAAATATGCCAACTGTGTGCGGAACCGTGACTGTCTCTTTCGTGAGTTCCTTCTCCGATCGAGGACACGGTGGGGTTATGTCTGACGTAGGTAGGTGTTCAGGATCATTCATTTGATCATCAGTAGTCACGTCCGTTTTGCGTAGATCTTCCCCCTCTTATTTCTGGTATTCGTAAGTTAGCCACTAAATATATGCTTAGCCGCTGCTGCAACCTCACCACTTAACCATACCTCACTCATTAAGCTTTGCTAGTCTTGATACCTTTGGAAATGAGATTGCTGAGTCCCTTGTGGCTCACAGATTATTACAACACCAGTTGCAGGTACAGGTAAAGGTTACTTGACGCGAGCACGTTGATTGTTCATTTGGAGTTGCTTCTTCTTCTTCTTCTTCTTCATCGATCTAGGATGGGTTCCAGGCCGGCAGCCTGGGATAGCAAGGATGGACGTCGTTCTTATTTTTCTCGTTTGTTTTCGTCCGTAGTCGGACCCTGCTCTTACTCTTGATGTTTATGTAATGTACTGATGTGACTCTGATGTAGCTTGTGGCGAGTGTAAGCCAATTCTTTATATCTCTTCTTTTCAGTACATGTACTTGTAACGATATCCATTCTTGCGACACGACGAGATGCGCTTCTATCCCTGAGGAGGCCCTCGTGCCAAATTGAGAATAGGGCCGTATCTTGGGCGTGACACCGTGTTATAGCTGTTACATGATGAATCACATCCGTCATACTCATCCGTCACCGATCCACTGCCTACGAGTCTTTTACTACTGGTTCTCGCTACGTTACTTTGCCTAGGCTTGTCCCTTGCTATCAAAGGGATTGGGCCACTTTGCTGCTGTTGTCACTACTGCTGTTACTTGTTACTTTGCTGCTGCTGCTACTACTACAGTTCCTTACTACTCCGATGTTACTTGTTGCAAGACTTTGTTGGCGCCGTTGCCGGTCTAGGTAAGCGGCACTTACATCCCGTCAGCAAGGCTTTTACTGGCGTCATTGATACAACGGTTAGGAATAGTCTGCCTTGTCAACAGATTGTTTCTGGCACCGTTGTTATCATACTACCTTGCTACTGATACTTTGCTTACAGACACTAATCTTTCAGGTGTGGTTGAATCTGACACGTTCAACTGCTAATACTTGAGAATATTCTTTCGCTTCCCGTCGTGCGAACCAACAAATTTGGGTTGAATACTCTACCCTCGAAAACTGCTGCGATCCCATACGCTTGTGGGACATCACCGCCCCTCCCACCCGAGGCACATACGACCAAGGGATGGGCCAGCCCAGGGGTGGCCGCCGCCCCACTCTCCTTGGGGGCCAAGGCACCCTTGGCCGCCGCCCCAACCTAGGGGAAACCCTAGGATGCCGACCCAGGGGTGGTCGCCACCCCACTCTCCTTGGGGGCCATGGCACCCTTGGTCGCCGCCCCAACCTAGGGGAAACCCTAGGGCGCCGGCCCCTCCTCCCTTCCCCCTATATATATGAGAGGAGAGGGAGGGCAGCCGCACCACAAGATACGACGCATCCCTCCTCCGTCTCTCTCTCTCTCTCGTAATACTTCTCCCTCGTTCGTGTCGTGGTAGCGCATGGCAAAGCCCTGTCGGGACAGCTCCACCACCACCGCCACCATGTCGTCATGTTGCCGCCTGCTGGAGAACTCAGCTACTACTTCATCTACGCTCGCTGGATCGAGGTGGTGAAGGCACCATCGAGCTATACGTGTGCTAAATGCGGAGGTGTCGTCCGTTGGACACTAGATCAGGACGGATCTTGATTGGATTGCGAAGACGTTCAACTACATCAATCGTGTTTCTTAACGCTTCCTCTTAGCGATCTACAAGGGTATGTAGATGCACTCCCCCTCTCGTAGCTGATGATATCCATAGATAGATCTTTGGTGTTCGTAGGAATTTTTTTGTTTTCCATGCAACGTTCCCCAACAGCTTAGTGTTTCCCATGCAACGTTTATGGTGGCTGTGAATAAAGTATCTCCTCACCCTTCTCTGGCATGGTGCTTCCATCCATCGTCGACGGTGGATCATGTATGTTTGGTGCTCAAGCTTGGTCGGTGCAACGGCAAATCGACATTGTGAAGGCCCTTTCTGCTTCAATCCTGCAGCAACGTTTGCTGCAATGTCATGATGGGGATTGGTGGCTATGTTCCGGATGTAGTGGGACCGTTGGTGCTTTCTCCTTCGAGTGCGGTGGTGGTGACCCAATCTGGAAAACACGCGGTTCACCACATGTTAGGCAGGTGCAGGAAAGCGGCTTTGAGTCTTCTCTTCGACAATGTCGGATGAATTCGGTCGAGCAGCGAATAGGTGAGCGTGGGGATGATCCCCAATGAACGAGCCACAACGTTTCGGGTCGCCGTGCGGCCTGCTTCATTGACTCACAACACAACTTTGTCTGCTATGTCATTTCTTCTGTCGTGTGCATGTTGATGTCTCCGTTCTCTCCAGCGAAGCTTCGAAGACTATGACGTAATGCGGTGACTGTTGGTGGTTTTGCTTTTTGGTCCCTGGAGGGCTTCATTGCTTTTCTTGTGGGGACCTTTATACAAAGTGTTCTACTAGAGTACGAGTTGTGTTGAGGGTGCCTCAAGATCGTGTTTACGTGTCGGTTTATAACTCTGCTTATGGATGAATGCCCACAACAGAAACCATCAACCGAATAATAGAATACTTATTATGAATACCTATAAAAAACTCGCCTTTCAAAATTAAACCATCAACCGGATAAGTACTTATTCAATAGTACTACTCCCCTCGCATTAGTTCTCTACTTTCCCGCGATGGAGAGATATTGACCCTATTTGTTTAAAAAGTCCTAAGACTTATTTTAGTCTCAACTAAAAAGTCTCTAGTCCCTACCTGTTTGGTTGTAGGGACTAAACATAGACTAGAGGTTATTAAATGACATGCAAAAAGACCATGTTACCCCTACTAATGGATTAGAGGTTATTAAATGACATGCTAAAAGCAGGGGCATTGCTGAAAAAAGTCCCCCAAAAGACTCTCCTTTAGGAACTTTTTTCTTTAGTACCAAATGCCCACTTTTAGCCCCTAAAAGTCTCTCTTGTTTGATTTAGATGAGACTAAAAGAAACTTTTTTTTAGTCTTTACAATAAAAGGTCCCTGTAAACAAACACCCCCATTATTTGGGCCCTCTAGCTGTTACGGTATTCATCATCGTCTAGCCATACACAATATGATTTGATCACGGGGATGCCGGAACGTGGGAACGGGAAAAGAAAACAAAACCGATAGCGATATCACTGAAAAGGGATAGTACATGATACTTGTCACTCAAATGGACGTATATAGACGTATTTTAATGTTGGATCATTTGATTTGATTTGAGCGAAAGATAATCGAAAGACTACTCTCTTTATGCGTGCCACTAAAGTTAAATTTCGTTTAGATGTGTGTGCCACTACTATGTGTGGCCCGGCCGTCGATGCAACTGAATTAGCGAAAGCGACTCCACAATCCACTTACAGAGGAGAGAAGGCATAAATGCCCCCTGAAGTCCATTGCCGAGCACGATCGATTCTTCCCTTCCTTCGGTCTCCATTCCATTTCAGGCATTCCTCCACCGCTTGATCGAACCTAGAAAATCCCGAATCCCTCAATTCTTCCATTTCCAATCCCCCAGCTCCTTGAAAAACCATAAATCCCCAGATCCTGGATCGGGATTAGGAGCAAGGCGGCGCCTTTGCGGCTCTCCTCACACCCCGTTGGCGCGCCACCACCCAGCGACGCGCGCTAGCTGGCGGCACCGCGGGGAGGGGACGCGCGCCCGGCGCCGCCGAGGACCTCCGGCTCGCGTCGATTTTTATTCATACCCGCGGCCGCCATGGCGAAAGAAACGGTGTTCGTCCGGTAGTCCGACCATGCTCACAATCCGTTCGGCGAAATGCCCCTGGGCGTTCGTCGGCGTGGCCGGCGCCCTCGTGGTGCTCGTCACCGCCATCCATGTCTTCATGGTTCCGATCCTCCCTTCGTCCATGGATTTCTCCGGCCCTCGCCGCACTGTCGTCCGGCCAAGGAACGTGCTCCCGGGCGCTGGGGTCGTGGACTCACGCCTCAGGGGTCGGTTCCCTGCTGATTCCTACGGAGCCGTGACGTTCCGTGCCGCACCGTGGAAGGCAGAGATTGGGAGGTGGCTCGCCGGCTGCCATGCCGCCTCATCGGCTGTCAATATCACTGAGGTGTCCACTATGCTTTGTCATTGATCATTCCTTGTACTCTGATTTAGCCTGGGTTGGGTTGATATCGATATTCTTTATGGACAGGTTATTGGCGCAAAGAGATGTGAGAAAGACTGCAGTGCAAATGGTGTGTGCAACTATGACCTGGGTGAATGCAGATGCTTCCATGGATATTCTGGTTAGTCTTACCTTGTCAGCTCAAAGAATGCCCTGTGTGGCGGCAATCGTGGCAGATGAGATGGAGCAGCCGAGCGCCTGGGAAGCAGCTGAGCTATGCATGCGTGAAGATGATGGGTGTATGCATACGTGAGGGGGGGGGGGGGGGGGGGGCACAGCCCCCGTCTTTAACGTAGCTCCACCATTGTTTGATAGTTCGTTGGGCCTGGACAATCTTAGTATGGAAACAAAAGCGAGAAAAATGATCAAAAGAGGTTACTTCATAGGGCCAGTAAGCATGAGAGACTAACTCTGGATGTTTATACTGGACATAATAATAATAACACTTACAGATATCTCACTAACCATATACATCTGCGAATGGGCTTATGTAACAAAAGAGTGTACATCCTTGGTCTGTAGTTAAGTGGTTAAGGGCATCCTGTGCTTCTGCAAAAGGATACATAATATTCAGTTTCTGCAGTCATCGATGCAGGATTGTAGGAATGTGGCATTAAGTCTCAAATATTTAATCTGTTCTGCTGTGACCATTATCAGGCATGCTGGAATCGGGAAATAAGCTGCTAATCGTTTTGGTTAGAAGGTTATTGTCTTACTTGTCTACCTTTTGTGGATTATAAGTAGTTAATGGCATGTTCGTTTTGTTAGTAATAGTTAACAAAAAGGTTACTCTTTTGTTTCTAAAAGGAGCATATACATTATGTGCTATGGCAAGGTGGGGTTGTGTGCTGTTCCCTTGCTTGCATTGATTTGTTTTGTCAAGCTTTCCCTTCTAAATGTTTTCATTTCAACAATTTTGTTTATCAAGTGACCATATGGCTATGTTAATACAGGAAAAGGATGTGAGAGGGTTCTGAAGTTGGAGTGCAACCTCCCAAGTTCCCCAGAATGGCCTGTAGGACCATGGATAGTTTCCATATGTCCAGCCAAGTGTGACACAACCAGGACAATGTGCTTTTGTGGACCAGGAACAAAATACCCGGATCGCCCTGTGGCAGAAGCTTGCGGCTTTAAAACAATGTAAGAGTATATCATATGCACTAATTTTGATTCTTTTTTTATGCTTCAGAATGAGTACCATTGATACTGTAGTAGTATTGAACATCTTTAGTTCATCCTTCTAGCACGCCTGCAAAACCTGATGACCCGAAGCTTACCGACTGGACAACACCTGATCCGGATGTATTCACAACAAACAGCAGTAAGCTAGGATGGTGCAATGTGGACCCTGAGGATGCATATTCTTCCAAAGTGAAGTTTAAAGAAGAATGTAATTGCAAATATGATGGACTCTGGGGGGATTTTTGTGAGACACATGTTGAATGCAGCTGTATTAACCAGTGTTCCGGGCATGGACATTGCCGTGGTGGTTTCTGTCAGGTATGTCTCGGGCAAAGTTTTTTTGGGGTATTTATCATGAAAATACCTTGACATGCTGTTCTGTATTCCTAACCTTTGTTATGATCTAATTGAAGATTTCTTTCAGTGCGACAGTGGATATTTTGGGATTGATTGCAGCATCCCATCGGCTTATTCAGTTGCATATGAATGGCCCTCATGGCTCCAACCACCAGTGAACCTACCAGACCTAAAAAATTTAAGCAATACCCCCATCAATGTCAATGCTGTTGTTGAGAAAAAAAGACCACTAATATATGTGTACGATTTGCCAGCTGAGTTTGACAGTCATCTTCTTGAAGTAAGTCTAGACCATAAGTTTTGCTCCCTGTGTTCTTTTCTTCAGGAAGTTTTGCCGCAGCTTTGACATTGCAGGATATGTTCTATTGCAGGGACGACATTACAAGTTAGAGTGTGTGAACAGAATATATGATGAAAAGAACAGAACTATATGGACACGGCAACTGTATGGTGCTCAGGTTTGCTAAACTTGTCAACTAGCAGATATGGAATATTGGTAGCTCCATATTTATAGTAACAATAATCCCGTTTACAAGGGCACAAGAAGATCTGAGACATGTTTTATTCTTCATATAGATGGCACTCTATGAGAGCATTCTTGCTAGCCCTCACCGCACACTGAATGGGGATGAAGCTGATTATTTCTATGTGCCGGTTCTTGATTCATGTCTAATAACTAGATCTGATGATGCCCCACACCTGCGGATGCCGGTAACCATTATCATCCAGATGTTATACTATAGTTGTCAATGTTTCTCCTTCAGTAATTGAGTTCTAATTTTAGGAGGACCTGCGCCTCAGGAGTTACCATACTCTTGAGTACTACAGAAAGGCTTATGATCACATAGCTCAGAGGTATCCTTACTGGAACCGCACTTCTGGAAGAGACCATATTTGGGTGGGTGTTTACATGAAATTGATAGTACAATGATCCTTGCATAACCAATAACCTGTACTTTCAACTTCCAAAAAAAACAGTTCTTTTCATGGGATGAAGGTGCCTGCTATGCTCCGAAGGAGATCTGGAACAGCATGATGCTTGTCCACTGGGGAAATACCAACACAAAACATGAAAAATCAACAACTGCTTATTGGGCTGACAACTGGGATGATATTCCTTTTGATAGAAGAGGCAACCATCCGTGTTTCGATCCGAGAAAGGACCTCGTGCTTCCAGCATGGAAGGAGCCTAACCCAGGGGCCATCTGGTTAAAACTATGGGCAAGGTATGTCTCAATGCCTAAACTTAGATATGTGTCTTTTAACTACTTGAATGTTTAGACCCTCACTGTACAAGTTTTTGCAGGCCAAAGATCAATCGTACAACACTTTTTTATTTCAATGGTAATCTAGGACCAGCCTATGAAGAGGGCCGCCCTGAAGACACGTATGTATCTACATATATGTCTGTCAACATATGTGACCAAATTGTATATTAATATTCTTCCACTGTATGACACAGGTATAGCATGGGGATTAGGCAAAAGCTGGCGGCTGAATTCGGTTCAACACCAAACAAGCAAGGGAAGCTTGGAAGGCAGCAAACAGCCAACGTAACAGTTACGTACTTAAAATCTGAGATGTATTACGAGGAGCTAGCAAGCTCCATCTTCTGTGGTGTCTTGCCAGGGGATGGCTGGAGTGGGCGCATGGAAGATAGCATGCTTCAAGGATGCATTCCTGTCATAATACAGGTGCTACAACGTCACCCTATAGTCCTATGATGTGTATCTCACAAGACTTAACAACAGAGCAACTAATAGTGTGATCATACCTACCTGCTTCCATTGCTTAAAATTGTAGGATGGAATATTTCTTCCGTACGAGAACGTGCTTAATTACAACAGTTTTTCTGTCCGCATACAAGAAGATGACATCCCCAACCTCATCAAAGTCCTTCAAGTATGTGTTTATTTTACTTTCCTTGTTGTTTCTTTTGCGCACAACCTTTACAGCATATACTTACTATTTTCATCTTACCAGGGACTGAACGAAACACAAATAGATTTCATGTTAGGAAATGTTCGCCAGATCTGGCAGAGGTTCTTTTATCGCGACACTATGTTGCTGGAGGCACAGAGGCAGAAAAGGTTGTTTTTCACTGAAGAGGAGGCTGCCTGGTCGATTGAGGTTTCGAAACTAGAAGATGGTGATGATGTCTTTGCAACTTTCATACAGGTAACTTCTGAAAATTCCAAGTGAAAGTTCTCCATTTAGTTTCTATGGCGGAAACCTCATGATAGTGATCATTGGCGTCTATCCCACATTCATTATCATAAACAATATTTGCAATTTTCAAAAAAAAAAATTCATTATGAAGCAAAGCATTAAGCGTTGTGTGCTTGCATTGCCGGATCATAATAGAACCACTTGTCTTTTTTCTGTTAACCTGGGGAAGAATGCTTTTTACAGGTGTTGCATTATAAGTTATACAATGACCCGTGGCGGCAAGATCTCCTCCAAGAAAAGGAAACCGGTTTGCCGAGCATCTGCTCAAGGGCTTCCTGAAGTGCTCGGCAGATGTTGCACCTGCGGCGATAGGCTTAGGATAGGCGTACTTACTCTCTTGATCCCGTGTGAAAAAAATATTGGTATATATGTGGTCCTCCAAATGGATGATCTGATAATGGAAATGAGACCTGCATTCTCATTTTATTTTCTTTCCTTCAACAGATTCTTGTTGTTTTGACAGAAGATAACCCAGACCATTCTCTGGAGAAAAAAAAATGATAGATTGCAGCAACCTTGTCTGTTGAGCCAAAAACTGATATACATGCACCAAACAAATGCGAAGCAAATACGTATGATTTATTATATGGTATTTTTTTTTACCGCTGTATGTATCTTTTTGTCCTTGCGCCGGAAGCTGCTGGAGCTGGTCAAACCAAAACCAGCAGGAAGGCTCAGGAATCACGCGGCGTGTGGGAAAACATGGACACATGCTGCACCCGGCCTGTGTGTCCGACGTGGACGAGAAGCATGTGAAGCGCGCGCTCGTGAGAGCCCCAAATGCTGTGAGGTGGATCTTTATTTATACCCTCTTGCATTCATTCATACCCCTCCCTCCTCTTATCACCATGGAATGGATCATAATGCTGCATCGACATACATGTCCTGCAAAGCCCTAGCCGTACGCACAGTACGTACTATGGATGAATGCTTGGTTCTTTGTGGTCATTTTTCATTTTGCCAGTGCATATCGATGGTGAAAAGTGGAAACTTGGTCAGAAATAATTTGAATTGAAAGCCCATTCCTTGCAAATTGATGGTGATAGTCCATTTCTCTGTTTTAGAGGGTGTTTGGATCACTAGAGACTAGTAGTAGTCACCTTTAGTCAGTAAACCTCCAAACACCCCTGACTAATGGGTGACTAAAACTAGTTTAGTCCCTAGTCACCCCATCCCTAACTTTTACTGACTAAAGTCTCTTCTCTAATTAATTGATGGGCCCATCCTGTTGCGGGCTCATCCTCCCATGCGGCACGCCAATGGAAGGGAGATAAATGGAAGGAAGAGAGAATAATTTAATACTGAGACATTTAATGCTGACTAGTAGTAGTCACCTTCCAAACAGGGTCTGACTACAAACTTCTAGTCTGACTACTACTAGTCACATGACTAGAGAGTATCCAAACACCCTCTTATATTGTTGGTTTTAGGAAGTACTCCTCACTTTTGTCAAGAGTTCCTATGTTTGAGGCGACCTTTTTGCATTGCATTGTGCAGAGGGAAAATCCGCCTCATATGTTTCTTTCCTACTTCCCCGTTCCAAAATATAAGTCTTTTTAATGATTTTACTATAGAACTATTTACGGAGCAAAATGAGTGAATCTATATTTTAAAATATCTCTATATACATCCATATATAATTCTCTAGTAAAACCTTTAAAAAACTTATATTTAGGAACAAAGGGAGTAGATCCCACCTGATGTGGGAGTTTCTAGCACTGGGTCAGTCCCTTTTTATACTGCTAGTTTAGGATAGCTGAGTGATAGGATTTATTTAACAAGTAAAATATTAGAATCAGTATATAACTATATTAAAACTATTAAAATCGATAGACGAACACCTGAAATGAAAAAAACAAAACAGGAAATGCCTTTTTTAAACCGAGAAAATCGACCAGCGACACACAACATAAGAGGCGGGCGAGGCACACAACGGCCCATAGTCCCTGATGCACCTCAAGAGCCTTCAAATAGAGAGCTTGGTATCTTAATTAATACTCCGTAGAAAGATTCAACAAGCAACGCCACACCACCAAACTTGTTGCACCGGCTAAACGCATATAACATTAAGCTGTCCAGCCCATCTTCATCGCCGACCTCTACTTTGCTTTCAAATGTCTAGCCTTGGCATGAAAACCTGCTAAGTAGTAATTTAAAAATTAGAGAACCCTTGTAGTTAAAAAAAAGGGTAGTCCTGAGCAAATCCACATTTTAAGAAACACAAGGTTCTCAAACTAGAATACAAACAAAAAGGATATGTACAGAGAGACTCGATGGAAGTTGTTCTAACAAATTGATCAAACACATTTAGGCCTCTAACATGGACCCCTATTTTGGGCCAAACACATTCGGACATCTGAAATCCTCCAATACAGTCTTAAATCAAGGGGCAATTGTAGGGGAGTTCGAACGTCCACCACCTCGGCCTGACAATCCCCCCCCCCCCCATCGCTTTTTAACACCCTCCCTCTCACTCTCACTCACTCACCCCCCTCCCAAAATCCTAGCCACCAGTCACTACCACGCCATGACCGTGGATCCGGGAGGAGTTTTTGGTCCAGGGAGACACATCATTGTCGTAGACTCGACCGACTGTCGCTCCTCGCCACTACATGTCTCTGAAGTTGTCAACCTCGACTTCTTTGTCCGTCATCAAGGACGAGCTGGTTGATGAAGAGGACAATGACCTCGACAGGGTCAAGCTCTCGGAGGAGGAGGAGGAGGACTAGTCGCTTCAGCGCACGATGACAAACAACGAGTTCGAGCAACGGCTCGGGTCACGTTGTGGAACTCGTTGGTCGACCAGGGACCTCCGCAGCACCGCCCCCGATGTGGAGTTGTGGCGTCCATATTGGATGCCTCGTTGAGCGTCGCCTTGCGGCCCCAATGCCAAATGGTGCATGACCCTGTTGTCTGCCGTGAAGATAGAGTGGACATAGTCGCACGCCTGCTTCGAGTACTACCTCAAGAGCGACGGGTCGTGCAACACATCCTCATCCTTGTTTGGTGTAGCAATGTTTCACTGAGGCCGAACAACGGAGGGTGCGACGCTTGGCGATGTTCGCCGAAAATGTGGATGTCGCCGCTACACATCATGATGGACACATGCTCGCAGAGGCCTATGACCTCGACCGGTCCAAGACCACCAAGGAGACCAATGTCGCCGCTGACACAAGGAGCAGATCCTCCACGTCGGACTTGCCGAGTTGGAGCGTGAGCTCCGCCCAAAGACCTAAAAGAGCAACATCACAAGGCGACGGAGGAGGCCAAGTGTTTGTGCCACGAGCGTGATGGCATTACCGGGGACAAAGGTAACGTAAGTTGGGTCTGCTTCGGCGATTAGCACCACGGCGATGATGGCGACGATCAGAGTTGGTTCTAGGCCCAAGGCAGCCATGGCCTTGGCCTGGGGCGCAGTGGATTTGTTCTTTGTTAATTGTAGCATACTGTAGCAAAAATGGCATTGTATCTTACTGTAGTTGCACTGCTTGCCTGGGACATAGGATGAACCTAAGTCCGCTACTGGTGATGACAATATCATGTTCTAAATGCATGTCCTAACTTTTTCGAACCCTCTCAACTATTCCCTTTGTTTCAAACTATAAGATGTTCTAACTTTTGTGTGTGTGTGTGTGTGTGTTCAATCATTTCAGGTCGTATGCAATTCATAATTTCATATAGAAACATCCAAAACATCTTATAATTCGGAACAATGTAATTAGAACCTGAACTTGATCATGTGCTCAAACACGTAAGAAGAAGAAGAAGAAGAAGAAGAAGATCTAATTAGCATACCATTTCCATTTTTGTTTGGTTTCTACTCCTACATCGTGCATCCAAGAGATGCCCTAACGGTCACATGCGCCGGCCGGGAGCCGGCTCACGCTCACAGGTCTCGCGAAAGCGAGACACAAGCCGTGCCAACATGCGATCGATCGATCCCCCGGCCGTGACAACATTTAAACCCCATGCCATGCATCACACACACCCCTACTTATCCCCCGCGCCCTCCCATCAGCTCCATCGTCACACTCTCCTCACCCACTCCACTACTACACCCCCACCCCACCCCACACTCCAAAACCTCACTCGCCTCCCAACTTCAAAAACTTCGAATTCCCCCGCTCCCACGCACGTAAGCTTGGCGCATTTCTGCCTTCTAGCTCCACCCTTATATTGCTCTCTGATACGTGGTCGTCGCCGTCGTCGTCGCCGTCGTCGTGGTGCATGCAGGAGCCGAGCTAGGGGGGCCGAGGTACGTCGTCGATCATGGAGAGCTACGTGCGGAAGCGGTCGTGGAAGAAGGGGCCGACGAGGGGCAAGGGCGGGCCGCAGAACGCGGCGTGCGAGTACCGGGGCGTGCGCCAGCGGACGTGGGGCAAGTGGGTGGCGGAGATCCGCGAGCCCAACAAGCGCGCGCGCATCTGGCTCGGCTCCTTCGCCACCGCCGAGGAGGCCGCGCTCGCCTACGACGAGGCCGCGCGCAGGCTCTACGGCCCCGACGCGTTCCTCAACCTGCCCCACCTCCGCGCCGCCGCCACCCCGCAGCAGCGCATGATCAGGTGGCTCCCGGCTTCCGCGAACGGCGCCGGCGCCGGCGCCAGGGCCCCCGCCGCCGTGCCGGCCTACGGCCTGCTCAACCTCAACGCGCAGCACAACGTGCACGTCATCCACCAGAGGCTGCAGGAGCTCAAGAGCTCCTCCTCCTCCTCGCCGGCCAAGCCGCAGCAGCACTCCAGGAGGACCCCTCCCCCGCCCCCGCCTCCCCCGGCCGCATCGTCACCTTCCTCCACGGTGACCACCGGCGCCATGCCGCCCTCCGCGTCGTGCTTCCAGGCGCAGCTGGAGCACGCCATGGCGATGACCGCCGCCGCCGAGAGCGCGCCGCCCTGCGAGGGCTTCGGGGCCGGCAGGCCACAGCTCGACCTCAAGGAGTTCCTGCAGCAGATCGGCGTGCTCGGGGAGGACGACGGCGGCGCGGCCGGCAAGCATCAGGGCGTTGACGGGGACGACGGCGAGGTGGCGGACGCGTTCGGGTTCGGAGGCAGCACCGGCACCGGCGCGGAGTTCGACTGGGACGCGCTGGCCGCCGACATGAGCGACATCGCCGCGGGAACCCACGGCGGCGGGGGCGGCGCGCTGGGCGTGAACGGGGCGTTCCACATGGACGATCTCGACCAGTTCGGCTGCGTGCCCATCCCCGTATGGGACATCTGATCTTGTGTTCTTAGGCTCTTAATTAGCCCATGCATAAGCTTTGCTTAGCTGATTTACTAATTTCGATCTGCATGCAGTCTGATCTGATGGATTATCTACGAGGTTTAGCTTCCAACTTCTTCCATGTAGTTTGGCATGAATCTTTAGATCTGTTTCATCAGAAGAAACATGTAATAGCATAAGCACAATAAACTTGACGCGCACCAGCTATTGCCACAACCAGGAAAATGAGACCACCACAATGCATTGGACTTCTCACAAAATCTTCTCCAGATAGCATCAACTAAAAAATAAATCTACTCCAGATAGCATCAACGCAAATCTGGCTAATTTTCATCCCAAGCAAGGAGAACGATGCGATCACATCTCATAAGGAGCTAAAGACAACCCAACGAGCAAAACAAACGCGGTGAAGAACTTATATCAGACTTGCCCGCAAGAAAGTATGCATAATCATCACAAATACGACGGTGAAGTTGCGACCATACCACCAAACCATCGGTGGAATCTATAAGACAAAATGCTACCACCAAACAAAAACATTGCATCCTTATGGTGATATATCTTGGGACATTCCCCGGAAATCATTATTGCAGGTATTACATCACCCCGCCTGCCAGTGGCCTGCCGATTGTATTACCCGCTACAATTGGCAAATCAAGGGTGTGCTGACACAGCAATGCTCACACCCGCCTAGTTAAGACTGAATTATTCTGTCCGATACAATAGTACCCGATCGAGTTTGCCCTTTACTTGTATATGAGAGCATCCCTCCCAGGTCCGACACCAATGTAGTGCACTGGAACGCCGACGAGCTCTTCTATCCTCTCCACGTAACGGCGGGCGGCTTGGGGGAGTTCACTGTAACTTCGGACAGAAGAGATGTCACTGTCCCACCCAGGAAGCACCTCATAGTTGACCTGAAGAAACACAAGACAAAAGGATATAAGAGATGAATGTGTCTAACGTTACATTTAAGTGTAAATTGTTACTGTCAAACTGGTAGTGACAACGGTTTACAAGACCACAGAACCAGAGAAAGAACAACAGTTTGTCATACGGCATAATAATAAATTATGCAAAGGTATTACTCAGCCATGTAAACACAACGAACAAACTATGACACTTACAGTTTTGTCATACAGCATAATAATATAATAACAAATCATGCAAAGGTACTACTCAAACATGTAAACACAATGATCAAACTATGACACTTACCTGTACTTGCTCCAGGGTGTCAAGATCCCCTGGGAAGGATTGTAGTTTCTGTCCATCAATTTGATGATTATAAGAAACACCCAGCTTAATTTCTGGTAACCCAGACAGAACATCAAGTTTTGTTAGATTCAGAGATGAAAACCCATTAATGTCACAGCAGTATTTCAGTGCAACGATGTCAAGCCAGCCACAACGTCTTGGACGACCTGTAGTCGTTCCAAATTCCATCCCAGCCTTCCTAAGAACATCACCTTCCTCTCCAAGTAGTTCAGTTGGGAAAGGGCCAGAGCCAACCCTTGTTGTGTAAGCTTTTACCTGCATGTAAAATAGTGGGTTAGATAAGCAATATATCATAGATAATGCGGATTGGATTACACTACTTTAAACTTACAACTCCAATCAGGTCACCAATAACCCTAGGGGCAATCCCAAGGCCGGTGCAAATTCCACCAGCTGAAGGGCTAGAAGAAGTCACAAATGGATAAGTTCCAAAATCGATATCCAACATAGTTGCCTGACCACCTTCAACCAGAATTTTCTTCTTCTGTCGGATGGATTCATTTAACACATGAACAGTGTCAGCGATGAAGGGCTCCAAACGCTCTGCAAACCTCTTGTACCTCTCAACCTCTTCCTTGAGCATGCCTTTGCTGTACCTGAAGCCTTCAAACCTCGCAGCAGCATCTTCAAATAAAACATCGAGCTTATCCCCAAAAGTGTCCATGTGCCTTAGATCACAAACTCGCAGTCCATTCCGAGTGACCTTGCTGGAATAACAAGGTCCAATGCCTCTCTTTGTCGTCCCTATGAAGGAATTCGCAAGCTCAGCTTCCCTAAGTCCATCTACAGTCTGATGCAGATCAAAGAGCAGATGGGCCCTATCAGAAACCAGTATTCTTCCATCGCAACTGACTCCATTGGATTGAAGACCATCAATTTCACCAAAGAACCCCGGAACATGGATCACTGCTCCATTGCCAACAACACATAGTGTTCCTTCATGGAGAATACCAGATGGAACAAGATGAAGGGCAAATTTCTTGCCTTCAGAATTGTAGATGGTGTGTCCAGCATTTGCTCCACCCTGTTAACAAATTAGGAATTCAGATAAACAAGCTACTCAACTTGAGAGAAACCGCCAACTATGACTAATTAAGTATTGATGCTCATCCCAAGATGTTTATTCACAAATAAACACTAAATCATTCATAAAAAAATCCAGGAAAGGGGAATCTAAACTAGTCAAAGGAGAAAGGAATGACAATAGCTAACCATATTAAACTCACAAAAATGTAGGCATGCCCTTTTAGGAGCAGCAGTAATCGTAGCTCATTATGAACAAACTGTCAGTTGAAAGATTGCTACAAGCGATACACCACTAGTTCAAAAACTGAAAAGAGTAAGCAAAACAACCAAAGTACCCCAGAGGCTTGATTCTGTAAAACCTCAAGCCTATGTCAAACAAATCAGATTGTTTACCAACTAAAACATACTGCACGTAATATCACCACACTAATGGAATAAAGTGGTCGTCCTGCTTTACTGCTTTTATCGCCAAGCTACCGTCTACATGAAATTAAGATATATCTTTCATCCTACCAGATTCAAAAGGCCACAGATTTAACAGTTCACTATGGCTACCAGGATCAAACATCAATAATTTTTTGTAATAACCAGGCTGATGTTCAGGCCGACATACACAAAATGTTAAAAAAACATTATCTATGCAGCCCATTAAGCTAAATCGGGCTAAAAGAATTACAATTACTCCCTTTGTACATGATGCATATGTTTAACCAAAGCAATCCCAGAATTCTATGAGCACGCCTCTTCCAAATAGAGCCCATGAGGAGGGGAATTCTACACGCAGAGTACTCTAGCATCCGGATCAGACATCAATCAATCCACCAAAGTAAGTCTTACAATCCCGTCCTACGAGCGCACGATATCAAAATTTCCCACCGGAACGCGCAGCCGTGCTGCCAAGCAGCTTCAGCCAAGGATAATAATCGGTACAGGGGGTCAAACTAGAGCACGACAAAGACCGAGCCGCATCTCCTCACCTGGCAGCGCGCGACGATGTCGAAGCGGGGGGCGAGCACGTCCACGAGCTTCCCCTTCCCCTCGTCGCCCCACTGCGACCCGAGCACGCCGGAGACCTGGCTCAGCGCCGAGACCCTGTCGGCGGCGGGGTCCGCCTCCACCGCGAGCGCGGACGCGGCGGCGGGGGCGGGGACCCGTCTCCTGGACAGGCGCACCGTCGACGGCGCCGGGGAGAAGGGCCTCCCCCGCCCGGAGGCGGCGGCGGCGGTGGTGGCGGCGGCGGGGTGGTTGAGAGTAGAGAGCGACATGGGGCGAGGGTTTTAGGGATGCGGCGGTCAGTGGGGAGGGGTGCTGTTTGTTCCGTTTAAGTATCGCATTGGCACGTGTAATAAAAATGGTGGGGAATCGGATCCTCTTGGGCTCTTTGGCTGTCCAACAATGGAGATTTCTGGCATCTTAGAAAAAGTTGTGCATGTTTGGTTATTATTTTTTCACTCGAGAAAACTGGTTATTATTTTCAGAAAGGAAGAGGAAATTTTTTACAACCTATGGTTTTCTTTCGACGGTTATCGATTGCATGTTCAGTATTCCCTTAGTTGCTAAATATAACGGCGTGTTTGGTTGGGGTAATTAGAGTCATGGAATGAGAATTAAAAAAGTACGAGACTTTAGATCTATTATTTCGTTAGGGGGATTGGGAATTGGGAATTTATAAAGAAATAGGCATGGGGCTTTTTTTGAGCAGAGTACAATCGAAGTCGTTCACATACACGAGCGTACACTCAATCCTATGAACGCACGCACGCATACCCTACCCCTATGAGCATCTTCAAAAGACTAAGCCGGCGCATCATCTTGAGATTGACGAAGTCATCACTGACGCCTTCGTTGTCGATGTGAACGTCTCCTCTCACTGAAAGCACATCACCGGAAGACCTGGAATAAATCCAGGAAAATGCAAGCACCAACGTCAAGTCTGAGACTTGAACTCTGATGGGCAGGAAATACCACAGTCCACCTAATCATCCAACCACAGGTTGGATTGCAATAGGCATGGGACTTGAGACTCCAACTCCCATCATTTTATTAACGGGAAAGGGGGTAGGAGTTGGGAGGGAATTATTTTAGTGAGTCAATTTTAACCCTTCATTATAATTTATGTCCACTTCCCTAATCTAGTCCTTTGTCAATTACCATGAACCAAACAAGGAAATACAAATTCTTTTCAAATTCTCACACATAATTCCTATCATGTGTCAACAGGGAATTAGGAATAAAACGACTTATCCCATGTCCAATCCCAATACAACTCCCTACACTAAACTTCCATTCCAGTTCCCAGATATTGCCAAACAGGTGTTAAGTATTTTTAGAGATTTTACTATCGGACTACCTACAAAGCAAAATGAGTGAGTCTATACTTTAAAATATGTCTATATACATCTGCATGTAGTCTTTTAGTGAAACTTTTAAAAAACTTATATTTAGAAACAGAGGGAGTGGTTATTTTGCATGACAGTTAGTTACACTTGATGGGCATTTACATGTTTGATTCGTTGTATCGGGTTAATTATTTATCGTCGATTTGTGTTTGTGTGAGCGGCATTATATGTGGTTAATTATTAGCATGAATTTAAGGGTATGTAAATGATACATCATATAGACAATCTAAATGACTAAATCAAATAGGACTTAGATAAATGACTAAGGATGTGTTTGGTTGGAGGGATAGGCTAGGGTGGTTGTGGGTATCCCCAACCAGGTGGCTGGGGATAGTCTTTTTTTTGTTTGGTTGTAAGGGTATGGTTATCCTTTTTTTGTTTGGTTGGGAGGATGGATCCGGCCGCGTCGGCCTCCTCCCTCGCCGGCCGCCTCCCCCGCCGACCGCCGACCGCCTCCCGCGCCCTCCCGCGCCGGCCGCCCCAGAGTGGTTGCCACCGCCCGCCCGTTTTTGGCGGTTGGCCACATCCCTTTTTGTGGAGAATATTCCAAGCATCTGGTTGACTCTATCTCTCCTCACCCCAGATCCAAACGCATGGCAACCACAGAAAAAAGTGGTTATCCCTATCCCTGGAAGGATATCCCTGCAACCAAACACACCCTAAATCAAATAGGACTCAGACAATCTAGATGAGTCATAATTATTGCACATCTAAATGACTAAATCAATCATAAAAAGAAAAATAAAAAGAAAAAGAAAAACAATTACCCACACGAATCTTTCTGTAAAATCAATGATATAGGACTTATATATGCAATACTTATCTCACATCTAGATGTGTTTTGACAAAACCGTTCTAAAATATATGTGTATTAGATTTTTAAAAAGTCAAAGCTCTTTAAGTTTGACCAAATTTGTAGAGAACTATATTAATATCCATAATATCAAGTTGCGATCATTAAACTCATCATATTACCAAAATTGTAGAGAACTATTTTAATATCCATAATACCAAATTTGTAGAGAACTATTTTATTTGTTTAGTAGTATTGTCGATGTCAATATTTTGTACTCCGAACTTAGTCAAAGTTAAGTAAATTTGACTTTTCAAGAAAAAAATACACCTTATATCTTGGAACCGAGTGAGAACTTGATTTGGTTAGTGTGAGAGACGATGACGTATGTTTTTTATTTTATTTATAATGCGGTGTTTTGATGGGTCTTTCGTGGTGTAATTATGTGTTATGTGCTAATCAACCGATATTTATATCGAAAAATTTTCTGTGTCACTATCTGCATGTACTATTTTAATGTTACAATAATACATTTCTAGATGTCGAGGGGTGCTCGGAATTGATGTATTATTATAAGTCGGCTACTACCGGTTAATTTTAAAAATCGTTGATCAAGTGGACATCATGAATCCAATCCCAAGTCAAATACCTCAATCGAATCAAAAAACTTTAAAATTAAGGAGCACAGTGAATTGAATAGAAGAGCTTGTTGAGAAATTGTTGATCCGATCAAAATTGGATGACTAAATTTTAATTAGAAACCTTAAATGATCGTGAGGCCTCCAATCTTAGAAAGATTAGTGATATAGTATATTAGTGTTTATATTTACTACATTCGTTCTGGTTTGCTAGCCCGCCCCCCTCCCCCTCTCTCGTACTGTAGTCAAATTCTGACTATAGTTTTAACTAACAAAATATAAATTATACTTAATAAAAATAGTATCATTAAATGCTAAATTCAACTTTGAATGTAAAAAATATATATTGTTATGACATGCATTACTCTTTTATTGATTAAATATGGGGTCAAACATTGATCCAAAATATGAGGAGATTAATAAACTAGGACGAAAGTAGTAAGAGATATGTTTCCAAATATCGTGTGCTTATAATTCTCGACAGACTATAGTTGACTACTTGGCCTCTTAATATGTGTGGTATTCTTTAAGAATGAATATGTGTGGTATTTTAAGCACTGGCTCCATCAGTAACCTGCAAAACGAATATAGCGTGCCTCGTACGAAGAACAACAAATAGTTAAGCCACTAGGTCCTTAATTAAGGCATACTCGAGGGAAGGGTAGACAAGATGGTATTAACACGATGCTCCTTACCTCTTACATGGGAAAAAAATTCTTTGAGACCAAGTCTCATAGTCCATCCCGTGAGGAGTGTGGCGTTGCAAAGGCCGGTCTCCAGGTAGCGCGGTATCGTGGTCGTGGGTTTATGCTTCGTGATCCGGTGGTGGCAGGCTTTTACATGGAATACGATCTCATATACACGCTCATGAATAGTGCCCCCGTATGTCCTTCGCCCATCATCATAAATAGTTGCCCATGTATAACTAATGGGGCTCTGTACGGAAGGCTGTTCGATGATGTTCAGACATCATGAAAAAAGGCAGTATTGTCTGCTACAGGCTAGTTTGCAGGTGCAATAACTACTGCCTCAAAAAAACGCTAGGCCTCTATTCGTTCCCCTCTGTTGTTCTCTTTCATATCGAGCTCATCGTTCGGCCATGGCGGTCGAAGCACAACAACAAACCAGGTGCGACTAGATGTGAATCCCCTTTAAACATTGAGTCCTATGCGTCTGTTTGATTTCTGATTGAACTTTCTCGTTCTATGTTAGCAGTTGGTCGGCGACCATTGCTGGAACTGGAGGTAATGTGGTTGCAGCTGTATCTGGGTCGAACACAGGGATTTTGCGGAGGAGCGTTGACGGGTGTGGTAATACAACTGGGAACCACATCCCCAACGATTCCGGATACGAAGTGTGTTCTGAGGCAACATCTGGGTAGACACGAAGGTTAGACCTTAATTCAGCACGCATCAAAACAGGATGCATAGATTTGGTTTTAGCACGTACGTTCTTGGTTGGCTCATGTTTGAATGAATGTTCTTCCTGGGATGATAAACACCTGAGCGAACCATACATCCTAACCTTGTATAACATGTTTTAGTTTGTAATACTGTAATTGTCTGTCATAATACTCTTTGGTACTGAAGGGTCCGCATTGGAAGAGCGCCAGCAGAAAAGGAGCCAAACCCGGATAGGAAATCAGCTCTAGAGCTAGCGCTGAGAGCATACACTGAGAAACAAGATGGTGTTGTTGTCAAGCCAGAGATTGGGACATCTTTTGATTCGCTTGATGAGGGATTTCAATTTTACAACCTGTATTCTTGGGAAGTAGGATTCGGTGTACGCTTTGCGAAGAGTAGGTTAAATGTTGAACGCAGAAAGTGCATGCAGGAAATCGTCTGCGCTTGTGCGGTCAGTAATTTGAAACACACATTCAGCTGTTCAAAAACTTTCTGTATGCGCTTTTACATTGGTGGGAAATGTGTTTTTCGTTTTGCAGGGTGCGGCGCTGAAGGAGAATAGTAGGTCCATAAGGACAGGTTGCACGGCCATGATCAGGTTTTTGCGTTCAGCGGATAATGGGTGGTACATTTGCGAGCACAAGTCTGGTCATAACCATCAACTATCATTGACTTGTGGGGGAAAAATGCACTGGAAGTCTCATAAACACATTGACAAGTACATGAAGGATATAGTGAAGCAGCTCCGGCAAAACAATGTCAGCCTGGGAAAAGTGTATAGTATAATTGGTAGTTTGTTTGGAGTAGCTGAAAATGTCCCGTTCACGAAGAGGTCGTTGAAAAATTTGTGCAGAAAAATGAATAAGGAGCAATCGGACGGGGATGCCACGAAGACAATGGAGATCTTGGCGGAAATGAAAGCAAATGATCCAGAATTCAATTACGCTGTCCAAGTTGATGAGGAGAGCCGTATCAAGACACTTATGTGGGTGATAGGTCGTGGGTGTGACTAGTATCGATGTTTTGGGGATGTTATCACGTTTGATACGACATATCGTACAAACCTGTATGACATGCCCTTCGGTCTGTTTGTTGGTGTGAACAATCACTTCCAAAGCATAATTTTTGGAGGTGTGATGGTTCGTGATGAGAAAGTCGACACGTTCAAGTGGGTATTTAGAGAATTCATCCGCATGGTTGGAGGAAAACACCCAAAAACTATACTAACCGGTAAGTGGTGTTGACATGAATGTCCGTTAGAAAACATCGAACCTGTGAACTACTCTTACATGTTTCCCTGCGTTTTCCAGATCAGGCAAGGTCGATGGAGATAGCAATAGAGGAGGTGCTTCCAAACACGGTTCACAGATGGTGCAAATGGCATGTACTGAGGAAGGCGAAGGAATCTCTGGGTACACTATGGACAAAGAATCCTAACTTCAGGAGTGAATTCCACAAACTTGTTCATCACATGATCACAGTAGATGAATTCGAGTGTGGATGGAATCTCATGCTGGACAAATATAAGTTGAAGAAACACCCTTTCCTTACACAGGTGTATGAGGTGAGGCATAAATGGGCAAAGCCCTTCTTTATGGGCGTGTTTTGCGCTAAGATGACAAGTACACAACGAAGTGAAAGCGCAAACCATCTCCTGAAAGGGTATGTACCCCCAGGGTGTCCAATGCATCTATTTCTCCGTCAGTTCGAGAAGCTGCAGTTTGATAGGGAATCAGAAGAGAGTTATCAAGAGAAAAGGACATCAGTGGTAAGTCTAATCATATGATCAAACTTACTGCTCATTTACCGTATCCATTTGCGTGGATGTGAAAACTAATTTGCATGATCCATAATCTGACTACAGGGTGGGGTTGTACTCAAGTTGAACATACCACTGGAGAGGCACGCTAGCAAACTATATACGCGGGCAATGTTCGAACAATTTGGTGATGCATTGTACAGATCATGGGCATATGTAATTGAAGAGCTTGAACCGGCCAAGGTATACTTGCTAACCCATCGGGATGCCGCTGCTCGAGAAAAGTGGAGCAAGGTGAATTATAAAGTGATTGTGCACGAGGACAAATGTTTCTTTGAATGTGAATGTGGAAGTTTTGAGCATGCTGGGATGATATGCTGCCATGCCTTGAAGGTTAGTTCGTGATGCTGGATAAATGTTATGTAACGAAGTAAACCATAGTGAGGGAAAAAATGTTGTTCGTTTCTTGACACACTGTTTTTGACTCAGGTTATGGTGCACCTGGATATTGCAGAGCTACCGGAGAAGCACGTTCTGAAGCGTTGGACAAGGAATGCAAGGGATGTTCTACCAGAAAATTTGCAGTGATACCAGAAAGACAATGGACCGCCTAGGCATACAACATATAGGCACACGAAAATGTATTTCAAGGCTCTAGAGTGTGTCCAGCTTGGTGATAGCAATGTTAAGTGCTACGAAGTTTTTATGGCCATGATGAGCCAGGTTAGCGAAACCCTGCAACCACTAAGTTTGGTGAAGGACGGTATGGGTCTCGCAGAGCGTGAGGCGGCCAATGCCGCTGAGTGCGAATTGGGACTAGTTGCAGAAGAACCAGTCGTAGTTGGTATACCTGATTTGAATGAGGATATCAACGGAGAACCCACTCGTTCTTCTTGTTTTGGAGAACCATCTCGGAAACGGCAGCTAGGGAGGCCGACTACAAGCAGGGACAAGCCACCTTATGAAATTCAAAACAAACGTTCACGATTTTGTTCGGTTTGTAGGCTCCAGGGTCACAAGAGCAGTACATGCCCAGAACGTACTGGAGTGCCGAAGGCACCACGGAAGCCGCCAAAGTGTTCGAGGTGTGGCGTTGTAGGGCATCGAAAGAATGTATGTGACAAACCAATGGAGCAGTTCGAGCCGCGCTTCTTGTGAAGGCGCTGATGAGAGTACGGATTGTATGTTGTCATTTGCGGAACCGTAAGAACTAGTTTTTCTAGCATCATGTTGTCATCCAATGAATTTGGTTGTGGCCAATGTTGCTAGTAACTAAGTAAGCAATATGTCATTCGCCTACTACTTGCTGCGTGTTAAGTTGCTTCGGTTGGCATTTTTGGTTCACCATGCACCAAGTTATAATCCCGAGTCCTTCTTTCGTACCGTGTGTTTTTCGTGTGTTGTACATTAGGGGATTTTGTTATGCGAGGACTTGTTACTTATATTGATGCAAATATTGAAGACAGTCCGCGCAACATTTGTGTGAACACGTGTTTAGACGAGAACTAGCTTATTTGTGACCACTATGTGTGCTGAGTAGTTGGGATTGGTTTGTATCCCATGTTTGATGTCGTAGCAATTTTTTTGTCGCGGCACATTACATGTCAGGTAGAAAGAACATCGCACGGGTTGTGGTTAATGTCGAGAAAGGTTGTAACATGATCGGTGATGTAGGTACAGTACGCATGTGAGCGGGTTATCGTACAGTTGACACATTGATTTATGCGCACGTATGACACGATTTGAGATAGTGAATGATGAAGTTTTTTTCTTAGAAATTTCGAATCCACGTGGAAGACAACAATATTTGTGTATGCAGGGGGTGATTCCTACTGTGTAGTCGACGAAAAAAAAAATTGGACGGGAGAAAACAAGCGGACATGTATGATTCCGGTGTGCATAATAGTTTTCGGGATAGTAAGGCCGAAAATTATATAAGATGTCAAAGTGCAGTCGCTAGCAGGACGAGGGAGAAGCTTTTGTCGATCACTTACGAAGGGAACGTAGAATAGTGTTTGTGGAACGCCTGACTAAAACTACATGGCAGAATGTGAGGAGTGCCGACGGCATCTGTGAGAGCCCGATGTCGACGCCGAGAAGATTCCCTTTTATTTCCGTTTTCGTCGTGTGTCTATTTTATTTTGTCGCATCATCATCGCATCATTCGCATCATCTGCATTGCATCGGCATCTCCGTTGCCGCCAGTTTTCAAACGTTGCATCCGTTGTTAGTTGCCGGATAACGTCGTTGTTCGTTCCGAGCTTGACCGCACACGCACGCGTCCGCGGCACCGTCGTAACTCTGTTTTTAAAGCGTGTATAAAAACTTTCTCTGGTCGGGTTGAGATTTGACGTGCGGTCTTATTTTAATGTAGCTAGGCCGCGTGTCGAGTTTCGTCGCAATCGGAGACCGTCTGGTACCCGAACGGTCGCCCGTAGCGGCACCGTATTCGGTCTACCGTCGGACGTCTGTCGGTGTTTTAAAATTCGTGCCGCGCCGCCCGTTCTCCCTCTCGTCTCCGGATATCCCCTCTACACGGCCGCGTACCCATACCCGTGTTCCGAATCGTCCGAATCCGACCCCGCGGTTGGATCCGGAACGCGATTCCAGTTAACCGAGCCCCTCTTATCTCTATAAATACCCCCCGGTGCATTTTAGACAGCCCCTCTCCCTCTCCACCTCGTTTTCCGTGCCCCTCCTAACCCTAACCGCGCAGCCACCCACCTCCAGCCTCCTCTCTCCTCCTGCGGGCCCGCCCAGGCCCATCTGGAGCCCGCCTGGCCCGAACCGCCGCCGCCGCCACGCCCGAACCTCCCGCAACCCCGTGCTCTCGTGCCCTAGTGGTGAGCCGCCACACCTCCTGGCCGCGCCGCCGCACCTCCCTGTCGGCCCACCTCCGGCCGCCGCTCGTCGAAGAGCCGAGACGGTCGCCTCCCCGAGCCGCCGTCGCCCTCGAACTCCATGGCCGCCGAAGCGTGCTGCAGCGAAGCCCTCCGGTGCGCTGTCGCCCTCGCAGAGCTCCCCACCAACCCCGCCGCCGGATCCGCATGTCCCCGAGCCGCCGTCTCGTTGCCGGCCGGCCCGAGCCGCCGCCGCCCCGGGAACCTGTGGCCGCCGCCGCCTGGGGCCTCGCCTCGACGGGATCGGAAGCGCCCCGTTCCTCCCGCGTTGCCTGACCCAGCGAGGGGTGCCTCGGCCAGCGACCTGGGCCATCCCCAACCCTAGCGGCCCACCGACCGAGTCGGCCCAGGCCAGGCCAGCGCCAGCCGATCTGGCCCAAGAGACCCCCAAGGTGAGTCTATTCCCCCGCCCATGGTGAGTTTTACTAAGCTGCGCCCCTCTCAGTTTCGGCCCGTAGCTTTTAGGATTTTCTCGAAATTAGTATTTTCAGTTTTTGCTAGTTATTAAAACGCCCGTAACTTTTTAACCGTAATTCGGATCGCGATGATTTAGATATGGATTTCGCGTAGTTTTGCGCGTAGAATACGTTGGAGCAACTTGCATGCATGTTTGACGTAATTTGGCTTGCCTTGTGCCAAGTTTTGCGTGCTGTCCCAATAGGAATTGTTCCGTATTTAGTTTTCGTGCGTGCCCGAATAGCTCGAATGCCGTAATAGAAATGCATATGTTTTAGGGGCCATTATTCCATGTTTTTTAGAGCGGTCACTCGTATTTTTGCGTGTAGGGTTTGCCGGTAGTTTATTTTCCCGTATGTAGGTTATTTTCCCGCATTTTATGTGTGGCTTTATTTTGTGTTGCAACCCCACGTATTTTATATGTTTCCGGGGTAGAAAAATCCCATGGATTTTTCTGTGCAATTAGTTTTAGCTTTTGAGCAAGTTAGCTCGCGCGATATTTTGCCGTGATGCCCTTTTGTTTAATTCGTAGGATTTATTCCGTGCTTCGTTTGACGGAGTTGTCAACTAGGGAGTTCTTCTTAGATGTTTTGTTTAGCCCCTGGTATTTTTGGTTTCAATAGAAATACATGTTTAGGTGTGGTTTGATTGCCCTCAAGTTGCTAGAAATAGTGCTGATTTGGAGGGGCTGAAATATTTCTAAGTCTGGAATCTGTTATATTTTGTTGCTGTCTTGTCTTGCTTGCATCTTGTGATCTGTAGCTCTTTTGAGGTTGGTCCAATGGAGTTAGTTGTACCCCTTGTGTTTCTCTAGCATGTTGTAAATGTTCATGCTATTTGGATCCCTTTAGCTTATGGTTTTGCTGCTGTCAATATGCCTTCAGACTGAAAACTGCACTTTCATGAGGTGTTATTTTCATTAAGTCTGAAATAGTGTGTGGGAAGCCATTTTGTGACTTCTTTCCCTAGTGTTCCTTGCTGCCATGCTAGTGGTTGTTAGTTGTTCGTAGTAGTGCTTCTTGCCCTCTTCCGTGCCATGCCTTGCTTGAGCATATCGGAGTTGTGTAGCCGTAGTTGTGGGGCGTAGGAAATGCTATGTGGCTGATTTTGGCAGATTGTAGTGATTTCTTGTTTTGCCCGTAGTTGTTGAACCGTAGCTCCGTTTTGAACGTGTCCTACATAAAACTTGCTTAGAAACTCATGTAGTTTCATTTTATCTTGCTGGTTGTATATTTTGAAGTGCTCGTGACCGTCATTGCACACATATTGCATTCATGCCATCTTATCTTGCGGTGCTTGTATCTTTTGAACCGTAGCTCCGTTGGAGATGTTCTTTATGAGTAGGTTGCTTGAAATGACGCGTAGAATCACGTGAACCTATTTCTTTTGCTGTTTAACAACTAATTAAATGCATTAGTTCAGATCTGGACAGAATTGTAAATTAACTTGTGAGGTCGTTTCGGAGGTGCTATATGACATTTCCGACCTCATTTAAAATGTCTAGATATGTAGTTTAATTTCCGCTTCACCTCTTGCATGTTTGACAACATTAATATTGCCGTGTAAATAACCGGGAGTGAACTAAATAATTCATATGTGGAGTTACGTCAATATGCAACTCGTTGCATATTGAACTTCACTTAATGTGTAGTATTTGATTGTGTGAATTGTCTTGTCGTGTCTTGCATGTATTCAGCTGTTCATGCATCATTTGTGTTGTGCATCGTGTGGTGAATTTCGTGTGTTGATTTGTGTTTCCGGTTTGCTTCGTCTCGTTAGAGTTCCGCAGCGTGCCGGATTGTGAGGACCCGTTCGACTACGTCAGTTCGTCTGCTTCACGGAGGCATTCTTCTTTCAAGCGGGATCTCAGGCAAGATGATCATTTCCCCAGATACCATTACTATCATTGCCATGCTAGTTTTATCGCTTCTATCGATTATGTCGCGTTGCCTACCACCTGTTAAATATCAGCCTCTCATCAATGCCATGTTAACCTTCAACCTGTTCGACCTAGCAAACCACTGATTGGCTATGTTACTGCTTGCTTAACCCTGTTGTTAGCGTTGCTAGTTGCAGGTGCAAATCCTTCCATGTGAAAACATGAGTTCTTTGTTATATCACCATATTTAATGCTATTTAATTTAATGCACCTATATACTTGGTAAAGGTGGAAGACTCGACCTTTCTAGCCTGGTGTTTTGTTCCACCTTTGCCCCCTTAGTTTTCGGCTACCGGTGTTATGTTCCATAAATGAGCGCTCCTAACACGATCGGGGTTGTTATGGGGACCCCCTTGATAATTCGTTTTAGATTAAAGCTGGTCCAACAAGGCCCAACATTGGTTCTACATTTGCCCAACATAATAATTTGTTAACACTGAAATGCATAGGGCGTCATGAACCCGAGGAGTAATTTTACATAAACAGGGGGGGCCAGTGCCGATGGTGTTGGTCCCAAACGGTCTGCCTGCGGGGCCACCATGGTGAAACTCGAGGTTTGGCACCCGTAGCTAGTTCCATCCGTCGTGTCCTGAGAACGAGATACGCGGCTCCTATCGGGATCGTCGACACGCCGGGCGGCCTTGCTGGATTAGTTTTACCTTTGACGGAATATCTTGTGCATCGGGATTCCGGTGATGCTTTGGGTAATCTCAGAGTTGAGGTTTTCCACTAGGGAATCCGACGAGATCGCGAGCTTCGTGATTGAGGATTTCTATGCGGCTTGTGGTAATTTGTGATGGACTAGTTGAAGCACCCCTGCAGGGTTAAATCTTTCGGAAAGCCGTGCCCGCGGTTATGTGGCAACGTGGAAACTTTGTTTAACACTGGTTCTAGATAACTCAAAGTTAATTAATTAAAACTTGCCAACTGTGTGCGTAACCGTGACTGTCTCTTTCGTGAGTTCCTTCTCCGATCGAGGACACGGTGGGGTTATGTCTGACGTAGGTAGGTGTTCAGGATCATTCATTTGATCATCCGTAGTTCACGTCCGCTATGCGTAGATTTTTCCTCTCTTATTTCTTGTACTCGTAAGTTTAGCCACCCAAATATATGCTTAGCCGCTGCTGCAACCTCACCACTTAACCATACCTCACCCATTAAGCTTTGCTAGTCTTGATACCTTTGGAAATGAGATTGCTGAGTCCCCTGTGGCTCACAGATTACTACAACACCAGTTGCAGGTACAGGTAAAGATTACTTGACGCGAGCGTGATTGTTCATTTGGAGTTGCTTCTTCTTCTTCTTCTTCATCGATCTAGGATGGGTTCCAGGCCGGCAGCCTGGGATAGCAAGGATGGACGTCGTTCTTATTTTTCTTGTTTGTTTTCAACCGTAGTCGGACCCTGCTCTTACTCTTGTTGATTATGTAATGTACTGATGTGACTCTGATGTAGCTTGTGGCGAGTGTAAGCCAACTCTGTATATATATCTCATCTTTTCAGTACATGTAATTGTAACGATATCCATTCTTGCGACACGACGAGATGCGCTTCTATCCCTGACGAGGCCTTCGAGCCAAATTGAGAATAGGGTCGCATCTTGGACGTGACAGCATCCAGGAAAATGCCAAAGTGTTCAAGGTGTGGTGTTGTACGGCACCGGAAGATTGCGTGCGACAAACCGATGGAGCAGTTGTAGCCGCGCTTCTTGTCAAGGGGCAGATTACAGTACGGATTACATGATGCCATTTGCGGAATCGTATGAACTAGTTTTTTAGGTTCACGTTGTCGTACAATGAATTTTGTTTGCAGGAAAATGTTCGCATAACCTTATTAACCAGTATGTCATTAGCCTAATACTTGCTGCGGGGCAATTTAAATTGGTGAGCAAGATTTTTTTTGGGATAAGCCTGTACATAATATCCTGCGTCTTTTTGTAAACGTGTAGCTTTTTTTGGTGTTAGTTGAGGGGGTGTGGTTATGCGAGAAGATGTTACTTATAGTGCTGCAAATACGGAAGTTAGTATGGACGAAATCCGGTATCATGGTCGGTGATGGAGGTATTGCATGCATGTAAGCGTGTCGTCGTGCAATTGTTGCATGGATTTATTCGCTTGTAAGACACATTTTGATACAATCCAACAAAGAGGATTGTTTCTAAAAATTTCTGAATCCCCGTGGCAGTCAGCAATATTTTTGTATGCTTGTAGTTGTTTTAATTGGTACGTCAATGCAAAAATAGTTGGGTCTGGCAGAGAACATGACGAAGGGCATAATGTTATTATGCATTACCGTTTTCTGTTTAGGATTGTCGTCGAAAAATATAAGATGACAATAGTGGAGTTGCTAGCATAACGAGGTCGAAAGTGTTGACGATCACTTAAGAAGAGAACATAGAATAAACTTTGTGGAACGCATGAAATGATCGGAAAATGCTAGATCAGGCACGTGAAGAAACAGAAAAAAAGATATCCAGTGCTATAAAGTTGATGGATGCTCATAAGGAAGTTTTGTTAAAGGAGATTGGAGCGACGTGTCCTGCTAAAAGGAAGAAAGAAATGGAAGAAACTCTTGCATTCTTTCTTGCTGAGGTTGCAAGAGCAGAAGTGCGTGCACCTGTTCATGCCCAGCAAACACCGCCGATGGTGGCAACCCCCATTCAGACCTCATCCGTTCCCGTCGCATCAGGTATAGAAATAGACACGTCGTACGTCGGCTAATGAATGAACCGCGACAATTCATAAAGGGTTGGCAAAATATTTTCTAACATTTGTAAATATGCGCACACTGCATATGTAACCTTGATGTGGGTGCGCATTTGTATTTTGTGATATGCTAACTATGATGTTATCATGTGCTGGCAGATAATGGGGATCATCCACGTTGCCCACGTGCAGCAGGTACATCCTATAATGATATATCATGTGCTTTATTCATGTAAAATTAAGTAGGAACATGCATTCGTTGTTGCTGCTTGGGAACATACTTTTTTGTGGAAGCCTGGCCGGTACAATTATAATCAATTGCACAATTAAGTAAACGAACTAAAAGAAATATAAATGTTGATCAGCATACATATTTTGGAATGTGTGGAGGAGTAGCATCGGGTAATGCTAGAATTTGGACTAGCTGTGAATATCGCAAGTGGGGGCATACCTTAGTACTCATACAGTTTGCTTCTGTGTACACAGGTGGTGCGCCTAACCAGCGGATTGGCATTGCAGCAGGTTTGAATTCTAGCATTCAGTCATGAAGTTTGTTGTCACATCATACCCTGATGCATTCTGAGTAGCTGAAAAAAAAAGACTTCGTTTGTGTTACGATATTGTGAAGGAAGAATGGCACAAAAAATATATTGTATAATAGGAAGTACTACATGATGTTGGCTAACTACAAACGAGTGACATTTTTTGTGTTACTGAACTAGAGTAGGTGGTAGGGGGCGGGTGGGGTGTTGCTGACTGCTGATACACGACCAGCCAGCCACATTGTTGTTGCTAAAATTTTAACAAGCGATGTAATCATCATCCCTGTTCCCATAGCATGATCTTCACCATGTATTGCATAACAAAATGGATGTGGGCATGCTCTCAGTACTCACGAACTAAAACTCATGAAAACAAAATCTTGTTTCAATTATCTGCACCATTACTAATGATGTGACTTACTGTTTGTGTGTTGTTGTCGACTATATTAAGTTGCTGACGAACTGGCGATTAGATCTCGAGCAGCGGCAGCTGCGATTTTTACAGTTGCCGTGCCGGAGGACATACCTAGCAGTTCAAGTGTTGAACGTAAGCGTGCCTATCCAATAAAATTTGGTGACATATGACAATCTTATTCACATACTAACGGGCATGGTTTGTTTTGCCATGGTGCACAGCTCCGGTCTTGCCAGCAGTTTTAGTTACACAAGACAAAGAAATGGTTATTGATCACAAAGGGAAGAGCACATACAATCCCCAATCATGTGGTTAGCGATCCTTTAACATGGCAGATGGGTACTCTAATTAGTTGGTCGTGTCGTAGTTTAATGTTTTGTGCGTGTAGGTGGCTTCCGCGAAGACAAGAGGCAGAAAACGATGGAGTTTATGCTATCAGGGCCAGAAGCTCCTATGTTCTGCAAGGCACCGCCCTACCGTCTCACACAAGGTGTGCATGGGTTCCGTAGTTGTGTAAATATGCCACTCTTTCTTCTGTCTTGTACGTTCAGCTGACCTATATACCACATAGACACTAGTGTCCGGGTCAAAAATGAAGACCCAATGTTGTTATCTATCATGCATCAACAAGGGGTTGCGAAGTACACCCCAATTCGTAACAAGCGGCTAATTCTACCAACAGTGCCAGAGTCATCTGGGTCTGTCCCAATACCACTCGGTAAACCCGCTTCACATGTTTGCATTTTCGTTGCACACAGTTCAGTACAACTAGCACCGTGCCTAATGTGTGGCTGCATCTACTTTTCAGCCGTGATCGCGCCGGCTAACACTGTTGAGTATGCGCCTGCTGAATTTGGGTTTTCTCCATTCGAACTAGAGGTCACACACAGGAGTTACCCCGCCCTAATCAGCCTTGGTTTATATGAGTCTGCAATGATGCTTACTTCGAGTTCGGAGCTTGGCAGGTCTGGTTCTGTATACCAAGTAGCATGTATTTGGTAGGGATAACTAACTTCCAAATTCTAACCTCATACGGTCAATCTTGTGCGGCATCTGGTTTAAGCATGACACCCCAACTCCTCTGGAGATTACTGGGCACAAGATGAAACATCAGTATGACCTAGATGGAGAAATGACTTACCGTGGGATGGATGCCAAGGTTCGTGAATTCAACGAGCAGGAAGTCTTGATGATGGTGGGATTTGATGATCCAGTGTGGCGTTGTCTCACTTCACCAGATGCCTCTGTAAGTGCGTCGAAAGATTAGTTCATTCTGTACTGCTCCTCTTGCAGAAGGGAACTTACTCATTTCCGTTAACTTGCCAGTTATACATGTCTAACCTGCCAAACGAGGAGTCCAGTGCAATGCTTGGTTCATTGTTTAGTACTGCAATACTGGGATATCAGCTAAGGGCCTGCAGACTGGTACAATCAGTTCATGTACCATCATTATTAGTTATTTACTAGTGGTACTGGTACCTAACATCTGGGGTGGAATTCTTCACAGATCATGGCCCCTATCTTGTTGTCAGATGACTGGTCGCTCTACATTTTCGATAGGAAGTTCAAGCGTGTAAACGTGCTTGATCCTATGTACACTGATCGGGGCAGCCCCACTTACAAAAAGAAACACCAAGAGAGCATTGGGTACATGTTACGGGGATTGAAGCATGTTGGTTCTATTTTAGAGGATGGGTGGGCAATGAATTGTGAGGAGTGGATTGTGCACTACAACAGGAACATGCACATCCCTTGCAAAAGGTACGTACCTAACAATATAAGATCTATGCTTTCGCCCGCAACAGCTAACATGCTTGTTTCTCAAAAAATTGTTCGCAGCGGCCAAAGCGCAGGCTACATCATGTACTATGCAGAGTACTTCGATGGGTTCATGCTAGACCAAGATATACCAGATGTAAGTTAATATACCATCACATACATCAGTGCCTATGCTTGGTTGCACAACACAATCCTAATGTGGGCTTGCCTTATTTTGTATAGACTGGGTTGAGCGTGTTCAGGAAGAAGATGTTGTACCAAGTGCTGGCAATGAAAGGGAACACGGCAAAGCCCCTTGGTATCATGGAGCAGTGTGACTAGGACATCATGTTCCTTCTGATTACTCAATATGAGACATCAGTACCTTGAACAACCTATCTTATATACGTGTAGTGATTGGTTGCAGAATTGGGGTATGTCCACCTAGTAAGCTCCACTAGATCTGGGGCATTTATCGTACTATCCAATTCTATACTAGTGACTATTTAGCATGCGATCTGTCACTAGTGTAGTGACTTAGTATGGTTTGTAATATCTAATGAACCTTTGTGCAAGTACTGAACTACTATGGAGCTCATTTTCTGCAACCTGAAGATTTGGTTCGAACGGTTTTATCGTGATATGCATACTCATTTGTTACAGATTTATGATTTCTCCACCGTAGTTACCACACCTGTATCTGGGGCATATATCGTGTTGTCCACGCAAAGAGCAGTTACGCTTTGGCATGAGATAATCGCCAACATACTCAATTAATATAGTTATAGTAGCTAATGGACCTTCATGGAAATACTTGCGTCCTTTGCATCCCATGGTTTGAAACCTGAATACCGAGTTATCGAACTATTTAGTGTAGATATGCGTATTAATTTGGTCAGCATCGAGTTAGTTGTTTTTGTGTGACTCAAATGTATGCTGAACATGGTTGTGAAGCCCTGCTGTGAAAAACTACAAATAAGGGAGTTGGCACATGTGACCGTTGTAGTTAATAAGTCCACTATGCAACCTGCAGCAGCAACTAGCCGTTACTGAGACATGTGGCTATAAAAGAGTACCATGCAGCTAGCGAAGCCAACGATCCATTCACAAAACCACTCTCTCCCTTCTTGTATCATCTTCATCAATGGCTTCTACTGGTTCTTCTTCCTCTACAGCTGCAACTAGAGTTCCACTGATGAAATCTCCAATCCGCTACCGTACAGGGCCATTGGACTACTACCCGGACAAGACATGCTATTGCAAGAGCAATGCAAAAGCTGCTATGTGGATATCATGGAGTGACGACAACCCGTGCAGGCGCTACATGACCTGTGCAAGAGCAAGGGTAAGCGTTCTGCGAACTAACGTCTTATGAGTTGCGGCCTACATTAGTTCCCTCTCATATTCTTGCCTGCATGTCTCAGACAGGGGGGTGCAAGTTTTACGAGTGGTACGACGACCCGATATCCGTACCATTTGTGAAACAGTCTCTTATAGATCTGAGGGACAAGGTTTGGAGGATACAGGAAGAAAATGGAAAACTACACCGGACTGTAGCAACTGGGCAAGCTAGAGAGGCGCATTTGTTGGAGGAGCTGCGCCGGGTCAAAATGGCATACCAATCAGAAGGGAACAACGACTGGAAGAGGCGGAGATGTTCAAGGGTACAATCAACAACCTCACCAAGCAAATGGAGGAGATGAACAAAAACTGTTCATCTAGTAGGAGTAGAACGTTTGTAGTGGGCTTGATCTGTGTCCTCGCGTGTGTGTTGTATTTCGTTGCGGCCTAGAGATTTTTTAGCTAAGATGTGTTGTGTGTCCTTTTAACTGTAATGCCATCTAGAACTGGAAAAGAGGTTATCTAATCAGGTGGAAATGAAACCGGCAAGCATATGGAGAATAAAGCTACCAACAATGGGAACTGAACAAACCAGGGGGATAGAAAAAATTGCGTTCCATGGAAGAAAAATATATGTACACACGTAACATGCAAGCAGGGCGGTGCGGCGCACGGTTGATTCTTGAAATAAGGGAATTAAACATGAACATAGTGCTTCTGAGAATGTCGGGATGTAGGACATGAGACATACATTCGGTATGGGTGTTTCATGGGAAAACGGTGCATACTGGTTTCAATGTCACAGTATGCAAAAAGAGTTCTTGATTGCTTGCAGTGCATCCCGAGGTAGGAGCGAATCATTTCCTTCCAAACGCATCAACTCGAAGAGCATGATTTGCTTGTGGATCTTCAGATTCTCCTGTTGAGGATTCAGTGAATTAGCTTTCCATAGGTTGCACATGAAACTGTCGTTGATTTCCCAACTTGTTGTGACCGTGCACCTACCCGTGTCAGTGGGATGACAAGTTTATCACCGTCGTAGTTCTTAGCGAAGAACAGGGTACATAATCCTGACTCATGCCTGCATTTAATCACATTTCAAAACCACACCAGGTGGTTAGATTTTATTTTCATAAATTACCTACTTCTGGTTATGAATGTGCTTGTTAATACGAAAAGCATACCTTGCGACCTTCTCGTTCATTACTATGGGGAACGCCGTGCTCCATCCACCAGGTGAGCATATCCACGAGGAGTAAAACTGGTTTATGCACCGGAAAAGTGTGGCGTGCAGCTTGTTTGACACATAAGTGTGCATCTTCACGCGCCTATTACTGTAACCGAATGGTCCTACAGCTGGGTCCAGGACAATTACTTTCTTCTTCACCATGTCGAATGAGTATAGTGCCCATCCATCTTCTAGGATAGCGGTGATGTGCCACTGCATGGATTCAGTTTCGATCAACTATAGTGCATAAGCAGCACATATTATGAAAGGACAGGCCAGTATGGAACTGATCAGATTTAGCATACCATTCTGCAGGAGGCTGGGTTTGCTTCTTGAATACCGGTGAAGAACATCTTTTGTATTGATTGTACATAAACCGGATCGGCATTGGACAACACAGCGGTCTGCAGTAAAAGAAACAAGAGAGTTCATGGTTAGGACGAGCAGGTGTTTAGTAAATACTACCTTTTCTTGTGACACCTACAGCAAAGTCCGGGTCGAGGAATTTGCGCCAACGCATTGCGACTGGCTCTGTAGAGAAAGACTTGTTGATTTGCCCTAGGCGCCTCATCAAAACGACTACCATTTCATGCATGAGGGGTTCTTGTCCTGTCAGCTGTTGCTGGACATGGATTCCAGTAAGAGATACCATCCTAGGATTGGGATGCACAATCCATATCCTGTTGGTGGCCAAAAGAAAGAATGAGTCGAGGTCATATTCATAAACTTAGCGCTAATACATAATAATCTGTAATGTGATGTAGTGTATTTGTATGCGTACCTGTCAAGTTGGACCGATGATCCCCGTGAGAACCAGTCATGTATCGCCGTTAAGACAGTTTGGGAGGGTGGTGCAGGTAGTGACCCAGCAGCCCATGGCTCACGCGCGATGGTTGTTATAGGGAGTGCAATCCGTACCGCTTCGGTTTCTGTGGTTGTTCCAAAGAGTTCATAGCCTTCATTCGGACGCAGTTCCGCATAGTATGTTACCAGGATTGCAGTTAGATCATGGTAGAAATTGTAAACACTCCTCGCAATCTCAGCTTCGTCGCTGTTTATGTTGAGTGGGTCATTTTGTGGCTGTCCGTCTTTCACATGATCAAACTGTGGCTGACTGACACAAATCTTCTTGTTCGAAATGGCCGTCCCATAACTTGTTCCGGTGCTAACAGGAGTGCTCCTCTTGTGTGGCCCCGATTCATGGACAGCAGAGCTTTCTACATGGGTGGGATAGTATTTTGCATCAGAACATGAAGCGTGCATGAGAGATTTAATTGATAGAAGTACGTACCTCCACATCCAGAAATGTTGTCGTCTGGGCCAGATGTTCTCCTCCGTAATGGTGTGTGATAGTTCAGGTCGACCAAGTCTTGTGTCGCAGGCATATCTGTGGCCTGGGTCTTAAGTACATATTGCTTACGCCCAGCTGATTTGCAACATGTGCACGTGTCGGCGATGCAAGCGACAACCTTGTCTGCGAAGTTAAACATCGACGCTTGGAACGCCTGCCGCAATTCAGCAGCATTAGCTAGTCCTCTAGCATTGTGCTCTCTGAGCAAAATACCTAGCTTCTCACCTGACTGCGACGTCAAGGATTGCGTTAGCCCATAGCGAAAAAGGCGGAAAAGCTACTCAAACACTTAACGACTAAGAGAAACATGAAGTTAAAGTTACAACGGTTCCTCTTACGATGTTGGGGTAATGGATCCTAAGATGGTTAGAAAAGTCCTGCAGCCCCAGCTTCGCATAGCTTGCGCGCATGATTGGGATGCATGGGCTAGCTACCCTCTTGGTCGTGGGAAATGGTTTTGCTATGCATCCGTCTACGGACGCTCGTCCATCGACTTCGCCCTTATCTGTGCAACTCCTCACCTGCATATTGGATATGTTTACACCGTGTGAATTGTTGTATGGGACCGAAACAAATTTGCATATGTCGATGCATATACTTACTATTGCCCCGTGGTAAGAAAAATCACCACCGCCTAGATTGACTGAGACCTTCTCGACCATCTTCTTCACGGACTCGTAGTCGTACAATGCAATCCGTGGGTTTTGCCCCATTGGTTTCGAAAGTTCCCCCAACATCAGATTGTCAAGCACAAACACCTGCATGTATTATTGGATTGAGGTAAATGGTAGTGTGTTTTTGTGTCAAAAGAAAGGTACAACCATTACCACAAAAAATTGTGGTCATATTTGCGACTAGAAAAAAACTTGCCTGGAGGAAAAGATGGCATCCTACTATATGTATGTTAGGATTCCTCTTGATGACATCTCCTTTGAATTTCCTAACCGCAGCAAACAAGTGTTTCACCACGTATCCACACTAGTTCCACTGTGATGCTTCTTCCATGTTGTTAATGGCAGCCCAAAAATCAATGGTGATGTAGTCATGCCTAGCAGAAGGGGCTAGCACATGTCCAGCCACAAACACCACCTACGCAATTTTGAAACAATCCTTTTCAATCTTACTAGACTCTTGTGTTATTTCCTTCAGCAGAATAAATTTTGCTGCCTTTAAACTGTGAGTTCCT
Source organism: Hordeum vulgare subsp. vulgare (assembly GCF_904849725.1). Taxonomy (NCBI): domain Eukaryota; kingdom Viridiplantae; phylum Streptophyta; class Magnoliopsida; order Poales; family Poaceae; genus Hordeum; species Hordeum vulgare. Next base: position 566,766,586 of record NC_058521.1, read on the forward strand.
TTCTCACTAAACAAGGCTGCCAGACGAGTATACTCAATACATGATTCGGAAGGATCTACTCCTTCGGAAGTAATCTGTTTCGGACCACATGGCAATCCAAATATTCCATGGACTGACTGTTCAGACAAAACCATTGAACCTTGAGACTCTAGATTTATAACTGACAGATCTGGATCTATCCTATCCATTAGATAGGCGCTGTACTTCAAATTGATCTTCTGCCATGGCTTCAAATCTAGCATCCCTTCAAAACCTATTTCAGTTGCTAGCTCGCGTTTGAAAAGGTTAAATTTTGACATAACAGAGCACAACTTCATGACAAACAATCTAGAACAAATCGAAGGTGACCCGGCCGCACCAAGTGAGTCTGGTGATAATTCCTCCTCGCTACCAACATCCTCGGGGTGGGGATCACTCATGCCGTCATGAATATCTACTGTCCGGATTTGTGCGGTACCTATTTCCATTGCTAAGGATCTAATCTATCAATGAGATAGCAAGGGGAGGGGGTGAATCAGTAAATCGAAGGGACGGATTGTGCGAAAACACTAATACAAGGTTGGGTTGGATAATACCTTCAAACGACTGATGAGGGAGCTCGATCTATAGCTCCGCCAAGGACAGCTTCATGGAAGATCTTCAGATCGCTGCGAGCTCCGCCGGCGTACTTCTGCGACTCCGGATAGATGGATGCGTCCGGGAATCCTCTGCTTGCTGCCTATTACAGTGAATGATGTGATGATGTTAGGGACGAGTGCTGAAAAGGTGACTTGACTGCTCGAAATAAATATATCCTGAATTAAACACTAGCCGGTGGACGGTCATAAAAAAAGAATCAATATTATAATCTGCGATACACGTCGGACGTCGCTACCTGTTCGTGCAAACATGGGCTAACTCCTCCTGCTCGTAAACCGTGCATCATCCTTGTCTACTACTGATTAAAATTTCCAGATTATGGTTAAGTTATGGTTATGCCTTGTAAAATTATTTTGTGCCTAAAGTACTACAACCTAAGTACCAAAACCTACCTAACTATTTAAAACACACCTCAAACATGTCTTCTTTCGTGTACAACACCGTAATTACATTTACGACATTATTAGGGGTGCTAATCTGATGTACCATGCGGTCAGTATATGCCGCGTCCGGCCCTGACGAGTCACCTCGTCATCAATCCATGCGACAGTGCCGACCTGCCATATAGACTGATGGGCCACGTACACTATGCCGGGTTTTCAGGATAGCATTCACGCTCGCCCAGGTTCGATACCTGTTCCTCGAATGCTAGCCAACAGTAGAATACGGTGATATACGGGATGCTGGTATTTGGAATACGACTGACAACACACATCCCCATGCAGTCGGGCGGGGTGGATTCCGCGCTGCCTGGAGACCGGCCTCTGCAACGTTTTATCGATCCCGTGAGACCCTACTCAGAGGACGACACATGTGTAGCACTCAACACAAAGCATCTTCTTCCCCAACTTCATATCTCCGCCAAATTCCCATCGGCCAGAGGCGGCCTTTTAAAAACATCTCTAACAGATCTCGTATAACACCGATCCGTAAAACACGTTCATAGTTCGTGGAAAAATGGCTTTACGGACCGGCGCGAACGAGGGCAGAGTAAAAACCCCGTAAAATGAACCTGTAAAAAAGGATAGTCACAAAAGATGTTTTTTGCGGCTCGGTTCGAGCTGCGGCGGAACATACCCCTTAAACTTAAAATATAAATCGAATTTTCGCTTACATTTTTCTTCACATCTTCTTCTTCCCCTCGCCTATGTCCATGGTCAACTAAATTTGTTTCTAAGCACGGAGTTGTCGATCCCTAAATCCATTCAGGAGCTAGCTAGCTCCGGTGTCCACGAATCCATCGAGAAGGTAGCTAGCTAGCACCGGTCGTGGAGGCGGACTCCTGCTCGTCGGCCTGGGCGTGCGATGAGCTGGGTGCTGCTCGTCGGCCTAGGCGCGCGGCGGGGATGGGCGCTGCTCGTCGGCCTGGGCGTGCGGCGAGGTTGGGCGCTGCTTGTGGGCCGACACGCCAGCCTGGGCACGCGGCCGCCAGCGCTCCATGGAGAGGTGGACGTGCTAGCGTTGGTCACTCTCTCCGACGAGAGGAAAATGATTGACGCCTTAGAGCTACTAGTTCGTTGCCCGTGCGTTGCCACGGAAAAACAACAATTACTGATGCATTTAAAAAAAATCGACATGTAACAAATTATATTTTCACTTTTATGTTGAGTCGAGCACCATTATGATTTTATGATGTTTTCTCCAATGGTGTAGAGCTATGTAATATGTTGCTCACAGAAGATGTGCCTAAGGCGAGATGCTGCTCACAACAGCTTATTTCAACATCACCTTTATCTGAAACCTGCACATAAGGGCTTAAATTACGGAAGCATCACCACTCGATGGTTCCCCACGTAGGCTTGTATCCGTGAAGCCATTGTTTTGCACAACTTTCACCCAACGAAAGCATCAACAGCATGTGGGTCACATGTTTCTTCCTCTCTCTTACTTTCCTCACCTATTTCACTTTCCCCTCCTCATGCATTAACGAGAGGCAAACAATGACTTGCCGTTGATCTTCCTTTTTTCCTTTCTCTCGGGCTTTTTCTGAACATCCGCCTCTTCTGCAGACCACAGTAGTACACTGTGAGCCACCCATACCTGACACCCGAGCCGAGCTGGCCTGCGAGGCATCTGGTTCAGGCGACGCGTTGGACATGCCCTAAGTAACTTCCTCGCTTCTGGATGGACGCGAGCTCCTGTCAGCTTCCCCGTAGGGGTCAACCTCTGAAGTCATCATTATTGCACATGTTTCCGATTCATATATGAGGTTACACAGGGGTCAACTTCCTGGCTTCTGCACATAAGTAATGTCCAGAATATATGCAATTAGTACCACTGCATCCAGTCGTCATCATTACACAGGTTTCTGATTCATCTACGAGGTTGCACGTTCTCTGAATCTGTAAACTTGCATTTCTTGATTAAAACATGCGCTTATAGTTCACATGCACTTATATTAATAGTTACCGGGGAAGCAAGGAACTTCTTGATTAAAACATCATCACAATTGATGAAAAATAATGTAGATTAGACTTGTATCACATAAAAAATTCACACGTACACTATTCCTAAAAAATAATATACCACTTCGAATTCAGATGTGTTCCAAGAAAAGCTATACTTCGACATTGTATGCAAATAAAAAAACTAATTATATCCTAGTAAGCTACAGATGATCTGTGTGACTATGCTTCCATGTACAGTTTAATAGCAGAGATGTTCTACAGGTTGAACAAAAAGTCTCCACAAAGGAGATTTCTTAATCAGAACCTAGGCTATCATTCCGATCACCTGAATAATAACAATTACAAAAGGCACCGGATATGAACTTGAGGAACATCCAATATATGGACCAAATAATTGAGTCGTCAAACAAGAGATACACAGAGTAGGAGGGGTAGAGGGTGAAATGAGCCGTCAAACAACTCCAGGAACCTCCAATATATAGCAAAGTTCTACCCTTTGTAAACGCCAGAGGGGTCGGCGTTTTGGACGATCCAAGGGTGCTCCAGAACCTTGTGGAGGTGTAGGCGACTGCAACAAAACCAGAACAAACATACCATTTGTAAGACAGACACATTTTCAGCACAGGACATGTCACATTAACTATTTTCTTGTTGTAATCATGATCAGAAGTCAGTTACCTGTGAAATGAGGTCCTTCGCAGCAGGAGATACAAATGGTTTCTATGGGAACTTCAGATCCACTTTTACTCTCCTGTATTTTTAACAAGGCAGTTTCAGAGACAATAGTTGCTTATAAGGGTGCGAAGGAAGCTAAGTACAGTTGCATGGATTTTAATCTAACTGTAATCTCTCAATCATGAAGATTTAAACATGTGATTCAATCGGAATAACTTATGGCGCAATGCTGCAAATGTAGTATCACTGCTGAGTTACCTTCGATATGTCTCAGAGTGTTCTTTGGCTTCAAAAGTTGGGAGCCCATAAAGGAATTCATAACATAGGATGCCCAAGCTCCATATGTCTACATGGTAATCGTGCTATGTCTTCTCCACTGCAAACATGCAACAAATTGAGAGACAAGTAAAGCTAATAGAAATTTGTGGAATTCTATTTCACCACGAATCAGTTGTGACACTGAAGTAAATGAAAAGGAAAGTACCCATTTCAGGAGGCAGATAATCTAAAGTCCCACACATTGTCCTCCTTCGGTTAAAGGTATGAACAGACCAGCCGAAGTCAGCAATCTTCAGCTCGCCCTATTATGAAAGCATATACCTGTTGTAAACACCAGAGAGCATACTGTTCCAGATCATAAAAAAGCAAAGCAAAGTAGTGCAAATACCTGCACTTCAACTAAAAGGTTTTCCGGTTTAATATCTCGATGTATCACGTGCTTCCCGTGAAGATAGATCAGGGCACGTGCCAATGATGCAATGTACTGAAAATAAAAACAAGGAAAGTTCAGCTACTCCTTTTGAATAGTGTGTAGATGATACATTTACCACGAACACATTCAGAGCATATACTTACAGTTGCGGAGCGTCTTTCTGAGAAATGCTTGCATCTCTGCAACTCCTTGTAGAGCTCTCCTTTTCCGGCATGTTCCAAGATTAGGTAAACACGGGTCTGCAAAATTTGTATGGAACTGATGATCAGACGAGGGTGAAATGAAGCAATAATGATTCTCCATGTTATAGTTGGGACAATCTGTACCTGATCATAAAAATACCCATATAAGCGAAGAATATTGGGGTGCCTAAGGTGACTCTGGATCTCTACTTCGCGTCGCAGCGGATGCTCCACCTCCCCGGTGATACTCTTGCCCCCAAAAATCGCACTCGCCCTCAAAGCTCGCGCTCGTGTACTACCCAAACATCGGCGGCGCTGCACTTGATCTGGATGGACGCGAGCTCCTGTCAGCTTCCTCGCAGGGGTCATCCTCCAAAGTCGTTCTTGGCGTAGTACATGGAAGAGATGCCTGTTGCGGTGGTGCAGGAGAGCAAATCAGGACACATACCTGGATCGGCCGACCGGAGCCGCCGTCGGACCAGCAGAACGAATCCGTGTCGCCCCTGCTCTGCTTCTCTTCTCTCCATCTCACCTCCTCTCTCTCCCTCGTCTCTTCTTCCCAGGAGGCGGAGCCGCCATGGCCATCCAGCGCCTGCCAGTCGGGCACACGCATTGTCCTTGGCTCCTTGCCATCCCTAAACCCACTGGAAAAAATAGAACAGGAGGAGAACGGCAAAATAAAAAAACTGAGAAATTGAACCTTACACCGGGAGCCGACTCACACGCGATGCACTGGCAGCATCGCTCCTCAGAACAACCTGAAAAAGAGCAGAACCCACACGTTAGAACGACAAAGTAAAATTAGGCGCAACACAAATACATCCACACCTTTCATGATTTGATCCAATGCTTCATGGCTGGCTTGACATGCTTCTCTTGTTGTAGCCCGTCCAGCCAGTCTCTTGTTGTAGAAGAGTTGTAGTAGTCTATAAGATCCTACATGGCCAAAATTAATGTCATTGTGCTGTATCAGAAAAATCATTATAGAACTTAACATGCATGGGTACGTTAAACAATTTTTCTCATTTGCAATGTCATCCTACAATAGCAGCAGTGCATACATGGTACGGTCCACATTACTGCCCTGGAAGTACGTGCAAGTTAGTTTCGATATTTGAGAACAATTCTGTTGTATGTTAACTTTTTTTATTCTGGCTTCTAAGTCGCTTATTGAGAAAACAAATAAACAGGCTGATCTACTTCACGCTTGTAGTACAGGTCGCATCTACTTTTACAAATGGTGTTTGTCCGTACATAAGATCGAAACAGTGAAAGAACAGAAAACTGGTCAAAGACACCCTTTCCAGAACGCAACACATGAGGCAAATATTGTCCATGAAACAAATATAATTAGTAGTTTAGTACAACATCACCTCATTCAAGACCATTAGAATGGGTTTTGGAAGACCAATTTCCACGAACTTAGCTACCTGTATTTCATCATGCAAGTATCTTTTATTCACTCTTCCAAGAATACATAAGTAGGGCAATTAAGCAGGCGATGGAGCAAAACTGAAAGTCGAGTTTATAAAGACCGAATACAACTCTGAATTACCTGTAAAAAAGTCATTTACTCTAGCTTCAGCAAATATTTATGGAAATATAGAGCGGTAATATCATACAAAACACACGAAATCACTACCATATCAGTTGCCCTATCAAATTGAATCGAATCCCCGAGGAACCTTCTTTATCTTTTTGAAACTCCTTTCTTGCCAGCTCTTGCATGGAATGGGCCTGCATAAATAAATGATGGTGTGCAAGTCAGCGAACATCAGCATCTTGAAAGCTAAAATCTTTTACATCAGGCCCTCGGGAAGAGAACAACGCGACCTGGGGAGCTGAATTGAACAGTGTTGGTGCCAAACCATCTGCGATACCGACTGTTGCTTGGAACGCTGTAGCCCGTCCAGCCCAATCTCTTGTTGTAGAAGAGTTGTAGTAGTCTATAAGATCCTACATGTCCAAAATTAATGTCATTGTGTTGTGTCAGAAAAATTATTATAGAACTTAACATGCATGGGTACTTTAAACAATTTTTCTCATTTGCAATGTCATCCTACAATAGCAGCAGTGCATACATGGTACGGTCCACATTACTGCTCTAGAAGTACCTGCAAGTTAGTTTCGATATTTGAGAACAATTATGTTGTATGTTAACTTTTTTTATTCTGGCTTCTAAGTCACTTATTGAGAAAACAAATAAACAGGTTGATCTACTTCACGCTTGTAGTACAGGTCGCATCTACTTTTACAAATGGTGTTTGTCCGTACATATCTGCACAATAGGCTCCATTGGAGATAAAATACCTTTGTTTTGCTGACATCTGTGATGAGAATCCCAGGAATATTGACAGGCACAGGATCAAACTTTGTCCCTGGGTAACTATCTTCTACAGCAACAACAAAGCCAGTTGCACCTAGACTCCTGGCTATTTGAGACACTTTCTTGATTGAAGCTGTCCCAGAAATATAATTAAAAGAATAGCCACACAACAGAATTTTCCCCTGAACTTTCCTCTTATTTAAGAGTTCTGGCCTTTGCCAATCTAGCGCACTATACTTGGTTGAAGATGAATCCAGCATATCATCAGTAGCAGAAATCAGGCCAAACGATTTATTTCCATGTGTTGCAGTTGTAATCAGATGAGATAATTGTCAACTAACCACAGGTAGAAGTGTATAGTTAATTGTCAGAATACCAACACCAGTCACAGTACTATAAAATGGATTCCATGTGTTGCAGCTGTAATCAGATGAGATAATTGTCAACTAACCACAGGTAGAAGTGTATAGTTAATTGTCAGAATACCAACACCAGTCATAGTACTATAAAATGGACTTGTTGACAGTTATTGCAAGATTACACCAGGAGGACTACAACTCTGCAATCAAGAGCCTACAAAGAGAACAAAACACAGAATGCATCTTCCAACCAAAGTATTTTCACAATCAGCAACTCGGACCGGGACCGGACCGGACCGAGCTGTCCAGCAAGCTCGTTTTCGAGGACCGGACCGAAAGGGAGCCGGCTCGATCAAGCCTGGGAGGACCGTGGGGACCGATTCCATAACTACTTTCAGCTGCTGTTTAGTTCCTATTTAGCTGTTGTTTAGGTTGAGCCATGAATCAACACACACGGGAGGTGGGCTACGTGCTAGATTGAGCCCTGAATCAACTGAGAGCTGAAACTTTGACGAAACTGACGAACTGAATTTTCTGAACATGACAAACTGAATTTTCTGAACTGTCAGTATTCACTCACGTTTCTGAACTGGCTGCACAGCGACGTCGTGCCCCAGTTCTACCTGGTGGCGCCAGTGAGGCATTCACTTACCTGGGTAACTGGTGTCCGGTGTGCATGCTGTGCTGAAGTAACGACAACAATGGCTAGCGGCGGCAAGAGGCTACGGTGCACGGGAAGGAGAGGAAGGATGGAAAGGGGAAGCAGTGATATATTCAGTTTTCCTTCTGTTTTCTGTTTGACTTGATAAAAGGAAACTGCAACATGGGATGATGGATGATTACCAGATTCTCTCGTTAGTTCCTGTCATCTTCTCCACCATGGATTCGTGGGCCTCCTCGTAGCAAGCATGTGCGGACCTGCTCTTCGCCCGCGCGGTCCTCTTCACCGCCACCCCCGCCTCCCCCACCCCCGATGCGCTCACGCTCGCCGAGCCCCTCCTGGCCAACCTCGATGCCTTCGTCGCCGCCATGGACGAGATCTCCGGCGGGGCCTTCCTCCGTGCAGTGCATAGTGTGGGGCGAGATGTAAGCAAGAGTCAGGCAGCGACATGGTTTGCCATGGTAAAGTCCACTGGCAGTTCTACTGAATCTTGTTTGTCATGCGCTGACTGGAATCGGATGAAGAGAGGTAAGACGATGGAAGCCACATAGAGGAAGGAGATCCCCAACCACTATGCTTTTGCTTCTGTCGCTGCCATGTGTCATCTCTGGCCGCCTGGTCCTTGAGCGCTTACACGGTAGGGAACATGACACGATTGAGGCAATGCATGAACAGCATGCACACATAGATCATTAGCCATGAATGCATAAATTTAGGCATCATGGCCCCTCCTAGGCTAGCTTTCGTTCAGGTCCAAGGGGTGATGTGAGCGATGTCCTAGATAGTTTCAGCTATGGCCTGATAAGCTGGATGGCCTAGCTAGCTTCGGCTGCGCCTTGAGGGGTGAGGACGTCATGATGCAAGCACATTTAGGGGGAAAATGATACAGATAAAGATAATTAGTCTACTAAATTAACGGATGATGCTTGTGAGTTTTGTTGTAATTTCTAGACTGTTTTTCTTTTTCCAAGGGATGATGCTTCTCAGATTTGTTGTAATTTCTAGACTACTTGTCTTTTTGCTGGTTAACCTTTCAATTTTTTTATATATAATAGATCGAGCATATGTTTTGGCAATTAGTTTTGTAAATGATAGTAAATTATTGATTCTATAAAGGTTATAGCTGGTCTATTCAAGTTGCTAGCACAATAGTGCTCCTCCAGCATAATCTGTTAACTGATATATAGTGAAAAATGTTGGTAACATGGTACCAGATCCTGTACAGTGGTGTAGAATAACATGTTCCAAATGGTATTACAATGCTCCAGTGCTTCCTGGCTCCGATGGGGAAGAGAATGAGAACTTCCAAAGACGGATCTATTGGTTGTTATTAGAAGAGTAAGTGCTGAATAATGCAATAAATTCTTTGAGTATAATGTAAATCAGATTCCAAAGCCAATTAGGATAGTCTAATGATAGCTGAAACGATATCACAACAGAAGCATGACAACATTCGATGATGATAATCATCTCCTATTTTTTCCCGAGGGGTTTCATGAATATTCTTCTTGTGCACTATCTTGAAATCAAGGTACGTATAGTTTCATCCATGATGAAATTTTGACTTTCTTTTGTAAGAATATGTGCAGCAATAGAATCTTACCTAAAGGATGAATATTTTGTGGCCGACGGGAGAGCGCACCAGCATGGAGATGCCCTTGCGGAAGATCGACTTCTTGTGGCCGACGGGAGAGTGCACCAGCACGGAGATGCCCTTGCGGAAGATCGACATCGTTGCGGGGAGGTGAGCCCTCCTGCCCCCGTCCGCCTCGGCCGCGCTCCTCCCCATGCTCCGCCGCCTCCGCCTCCGCGGCCACTCCTCCTTCTTCGTCCTCGCCGACCCGGCCCCCTCCGACCCCTCATCCCCCACCGTCCTCTCGCGCCTCTTCCGGGGCCTCCTCGCGCGCGCCACCGCCGCCTCTCGCGCGCACGACCTGCTCTTCGCCCGCGCGCTCCTCTTCACTGCCACCCCCGCCCCCCCCCACCCCCGATGTGCTCACGCTCGCCGAGCCCCTCTGGCCGACCTCGACGCCTTCGTCGCCGCCATGGACGAGATCTCCGGCGGGGCCTTCCTCCGCGCAGTGCCGAGCGGCGCGGGGGCGTGTCCCACTCGCGGAGGGCCGGCGGGGAGGGAGAGGGCGCGGCGACGAGGAGGGACGGTGGGAAGGGAGAGGGCGCGGGGGTGGCGGCGGCACCGAGCGGCGCGGGGGTGTGTGCGGCGGCGGGGGGCTGCGCGAGAGGAGCGGTTCACCCTTGGGATGGGGTCGGGGAGTGCGGGGATGCCGTCGTGGGTTCGCACCAGTACGAGGAGGGTGGGGGAGGAGCGAACGAGGGGTCGATTTTTTCTTTACGTGGGAGGTGGGATCGCTTGCCGATTTTTTCTTTACGTGGGAGGTGGGATCGCTGGGAGGTCGAACCATCCAGCTGGTTGAACCATCACGACGTTCGATCCTGCTTTAATAGCAGAGATTCGATGGAATGCCTCAAAGAAAGAGATATGGGAAGAAGATGACTGTCTAGTCAATAACAGATGGGGCCCGTACCTTATTTGCCACATGAGTTGGTCAAAGCATTTAGGCGTCGCCACGTCAGCCGAACATGCGGGCCCAACTTGTCAATTTTGCTGTTTTCGCAAGCGTATCAGACTATCAGTGCTCCGCGTTACAAATTAGACGCATTTTTGCTGGGTTTTTATGACCCGGTTCAAATGTGGTATCAAATTGTTATCCTATCCCCAAGTGTGATGGTTTTGGGTAAGTAACTCGCATGAAATAAATTGCTAGGATTGGGGGTGTCTTTGGAGAAGAAGATGCTTCGAGATGTGTGTTAAACACGTGTAAAAGAGAGTATTAGTCAGTTCAATGTGATCACAAAGAAACTCTTATCGCTTTGCTCTGTTCAAAGTTACCCTACCGTGTGACTCCTGACCTCTCTAGTAGACTTTTAGCGGCTTTTGATGTTTTATACGGCGAAGAAGAAAGTTATATTGATTAATCGATATAAAAACTCAACACACTAATTTCTCGACAGAAGCCAAGACCTGCAATTGCCAAAATAGGAAGTGTGATGTACGAAAATCCAATTCGGCTATTGGGGAACATATGCTCCTGCGCATCAGAAATGTTTTTTTGTAAATGTCAGAAAAAAATAGATGTGTTCATTGTCAAAACACGAGCTGCAATTTTGTAGAAGGAAAATTTAAGTATTTTGATATGCGCAAAAAGGAAAATCAAACGACAAATCTTACCTCCAAGTGTTACATTTGCTTTTGCCTTTTTCATCAACCAAGCAATGTTATCCAGTCTCGCATGAAAATATTCGAACTTATTACACTAACAATAACATCTAAGAAAGGATTTTAATTTTTATTTACTACTTATTTTGAATTTACCGTTCATTAGAGGGCATATGCATCCGAAAGCCTAAACGACCCTCCCGTGATGTACACTTAGTTAGTTGAGTGGTCTCGTGGCAACATAAGTACACAACTCTACTCTATTTTCACACGACAAGTATCATACTCTCGCAATATTATAATTCCATTCACTGCATTTGCTTAAGCTATTTATAATGGAGAGTATCATATACTAGTATCATACTCTCTCCGTCACGGTTTAAAAGGCACGCTTGAAAAATCTCTGGGATCAAGGTAGTCGTCGATTGGTTGTGAGATGTAGCAGGTGTAAATACTAATGCGCCTAATCAACTGAGAAAATACTAGTACTAACGTGTGAGCAGCAAATTGGGAGGGCGCATGCATGAGTAGTACTAACACTAATTAATAAGAGTAATTACTTTCCCACCTTAAACCTTGTCTATTTTAAAAATACACGCAAGTTTAACTGCGCCTTATAAACCGTGACGGAGGGAGTACATATGATAGTAGTGTATGATATTATCATAGAATAGCATCATATATATTTTTATTTATTGTCATCCATGATACAAGATAGTACAACATTTAATATGATACGATATCTACTTATGTTATTATAACCTTTTTTTTATGTTTGCTACTCCCGAATGCATGTTATACCAGCTAAGATATCATAACTATGGTCAGCCATAGGGAGCCAGATGTCGGGATCTCCGATTAAGATTGTTTAGAAGGTGGATACTTTGATTACACGATGGTTGTACAACCAATGGCATCCGTGGCTATTTAGAGAGATACTTTTTTGCTAGTCAAACTTTCATTTCTTGGCATTAATAGCTATTGTAACCAAGGCTCTATCATTGAATTTGGTCATGTTCTTGCTCATTCCTAGTAAAATATCTTACCAGTTTGGACTTTTGGACGGTATGAGATTGTTCTAAATTACATACGAAATCTTCTCTTACAGCACATTCCAATGTACAAACCATGCAGACAACTATAAAATCTGTGAACTGCAATCAAACCTTGTAAGATCATACGATAACATCCAGAATCTCATTTAAACTCCGTGTGTATCTGACCAACAGATCAATTGGAAGAAATGTAGGCGGATGCGTCCGTCCACATCCATAGCTGTAATTCTACCATCCCTTGTTAGTTTGACAATCATGTTGGTTTTAATTATGAGCTTCTAGTCAGCTGCGGACATGCAGACACCGTTCTGTTTTACAGTTTTACTTAATTTTTTTTAAAAAAAAAATCAGAGATGCTTTTCTTTCTGTAAAGAAATACTCTGACACACAAACTGAATGCCTAATTGCATTTCGAACGAGCGTAAACCACGCAGGAAGACGAATTTTCTGGTCAGCCGATAATACGCCTTCGTCCATCCCTTCGTGAGCTCAAGTCTGAAACACTCGACGCTCTGGCCGGGAAACCCAATCCAGTACAGCGGCGGAGACTTCTTGCCGCCACGCCGGCCGGCCGCCGCCGCCACCCATGCTGCGCGTCGTCTCCACCCTCCGCCCGCTCCTCCGGAGCCCCCTCTTCACGGGCCCAAAACCTCTCTCCCGCCCCCGCCGGCCGCCGCGACTGTTCCGTGCCCTCTCGTCCTCGGCGCCGCTCGCAGCCTCCGCGCCTGCGCCCGGGGCGGTTGAGATCAGAGAGGAGCACCTCGTGCGGTGCGCGGAAGCGGAGAGGGCGCCGCTGCGGGTGGCGGTGCTGCTGAGCGGCGGGGTCGACAGCAGCGTCGCGCTCCGCCTCCTCCACGCAGCCGGGCACAGCTGCACCGCCTTCTACCTCAAGATCTGGTTCCAAGTACGTTCACCATTCCCTGTTGCTATGCTCTGCAACTGCGATGCTACGCTGCGGGATCACCTAACAAGCTCGGCGTGATTGATCTGTAGGAAGATTTCAGGAACTTTTGGTCCGAGTGCCCGTGGGACGACGATTTGAAGTATGCACAAGCCGTGTGTGACAAGGTATCTTTGAGGAATTTCAGCCGGTGCACGCTATTTCATTGAATAGCTTGTGAGATTTGCATGTAAACCACTTCTGACTGCATGAACTGACTGATCTAATGGCTGTCTTGCGTAGATTGACGTGCCATTGGAGGTGGTACATCTATCCGATGAGTACTGGAACCATGTGGTAAGCTTCATTTCAAACTTTTGGCACCTGATCCCTGCAGATAGTGAATATGTTGTTCTGCATTCTGAGAAACTACCATGGATTTTATATCTAGGTGTCACATATGATTAGTGAGTACCGCAACGGACGCACACCGAACCCTGATGTTCTTTGCAACACAAGAATAAAGTTTGGTATGGATGTGCACGCATCTACTATTGAAATTTTATTGTGCATCAAGGTATAATTTTTTAACTGTGTTCATGTGCTTATTCTCTTCATTCATTTTCTGCAGGAGCTTTCTTAGAAGCAATTGAAAATTTGGGATTTGATTACATAGCTTCAGGACATTATGCACATGTAGTCCATCCACCCGTTGAGAATGCTGAAGGGCCATCGGTGCTCCAACTTTCGAAAGACGAGGTGCTTTAAAATAGCTTTGCTTAGCTTCAGTGTTATTGAAGTTGATTTCAAGTGAGTTCTAGTATTCTTCATAGAAGGAAATTTGTGATACAGTGAAACAGATAGTCAAATAGACGGTTCTTTTGCTTAAATGTTGCTCAGTCAATACCACCTTTCAGACTCTGATTGTTATTTCAGGTCAAGGATCAAACTTATTTCCTCTCACATCTCTCTCAGAGCCAGCTTAGAAGGCTTCTTTTTCCACTTGGGTGTATAACAAAGGTGATATGATTTATCCAATATGGATAGTTAAGTTTTTCCAGGAGCTGCCGGTGTATATTTTGTAAAATTGAGCTTATCTTTTGCAGGATGAAGTTCGCAGTCTGGCTGTTCAGATGAACCTTCCTAACCAAGCTAGAAAAGATTCCCAGGGTATATGTTTTCTTGGAAAGGTAATTGCTTTAACATAGTTATTAATATTGCACATGTTTTGTGCAAAATATAGTTCTGTGCTTTCGCCTTATTTTGTCCTATTTTAAGCTTAAAAAGTCTCTTTCTAGGTCAAATTTAGCGAGTTTGTTCAAGCACATATAGGAGAAATTGAGGGAATACTTCTTGAGGCTGAAACTGGAGATTACCTAGGGACCCACCGTGGGTTTTGGTTCTATACGATTGGTCAGCGACAAGGTTTGCGACTTTCTGGAGGGCCTTGGTAGGCACTGTCACTAATACTAGCCTCTTTTTATGGTACACTAACATGAGCTAAATTAAATGTATATTGCCTGAAGTGTTCTGCAATTCAAGGAAGATCTGTCCTCATGTAGCACATATCTATTTATCCATATATTCACCACATGAATTGTTCTTTTTATCTTACGCAGGTATGTTGTGGAGAAAGATGTGCAAAATAATGTGGTTTTTGTATCAAGGAATTACTATTCACTGGATAAGAGGAGGCGAACATTTCGTGTTGGATCGTTAAATTGGTTTAGCGATTCCGGGCCAGCAGATAATGAACGCCTTAAATGCAAGGTACCAGAGTTACACAATTAGCCCTTGTGGCAGCGTATCATATTTGAATTGACCTTTTTTACCATCTGCAAGGGTTAAATGGTTTTCTTGCAAAATATGTGTAAAAGTCATCTGTCCATATGTTCCTTTTTTCCTATCAAAGCATGTGCATTCTAGTAGCAGTATGCGTGAACTCGTTTTATGTGCTGGGTTAGGAGACAGTGGCCCATTAATGCTGTTGATTTCTTCTTGAGTATGGTTAAGCAATTCTGAAACTGATCAGCTCTACCTTGGCCGATGATCGTTAATTTTTAATTTGGAATTATAGGAAAATACATTGGCAGCTTCCAACTCACTCCCGCTTAATCCATCTTCGTTTCAATTTGTATACGCCGTGTATCTGTTTTGCATTCAGACCGATCGTTGCTCTGGTCTTCAGCATGTGCTGCACTTTCATGTCAGTTAGTTGATAATCCATGCTACTGCTCTCAATACCAGGTACGGCACAGTCCTGATTTCCACAACTGCACCGTGACACGCGAGCAAACCGAAGAACTCGTGGTTAATTCCAACAACGGAGACGTTTTGGCGGTGCGCCTGTCAGAAGACGACCAGGGTTTAGCAGCTGGGCAGTTTGCAGCGTTCTACCGTGACAGTGCATGCCTAGGGTCGGGCATAATCCTGGATTCCTGGGACGAGATGAGCTTCCCCGTGTGCGCAAAGGCGCTAGAAACCGCTAGGCTGGAGGACAAGTCCAAGCTGGGTAAGCCCGTAAGGATCATGAACCTGGAGCATCTGGTGAAGCCAGAACGGGAGCCGGCCAAGGTCGCTTGACAGACGACACCAGGTTCTCTTAGCCTTCTTTTGACTAGGTACATCTGTGATCATGTGAAGATATAATCGTCTGACAGTTTCAAAGTTGACACACCCTGCAAATGCAAGAATCGGGTAAGTTTGAGAAGCCATCGTCGTTATGCTGCTCCAATCAGGAGCTCCATCCAGGTGGTTCTTGGAAAGGTGGCATCGCCACCATTGGCGACTTTGCGTTTCGGAGGAGAAAAGCGTTGCCTCCGGATTAAAGTGGTGGTGGTGGAGCATCAACATATCATTGCTCATGCAGGAGCTGACCTGTCCTGATACAGTTGCCGGACCTAAGCAGGAAACGCTAGCAGGTTAATGGATAGGCATGTTGTTCCCTCTTGGAGCCAAAATGTCCAGATTATTATTGAGAGTTAGTCAGATAGCTGCACCCTGTGAAGTTATGTTATGTCAACATTAAAATGTTTGAATAATCAGGAGGTTCTAGACTAAACCAGGATGGTTTATGACGAAATCATTTTCCTTTTTTTCGCACTGTTGTGGAATTTGACAGGACCATTTGTCATTCTAGAATGAACTCTCTTTTTTGTCCGGACAATGTGTCTGGCAGTCGTGGGATCCTCCTGGACAGGAGAGGCGGCCCGTGCCGGATGGAGAGAGATTAAGAACTCATTATGAGCATGCAGCACATGGAGAGGGACGTGGTACCGTTCCGTCATGCCGCCGCCTGGATCCTCAAGTGGTAGTGCGTACTTACTCCTCCGTGCAGGTCAACTGGAAAATGCGGTTGAAAATCGAGCAACGATGAATATACTACTACTGGTAGAGTAGTATGCCGAATGTTAATAATAACAACTGGCACAGGCGGCGTCTGGCTGCTGCTGCGATGGAATGTTAGGCGGCATTTGCTTCTAGAAACTTCTGACGTTTCATCGCCGTCACATCCAGTGACGGACCTAGAAATGAAAATGTGAGGTCTATTTCCATTGATTTGGATAGCCCCTGAAAATCAGCTAATTTTTACATAGTAAAACAATGTTTCCTAAAATTCTAGATGTGCCATGGCACACCCGGTACACCCCCTAGATACGCCACTGTCGCCATCCCCTGCCTTTTACTCGCGAAGGGCATTGGCACTGTTTGGATTCATGAGTTATAGTTAGTTTGAACTTAACTAATCCAAAAACATTCAAACAGGAGGGTTAGTTTTTGTTAGATACATCTAACCCATAAAGAAACTGACCCGGTATGGGTTAGAGTTAGTTTGGACTCAACTAATCCAAAAACATCCAAACAGGAGGGTTACTTTTGATTAGATACATCTAAATCATAAAAAAACTAACCCGGTGAAGAGATGTTTATTTGGGTTAGTTTAGGTGAGGCCTAAAAATAATAATTTTTCCTCTGCCTCCACCGCACCAGATCCCGTCGACCCATCCCTCTCCGCATCCCGCTCCCGCTAACCCCATCCTCCCCAATCCCGCCGCCCCAGTCAGCCCTCATCCCGTCGGCCTAACTCCGTCGACCGCCGGCGGCAGCCGCCCCCGTACGCCCCCATCCGCCCCAACCGCCCCCAGCCGCACCCATCCCGTCGGCCGCCGGCTGTCCGCACCAGCCGCCCCCATCCCGCTGCCCCAGCCATCCCCGTCCCGCTGCTCGAGCCGCCCTCAGTCGTCCCCGCCCGCCTCAGCCGCCACGAGAGAAGAATCGCCACCAGGCATGGAAGAAGTCTCTTTCTCTCTGATTTGATCAATCAAAGTCTCTTTTCTCAGTTGAGAAAGATGAGTGATTCAGGGAGGTCACACAAGGACCGACCACACCAAATCCGACAGGAAATAGGGTCCAAAGTAGCCACATGATTGAGAAAGAGCATTTATTCTCAATCTAACCTTGCCATCCAGACACCTCTTTGGTTAGAGTTAGTTCAGGGTTAGAATCTAACTCAACCTCTAACCGAGTTAGAGTATCCAAACAAGGTCATTGTTCAAGTTGACAAGTTCAGTTATTATATAGTCCAAATTTGAAAACAACATGAAAATTTTAGTGCGGCCTAACTAATGTCAATTCTTCCAAAGATCTAATCTATTCCTTCAAATATACAAATTAGACCAGTGCCAGATTCTGATTGGTGGCCTCCTGCGCGCTTGGGTCGCCATTTTCACAACATTGTTGCTGGGTTGTAGCATTGCATCTATGATCTACCCCCTCTTGCTGGTTAAAGCATCTCCAGCCGCGCCCCGCAACAGGACCTCACAGGGTCCTTTTTTATCGCTGGCGCCGAAAAAACGACCTAGTCGCGTCCCCAAGACGCCGAATTCCGTCGACTCGGCCCATTTTTTGGCCGACCATCCCAGGAGGACCCCCCCCCCCCCCCCCGCACTGGAGGGGCACTTGGGGGCTCCGGCGGAAGGAAAGTGGCACGTGGGCCACCATTGTTAGGCGAGAAATGCCTTCTCCCCGCTCAGATTCGCCCCGTGAGCGACAGAATGACACTTCCCCTTTCGCCGCCATGCCGATCCCGACGCCATCCATCTGCCCATAGTCGTTGTTCCGCCACTAGAAAGGTCATCCCCCCATCAACAAGAGAGTGGTTCGCTGCCATCCCGCCCCTGGGGAGCTCTTTAGGACTTCGACATGCACGCGGAGATACCGACGGCTGCCACCCACCACGCCCGTGAGGTGTTCAGCGATTTGCCTATTCGGCGATGGACTCCGACGACAAGGAAGCGTTCGCGGCTCTGATGGAGAGGAAGCCGAGGCCGACGCCGTGATGAAGAGCACCTCATGATCCTCGTCGCTTTGGCCGATCTGTTCGCGGAGAATGCAAAGCCGCGACGAGGTGGCTTGGCGTTGGGCCGCCGCAAGAGCAAGCAGAGGCATCGAATGGAGGGCTATTGCTTTCTCTACGCCGACTACTTTGCCAACACTCCACTGCACGGCGAGAAAGTATTTAGGCGTCGTCATTGGATGGGCCGAAAGCTCTTCCTTAGGATTGTGAATGTCATTCGGGAGTTCGACAACTATTTCATTTGCAAGAAAGATTGCAGAGGCATTGCTAGATTCTCCTCACTCCAGAAGTGCACGAGAGCTATGAGGATGCTTGCATATGGAGCTCCCGGTGATATACATTGAGTATTTATACAAGTTTTGCAGGGGAGTGGTGGTAGTGTTTGGACCACAATACTTGCGATCATCCAATGTTGAAGACACTGCTAGGATCCTAGCACAGAATGATTTCTTGGGATGCTTAGAAGAATCGACTGGATGCATTAGGCATGAAAAAACTGTCCATTTTCTTGACAGGGGATGTACAAAGGTGCCAAAGAAGCTTGCGGTGTGGTACTTGAGGCAGTTGCCACACATGACCTCTGGATTTGATACTCATTTGATATATGAGGAACTCACAATGACATCAATGTACTGCAGTGCTCGAATGTCTTTGTCAAGCTTATTGAAGGTCAATGCTCCTTCAGTGAACTTAGAGGTCAATGGACGCCACTACAATAAGGGATACTACCTAGCAGATGGCATCTATCCAAGATGGTCCACATTTATGAAGACTATCTCAAACCCTGTGCCAGGAGGCAAGAACTCCTACTTTGTTAAGTGTCAGGAGGCTTGCATAAACGATGTCGAGCGGGCATTTGGTGTGCTCCAATCTCGATTTACTGTTGCTCGGTACCCCACTCTGACCTGGTCGAAATCTCACATGTTGGAGGTGATGAATTGCTATGTCATCTTGTACATCATGATTATTGAGAGCAAGGAGGAGGAGCCGGTGTTTGACATTGAACCATGTTTTAGACAGGGTCCTCTTGCAGTTGTTGATCACCAGATACCAGCGATGGGCTGCCTTCCTCAATATGCGTGAGGAGATCCGAGACCCACATGTGCATCAAGAACTGTAGCATGACCCGGTGGATCACCTACATAGGCTCAAGGGCATCGCCTAGTTCAATGTGTTCTAATTTGTGTTTGAATTATGAGCTTGCTTCATTGGACTATTTGATTTGTGTTGATTTCTATGTGATAAAAACTATCTTTTGTTGAATCTGTGTCAAAGTGTGCTGAATTTGGGTCGATTTTGCGTCGAATTTGGACTAAACTCGACTGTTGAAAGACGAAGTTGGGGAAGCGGCTGGGAACCCGAAACCTCCACATCGAATATATCGCCGGTTAGCCCCCAAACGATGCTATTTCAAGCCCTTGGGGGCGGAACGGCTGAAGATGTTTTTAGCTTGCAGCACCGGCCTTCACCCTTCACAGTTTGCCCCATCGTCCAAGCATCATGTGTGTCCCGTTTCCTGCAGGACGCCTCCTCAGCCCGGAGCTTGCAGCACCACAGTGGCGGTCGTCGCGCGCACACGAGGACGAACGTGAGATCCTCCCGTAGAGGAGGCCCGTCGTGCTATAGGGCGAGCTATTGATTATTTCCTTCGTTTCGTAATACTCATGGACAGAGACGTGGCACCGTTTAGTGTTAAAAAAACCAATTATTAAGCATGCAACGCATGGACAGAGACGTGGCACCGTTCTTCATGCCGCCACATGGATTGTTCTGAGATCTGCGGCAAGAGATACAGGGCCAGGAGTGGCCCGTGCTCCGTGCGCCACTAGTGCAGGTCAACCGGAAAAATGCGGTTGAAAATCGTGCAACGATGCCCAAGGTTAACAACCGGCACACGCCGGCGTCCTGGCTGCGATGGAGTAACAAAATGATCAGGTGGCTTCTCCCTTCTAGAACCTCCAGCGGTCTCACCGTCACCCCCTTTGTTTTCTACTAGCAAAAGGGACCGTGCGTTGCAACGGGAGAAAAAAATATCACACGCTTTTAATCTTTTTTATAGTAATTTTGATTTATTAAAATAATAAGCTAACTAACTAATGTAGTCAGTTTTATCCTATTTTGTTGAGAAATCAACCCATCCATCGTTAATTTCACCATGATGAGAAATTGAACGGGACAAACAAATCAAAACAAAGAGGCTACGTGAATTGATCAATGGACTGTTATCGTATTTCACTCATGGGGTAGAGAATGTGAGATCAGATGACAAACTGAAGGTGGTGTTTCATTCTCTGTCTCTACAACAATACAATCTTACATTCAATACATTCATTCATCAGCAAACAAATCTCCACAAAACAAAATTTCTTGCCGGTGCTTGGCACACAGTTGGAGGCATGGGGAGGGGATCTCACCAGATGATAAGTTCCTGCCGGAGGAGGGGATACGATGAGGAGAGCAAGGGTTAGGCGCCTCTATCTGGCCATAAGGAGTCGTCGTTGCCGTGTCATAACCTCAGAATTCCCCGTGTGAGCCATGGAGGCCCGCCTCCACCTGCAAGTACTTCGCTCCGCCGCACCGCCGCCGTTCTGCATAGAGCAGACACATCATCCCGAGTCACTGTAGCTCTCGCGTTGATTTGATCCAGAAGCTGTGCTCGAGCGCCGAAACGGGGGCAGCAAGCGGGCAGAGGTACGACCGCAGAGGCAGGTGGGTTGAGATCGGCAACAGTGGTGGTTGAGGTCGGCCGCAGCGTCGAGTGGTGTGGCAGCGGCCTGGGCACACGCCAGGATGGACCAGGGTCGACGTGATGCGCTCGAGCGCCGCAACAGGGGCAGTGAGCAGGGAGAAGTACGGCCGCGGAGGCGGGTGGGTTGAGATCGGCAGCGGTGGTGGTTGAGGTCGGCCGCGGCGGCGAGTGGTGTGGCGGCGGCCTGGGCACAAGCAGGGTGGCCCAGGGTCGATGGAAGGAGGCGATGCGTACGGGTATAATTTTTGCAGCAAATCGTTTTTTCCTTTTACGTTGCAGATAAATGATGGAGCGCGGATTGAATAACAAAAATTACAGGGGCTTTTTTATAAAAATGTCGCGGTGGGTTTTCCGACGGAAGCAATAGCCTCTTTATTATTAGGTATAGATACTGTACGCGCCAAGAGCATCGTTGATGCCGACAAGCTCAGTTGTTTTTACATCTATATATACGTGTATATATATATATAACAAAATACCACCACCTAGTACAGTACTTCCTCCGTTCCTAAATACTCCCTCCGTTCCTAAATATAAGACATTTTAGAGATTGCACTATGAACTACATACGGATGTATATAGACATATTTTAGAATATAGATTCACTCATTTTGCTTCAAATGTATTCTTCTATTGAAATCTCTAAAAGGTCTTATATTTTGAAACGGAGGGAGTATAAGACATTTTAGAGATTGAACTATGAATTACATATGGATGTACATAGACATATTCTAGAGTGTAGATTCATTCATTTTGCTTCATATGTAGTCTTCTAGTGAAATGTCTAAAAGGTCTTATATTTAGGAACAGATGGATTATAAACTACTCCCTCAGTTCCTAAATATAAGACATTTTAGAAATTGTACTATAAACTACATACGGATGTACATAGACATATTTTAGAGTATAGATTCACTCATTTTGCTCCGTATGTAGTCTTTTAGTGAAATCCTTAAACGGTCTTATATTTTGGAACGGAGGGAGTAGTAACTAATGTCTATCCTTCCAAAAGATCTGACCATTCCTTCAATATATTTGATGCAGAATGGATGTGACCTCCGTGGCATCGTCTGAGCTAATTACAAGTGTTGGCACACTGGCGCAACAGCCATGGGATGGGCCAGATCAGATGCGACATGGAAACAGTTTTGGTGACACCTGCGTGTGAATGGAACGGGACGCCCAGCGAGCCACGATGGCCGCCCAAACTACAGTTGGTATTGATTTTGGTTTGATTGAAACACCGCGTCGGGGAGAGGTCGCGATCATCTCGCATTAGAGGACGCACTTGTGCCAAGTCGTCAATCCTAAGGCCAACTCGAGAGCGTGACCCTAAATGATCTGGCCACTTCCGGTCCAACCCGATCGCAACGGATTGCGGTTTTGTTTTTAAAAAATGTTTTAAATAAATCGGCTGATTTTACACGTGTTTAAGCCGTCTCAAGGGGCTGACACGCGTCCCTCAAAGACCGCTGAACCGTTCTTTCCCACAGCCTTATCTTCTTCCTCAACTTCATCTTCTCCCTCTTTCTTCTTCAGATGTGTCCGATCTCCTCTGTCCATACTCCGCTTTGCTCCTATCCCCGAGCGCCTCACCCTCCATGACCTCTCTCATCCCGGTCGGCGGAGCTGCCGCTTCTACGAAGGAGGGGGTGCCACTACGATGGGGGGGTGTCGTTTGATGACGAGTGACAACGGAGCCGTGCTACAAAGGGGGGCATGGATGTGGTGTTGCAGGCTCGCCGGTGGCAGCAGCAGCAGCCAGTGAGGTTGCAAACCACCCTGTCGAAGCTCCATTGAAGCGTCGTTGGAGTTGCAATGGTGCTTCGTCGGCGCTACAATGGAGCTTCGTTGATGCTGCATTGGAGCACCGGTGGTGCTTCAATGGAGCTTCGTCGGGGTCATCAGGCTACAACGGAGCTTCTCGAATGCTGCATCGGTGCACCGGTGGTGTTTCAATGGAGCTTCGCCCGGGTCATCAGGCTATAGTGGAGCTTCGCGGATGCTGCATCGGAGCACCAGTGGTGCTTCCATGGAGCTTCGCCGGCGCCGACGGTGTTGCCTTGCAGCTTTCTCTCATCGCCGGGGATTGCAATGGAGCTTTGCCAGGGGATGGGAGGGGTGTCGTCGGGGGCTGCGCTTGATGCTGCCATGGACATCACCCCAGAGTTCTCGGTGCTGCGTTAAATTAGTGGAGCCGTGGAGGGAAAGAGAGTTGGCTGATCCAACAGACGTAGGACAGGTGATTGTACGGCCGCGAACCCAGCTGATTTCCTAGAGAAATCAGACGATTGATTTGTAGCAGCGCCCTTTGTTTTTCGTTTGTCGTTGATCTATTAGTGTCTCAAATTTGAACCGTGTTTGAATCGAAACGAACACATGCGGACAAACGTTGGTGTTTCTTTTGTCCCCCCTTTCCCCCACCCCTATACGACTTGCACCTTCCACCCATTCACGCCCGGGTCATAGCTGTCGCCACCGCCCATCTTCCGGCCACGATGTCGTCATGCAGGCTGGCCACCCAAAATCCCCCTCTCGCGCCCACCCCTTTTTTAGGTGTTCTTGTTGGTGTTTGTGGGCTTTCTTGGCCGACATCGGTGCCAGAGAAGCCACAACCACCGGCAACGACCACAAGGCCGCAAGACTGCACCCAGCACGCGTTGCAAGACCATCGTTGTCTGGCCCCGCTTTTACACGCGAGCTGCCGCCACCACGACGCAATCTGCTATTCGTCGGCCGCGTCTCCACCACGACCGCAATGTGCTCTTCGTCGTCCGCGTCTCCACCACGACCGTAAGGTTCGACACTTTGCTCATAAGATACCATGGACAGCGTGGATGAGTATTGTTTTCAAAAAACATGTTTGTTCATCGGATGATTCGTCGTCGGATGACGAAAAGCTTGTGGTTGCTTCATTGGTCGTCCACGACCACATTGCTTGGCATCGACCTAGATTCAGGGGATCAATCCCAGTCCATGCTCTGGCGTTGAACCGCAATAGGGAGAGCGGTCATAACTTGCTCTATGTCAAAGGTATTTATTCTCAATGGTCAACTCTTATGAAGACAATATCCAATCCAAAAGGAGAGAAGAGACATCGATTTGCCCAATCACAAGAGAGTGCTGGGAAGGTCGCGGAGTGTGCTTTTGGTGTGCTTCAGTCTCGATGGGCTATCGTTCGACACCTGCACTCACATGGAGCACCGAGAAGCTTTGGGAGGTGACGATGGCTTGTGTGATCATGCAACATGATCATGGAGGATGAGCATGGTGACAGTTTATACAACCAAGGGTTTGAATATTAGGGTGAAAATGTTGTGCATGAGTACTAAGAACCGTAATGTTTGAACAGTTCACCAAATTCCATCGTGAAATATGTGATTGACATACTCATATGCAAATACAAGATGACTTGGTTGAGCACATGTGGAATCACATTGGGAACTAGTAAATGTATTGATTCATTTTCTTTCCATGTTAAAGACAATTTCGATTGGGTTATAAACATTGTGTTCTATTTGGTTGCGAAACTATTTGCAATACTTAGTACATAAGTTGTCTACATAATGGGTGGAGTTGCTCTAAGAGCATCTCACCGGCCTTCGAATTACCCACAACCGATCGAACCATGCGGTTCCATATTTTCTCATTTAGTGTAGTCTTGCATCGATCTGTTCAATGGTTCAGACACACATTTTTGTGTAAACTCATGAAAAACTAAGGGCTTTACAAGCATTCAGACCGTTGCCATGTCTGTGTATGATAACAGTGGCCCACCCAAAAATCATCTTACCCGTCTATGCACTTTCTCTTATCACGCTGGTATGTGTTGCTACAAAGCGTCGGCGCATGCCAACCCAGAAAGGAGGCGACCTTTCACTGGAGCCGACAATGAAGCGAAGCATCGGCGGAGAGTGTCGTTTGTGCTGCTTCTCGGTGCACGCGGCATCTCTCAGCATTCAAACGACATTAGTGCGTCCGCCTCCCTCCATTAAACGTACCATGTTGTCGAAGAACCTACTCCGACGTCACCCTTTCATCCATCTGCCGCCCACCATTAAGGACATCTCCGTACGATCAGCCCTCCGTCCTCTATTTAAACTCGAGACGGGCAACGCAACCACATCCATGCATCCTCCTCTGCTCTATACTCTCCGCACCACACCCTTCATGGCCTCCTCGATCTCCAATGTCTTGTGGGACGACCTCTCATCCGAACAGAAGGAGGAGATCACAGCCAGTTTGGCCGCATGACAAGAGGACGGCGTTGCGGATGCGCCAATAGCAGAGGCGGTAGACGATGAGCTAGCGCCACCATCCGCGCTAGCCAATGTCGGCATCACCATGGGTGAGGCACGTACTCACTACACCGACATTGTGCTGGAGGAGTGAAGGTGGAGTTGGAACTTCTGAAAAGACGTGGATGTCGCCTAGACGGGGGCGGGGGGGGGGGGGGTGAATAGGCGCTTTAAAATAATTATGGTTTAGGCTTGAACAAATGCAAAATAAACTAGGGTTTAATTTGTCAAGCACAAAGCCTAAAACAACTAGATTCACCTATGTGCACCAAAAACTCATACTAAGCAAGATAAATAACTAAGTGATAGCAAGATATGTAGCATGAAACAATATGGCTATCACAAAGTAAAGTGCATATGTAAAGCGCTCGGATAAGAGATAACCAAGGCACGCGGAGACGACAATGTATCCCAAAGTTCACACCCTTGCAGATGCTAATCTTCGTTTGGAGCGGTGTGGAGGCACAATGCTCCCTAAGAATACACTAGAGCCATTGTAATCACCTCACGCCCTCGCACAATGCAAGATGTCGTGATTCCACTATGAAACCCTTGAGGGCAGTCACTGAACCCATACAACTGGCAACCCTTGGGGGCGATCACCGAACCCGTACACTTTGGTAACCCTTGGGGTGGTCACCGGAACCCATACAAATTTCTCGGGGCAATGTCCACAACCTAATTGAATGCCCCGACGCTTTCCTGGAGCTTTACACCATAATGATTGAGCTCCGAGGCACCACCAACCGTTCAAGGCGCCAAAGAACCTAAGAGGCACAATTTCTAGGGTGCCAAAACACCCAAGAGTAATAAGCTTCTCAAACTTGACTTCCACGTATCACCGTGAAGAACTCAAATCGATGCCACTAATACAATGGCAAGAACAAACGAAGTGGTCAAGTCCCTCACTCCCAAAACCAACCACAACAACAAAGTTATTGAGAAATATGAGATCAAGAACAAGGAGATCACAAAGAAGCCCAAGATCTTGATCCAAGGGATTCCCCTCACATAGAGGAGAAAGTGATTGGTGGAAACGTAGGTCTATATCTCCTCTCTCTTTTTCCTCAAGAACTAATAAGAATCATTGGAGGGATTGCGAGTTAACAAGCTCAAAAAGGTCAACAATGGGGGGAAAAGACAATCTCAAAGGATAAGGTCCATTGGGGAAGAAGACCCCCTTTCATAGGCGGGGAAAAATCCAACCGTTACCCCCTGAGCCCCCACACAAGCTGTCCTACCGCTTCGGTGTCTATGCGTGCTGCACACTGCAATGGAACAAGACTAGGAGCTGATAGTGCCGCCGGAGCGGTAGTACCGCTTGCCCCTGTGGTACTACAGCTGGGGTTGTAGTACAGTGCCTACAGACGCAAGGAGGGGACAGGGATATAGGCAGTACCGATGAAGCGGTACTACCGCTCGCAAGAGCGGTACTACCACTTATAAGCGGTAGTGCCTTGCCCTACTGCCGCCCCTATATCGTATGGGAGAGTTCTGAGTCAATAAGGTTAGGCGATAGTTGAGCGATAGTGGCGGGCGGTACAACCGCTTGGAACCTTCAGGGCCAGAACAAAGGAAACATCTGAATGTAGGAACACTAGAACTGCCATAACTTTTGCAAATTAGCTCTCAATTGAGCAAACACAAGCTTGTTGGATAGATGAGTACAAATGCTATTCAAACAACGTCTGGTTATAGTAAGAAGAGGCATGGGGTATGCCTACGATGTAGAGAAGTGAAACCTTCATCAGAGAGAAGCACCGACATAAACTCCATCATCGAAAACATCATAGAAGATGCATGTGAACTCCGTTTTTGTTGAACTCGAGCATGTCATGAAGATGACCATAAGCTCTAAAACTCATAAGGAGAAACACCAAATAAAAAACCAAGAAAAATTATGCAAGGATGCAAATGGTTTGAGCTCTCGACAAATAATAGGATCAAGCTACTCACTTGGGAGATCCTTTGATAGTACAACAACGACCCTATAACCCGGTAGAACGGTAAAATAGAAAACCTATCAAGGGCAAACATATACCTTGCACATAGTCCACTTGGGCTAGATGATGATGATCTTGATTTTGTCAAGTTCGACCATCTTTCTTGATTGCATTGGCTCGATGAAGACTATTTGATTGCTCCCCCATACTTCACTATGGGTGAGCCACTCTTCGACATATCTTCACAAGTCCATTAACACCAAATGGACGACAAGCTTCAAGCATGATATCTTTGTCATGCTTCACTTGAACTTGCACA
Source organism: Hordeum vulgare subsp. vulgare (assembly GCF_904849725.1). Classification (NCBI taxonomy): domain Eukaryota; kingdom Viridiplantae; phylum Streptophyta; class Magnoliopsida; order Poales; family Poaceae; genus Hordeum; species Hordeum vulgare. Next base: position 566,794,383 of record NC_058521.1, read on the forward strand.
CCGCAACCTTGATGGTGATCATCACTTGATGTCGTCCTCCATGGGTTGTATGTGATCTTCATTTTGAAGCATGCCCGTGGAAACATATGTAACCCCACAAAGAACACTCACAAAGATCATGGGTTAGTACACAAAGCATAATGAACAATACTTACCATACCATGAGATCCCTTGATCCCACTTGGTACATCTTCTACGCTTTGTCTGTTGATCAACCCGAATCAATCTTTGTATTTAGTCTTGTTCAACCTTAAGACTTATCTTCTCTATATAAAGATGATGTATTCAAGGTAAACATGAATGTTCATACTGTCTCCTTCTTCAAGACATGTTTGCAATAAGCTCAACTCTGACATGACCGGTCTTTGGATAAATCCTAGAATACCACCTTGGTGATCGCATAAACTCTTTGAAACCAACAAATGGACTTCAAGAAATGCATATGGACAAATTTTTCGAATATAACTCAACGCAACCATTAATCCATAGAAATTATCATTAATTACCAAAACCAAACATGGGACAACAATGTTCTATCATCTTCAATTTTGGGGGCTCATGGCCAGCCGAACAAGGGGAACATACGTCGAGTCATCTAGACAATTTTTTTAAAGACTAGATTAGAGTACAATAGTTGAAAATCTCTGAAATGTAATGAATGTAGCATGATACCTGCGCTGAGGTATACACAATGGGGAGTGGTACGTGCTTCGTGAGCCACTAGTGCAGTTCAACCAGAAAATGTGGCTGAAAATCATGGTTAATGACTCGCTCACGCCGGTGAGGCCCGGGCCTAGAATGGTGCCAAAAGTGTGACCGACATAGGGCTCAAAAATTTAGGGGGCCCAATCTTTCTACATAGGTCAAGTATACAAAAACTAAATACTACTACTCGGCTTGGTGGCGCTATAATGGGCTGGACAGTGGAGCGACCAACTGTCGATCGAGGCATTGAGCGCACTACGCACTTCTTGTGATCCCGATCAGGACGGGATTCCAATCCAAAAAGGTACATGGGTTGGGGGATCGGGCAATAGGGAAATACCTTTGGAGTCTAGAAACTCGAATGTATCGTGGCTACAGGAAGTCGGCTCAACGCTTGTATCGTCGCCTGTCGCCCTGGCCAAGCCTCGTGCCTCCATAAGCAGCCAACCCTAGCGAGTAGCGAGTTCGCCCTCGTCTCCTCGCCTCGTCCCTTGTCATTACTTATTAGATCGAGCCTCCGTTGCATTCCTCGCCTCCGTTCTGTCTCTCAAATTTCAGACTCATAGACATCGTCTTGCCGGATTGATCCGTGACCGTCTCCTCCAGCCCCAATTGCTTATCGAGTCCTTCTTTCCGATTAATTTTGGTTCCAACAGATGTATACTACTGCACAATATTAATTTTATTTTACCTTTATTCTTTGTTTTGTGTTTTAATAATGCAGATTTGGGACATCAAGGGGAAACACCAGTCTCGTGCCTATAAGAGTAAGAGAAAATTAAAGCTACAATAGCACTTGATAGTCATATGTGTGTATTACTATGACACAACAAAAACTCAATGATTTCACCACAATAGCACATAAGAGTGAAGCGCTGGATAAGATTAATTACAACAATATCACTGAAGATTTCATTTCAAAGAATATTATAAAAATGTGGATGTTCAAATAAATAGCAACCATGAGTTGGATAGGTATGACTTTTTTATACGTTTAATTTTTATGTCACACATTATACTATATGCATTGTATTTTTTTGCGAGATATATATATATATATATATATATATATATATATATACATTATAATAGCTCGTTAATTTTTTATGAGATAGGGACTTTTTTTAATTTCGCACATGGCCCCGGATTTTGCCGGCCCGACCCTGACGCCGGTGTTGGCTGCTGCTGCGATGGAATAAGAACATCCACAGTCAGACCCTCTATATCCCCCTCAAACGTCCAGAACGTCTTCTTGGTCAGTGTCCGGTCAAAAAAAGATTATCCAACCGGACCCCCCCACACACACTTCCTTCATAAACGTCCGGACTGACCGGCATCCCTCATATCCATCTCAAATCTGGAGATAATATGAGGGCTCGCGGATGTGTCAGGTCAGTTGGTCACGTAGGACTTGACCCGTTTCGAACCATATTTTCTCTTTCCTTGCTCCTTCTTTTATGGTCTATTTATTTTTGTGCCCTGCTTCGCTTAGTTTTGCTCGTTTTGGCCCCACTCGCTTAACTTTCCTCGTTTTTGCCCTACTTCGCTATATCCCACTCTCGCACGCGACAAAGCTTATGTTTCCGTTGGGTCAACCTCCTTTGACCGTTACTTGGCCTGACTAGTGGGATCGGCCTGAGGCACCTCATCGCGCTCACGAGTGGGGCTCGGGTGGGGCTGACCCGGGGCCTCATCTTGAAGCGTACCCAATTTTGAATCCACCCCACGCCCAATCCCGACTTGACCGTTGCAACAGCCACTCGCCGCACCGTATTTTGAATCCACCCCAGGCCCAATCCCGATCTGACTACCGCAACAGCCACTCGCTGCAGCAGCCACCACCGCATGCCCCACCACTCCCTATTACTTCCGCTTGAGGGGAGGTACGACAAGTTGACAGGAGCTACGACGAGGCAACAATGGCAAGCGTTTCTTCCGCATCAATGGCGAGTGTTTCTTCCGCCATTGATCGCGGCGAGGAGTGGGACATTCCGGGATCCGATAGCAATTGGATTCCACAGAAGTAAGTATCGAATCTCTCATTTGTTTGATTTAGCTAGTAAATATGGGGAGAATTTACAATAGTACGTTGATTTTTGTTAAATAGGATCAACAAACACACAACTTATCATTTGGTGGTCAGAATGGAAACTTCTATTGTGGGTTTGAATGAACCGTCCAAGGGGTTTTGGTATCCGTTAGTGGTAGAGACGAGTTGTATGTTCAAAGATTTATTGGGTGCAATGTGTACGAAATATGCTTAGTCCGAAGGTGATTCGGTTCAGGTGAAATACTGGGAAATGCTTGATGAGCAATTTGTCCCACTACAAAATGATGAGAAGATAGGTTGTATGTTTGCTCATAACATGAACAACCACTTTGGTAGAATTGAAGTCAGAGTGATTCAGAAAATAAAAGTATTGCCAAAGGAAAAGGGAAAGGGGGCGGTTGTTGAGAAATCGAAGCCTGCTAATTCTGAGATTCCACACACATCTCATAGGCCCAATCCATCTAAACCTACTAGCAGTGCAAGTCGGACCACTGCAGCCAGTGTAGACGAGGATGTGTTGCCCGATGAGGTCGTGCCTCGCAATGATGATGAAGATGAAATGATGTTCCCTGAATATGTGGATCATCCGAGAAAATTGGCCTTCCTTCGATTTGTAGATACTGGTTCTAAAGAGGAGGAGGAGAACGATGTCATGTTGATTGAAGAGGAATACGAAGGCGAAGACATGCCAGAGATTGAATGGGACACAGATAATCCTAATCTTAATGTAGGTGCAGTATATAAAAATATGGCTGAACTTCAGAATGCACTTACAATGTACTGCATTCAGAGCAATAGTGTGTATGGCACTGAGAAGAATGAGAAACGAAAGCTGATGGTGCACTGCCCAGATCCTAGGTGTAGTTGGAAGTTGCATGCCACTCTTATGCGTGGGAAGAAGACTATTCAGGTAATTGGTTAATCTCAGTGTCCTAATTTTTGTTATATGTTTGCTTGATCTCAATCTCATTGTCTAACATATACTTCTCATTGTATTTCAGATAAGGTACAACAACAATCCACACACTTGTCCATCTAAGGTGGAGATTCATAAATCAAAATTAGCAACCAAAAATTCGCTCGCACAGGTAATGACACCATGGCTAAGAAAGGATCCATCCATTGGAGCAACTGCCCTTGGTTAAAAAAATTCCGAGATTTATGGCTTTGAGGAGAAACTACCTTACATGAGGTTATGGACTGCTAGAATGGTTGCTCTTCAGAACATTAACGGTACTGAATGGGAGGGAAGTTTTGAGTTGTTATACACATACAAAGCTGAGGTGGAGAAGGCATGTCTAGGCAATGTGGTAGAGATCGATCATCACAATGTAAGTTACCAAGGGAAAAAGGGAAGATGCTCGAGAGAACATGCTTCAGGAGGGCTTTTATCTCTTTCAAGGCTTGCCATGAGGTGTTTGTAAGAGGTTGCAGTCCCTATTTGGATGTGGATGCAACTGCTCTGAATGGAAGATGGAAAGGACATTTAGTAGCTGCTTGTGCAGTTGATGCACACAACTGGCTTTTTGAGTTGCTTTTGGTGTGGTGGAGGTGGAGTGAGAGGAAAGTTGGAGGTGGTTCTTGGGGAATCTGCGCAATGTTGTATGGTGCCCAGAAGGATTGGCTATACACACATATGCTAGCAAGGGTTTGGACATTGCAGTAAAAGAAGTGTTCCCTAAAGCATAACATAGGGAATGTATGTGACACCTTGCTGGTAATTTCATGAAGAAATTTAGGGGGGAAGTTTTTTATGACAACGTGTGGCCATCGTCGTACACATGCAGCAGAAAAAGCATGGCCACCACTTGAGGGCGATGTACGCTGAAAATCCATCGATGTAGACATATTTGGAAACACATCACGACAAGTTGTGGACAAAAAGCAAATTTGGTCACAAATGCAAGGTGGACTATGTGACAAGTAACCTCGCTGAAAGTTTCAACACAAAGATTAAGGGATTGTCCCATGGTCATCTAGCTATGGATATTCACCCCAATCTGAAGTGCTTGGTGAAATGTTTGATATTTTTACATTTTTCAAAAATCCTAAACCCTTCCTCACTTCCTTGAACTGTGAACAACTTCGTTCGTGGTAGCTCATTTGTGTGAAGGTTCTTTTATGAAAATGTTCTAGAACAAGTTTATTACTTTTTATGGTTACTATATCACATAAGACCACAATGCGTGGAGGCATTGTATTTTTTCGATTTTTTTGAATTAGTTATGCTCATTTGAATGTTGGTCAAACCTCAGAAAACCCCGTTGACCGCCTCAAAACCCCGCTAACCCTAGTGCCGAACTACAGCCGTTCGATCATACCCTAACGCCAAACTATAGTCGTCAAATATTGTCTTCTAGAAGGAAATTCCCGGCCAGGCTGAGGGCGGGCTCCGCATCGTCCTAGCGCTGCCCCTGCCGAAGGAAATTCTCTCTCTTCGCCTCTGACGAGTGGGGTCGGTTGTCCCAATGACGAGTGGGTCCGTAAAATGTGGGTCTGTAAGCTCGCTCACCATTGCCTCCCCTTTCCCCCAACAAACATAGCAGTCATTCTTCTTCTTCTCCCCGTGCTCGCTCACCATTGCCTCTCCTTCCCCCCCCACCCATTCTTCTTCTTCTTCTCCGGCTACGAAGTGTAGAAACGCCAGCAAAATATGTCGGGCTCTAGCTCAGCTTCCCACCCCTCATGGACATAGTATGGTGAATTGCTGCTGACGTGATGTCCGGATTGCCCAGGCATCAGGCCACTCGTACGTTGTCTTACTCAGAAGAAGGAGAATGGGGACAAAGGGCGCGAGTTTGTGACATGTGAGAGCATGCCAGAGGTGGATAAGGTAAGATCTCTCCAGAATTCTTGAGATCTCTCCAGATTTATTTTTTGCTCAGATTTGGGATTTAGGGTACATGTTTACGTTTTTAGGACGTGCCTCCATGCAACCATTTTGAGTGGATGGATGAATACATTGAAAGGCTTCAAATGGAGGGCTTAATTGATTCAATGTGAGCAACAAAGATGGTGCTCGATCTGCGGTCAGCTTCGAAGACGATGGGGGCTGCGGAGATTTTGCGCTCCCAGAGTGTCGCTCCGACAACGAGGGATGCGGAACTCAAGGGGGAACTAAAGTAGTTGAACAAGCACTTAAGGCAGATGATTGATCTGAAGAAGCAGGCTAATGTGATAGCTCCAACATTTTTTGTGTATAGTTGCTCTAGGATTAGCTTACTTGCTGATCATCAGTCGTTAGAGGTTGTTAGTAGTGTGTAGCTTGATCTATGTAAGCTTAATGTGATGGATAATATGCTCTCTGTATTAGCGCTGAATAAAAGGTTCACCCAAATTAATGCGAGTGTACTGTCCTTAGTTTTTTTGGGTCTAATTTTCTTGGATCCATACGCTCTCTTTGTGTGTCTCGGACCGAAATGACCACAGTTTTCTTGGGTCGATCGTGTGCAATGCCTAGGCATTACCCTTTGTCTCGTTAACCCTCTTTCTCAACTTGTAAAAGAATAGAAATTTATTTCATTATTGTTTGTAAATGCTATTAAACTCATATAATGCATGGAATATAGTTGAAAAGCTTAAAAAATAGGAATATTGGCACTAAACAAAAAAATGTTTTTTTTTTAAATTTTGCTTTGGTAGGTTCGCTGGCCACTTCGGTCTTTAGTCCTAACGGTCTTTGTCTTCGCTCGTCCCATGCAGCGTGGTATCCTTCATGCCGTTGTTGGTATGTGTACTCGTGTAGACGATTTCAACTAGTACGAGGCATTCAAGCGCTCCCGTTGGTTTGTGTACACTAGTAGACGATTTCAATTAAATTTTGTATTCAAAAATAAAATTGCAACTAGTAATTTGCATTCAATTAATTTCATTTCGATTCAGCTAAAATTTGGTTAAAATAAAATAAGCAACGTACAAATATATATAAACAAAAAGACGAACCCTATACTAGTTTCGCCGCCGCGGCCGCCTGCTCCTGCGCCGCCACCTACTCCTCGTCGCTGTCAGAGGCGGGCGACGCCTCCTCCTACACCGGCCATGCCTGCTCCAATGGTAGTGGAGCCGCGTGCTCCTCTGTCGGTGGATCCTCCAGCTCCAGCGGCAGTGGAGCTGCCCGCTCCTCTGCCGGTGGATCTGCATGTCCTTGCAACGGTGGAGGCAGTGGAGGCGATGTCGGCCCGACGGACGCGAAGTACATCCGCCGGCGCCCCTCGGGCATGAGGCCGGGGATGAACCAGCGATCCTAGATGTTGCTGGTGGGCGCAAACCCCGGGTTCATCATGAGATCGAGCGGCAGGATCCTGCGCCGCCTCCTAATCTCGCACCGCCGCTTGGGGCCACTTGCGGGAACCCGCGACACAGGCACCCGACTCTCGCTGAGGTTCCACCGCTCTGGGAACACGACGTTTCGCCATGGCATCGACTCGTTGTGATCCCAGAGGTGGCATGTGAAGTCCTCGTTCACTGTACGACGCTGGTTAGGGCTTGACGGACCTCCGTAGCCGTTGCTGGCGGCGAGGTTGCGCTTGGCCATCGGTCTAGGGCTCGACGGACCTCCGTAGCCGTTGCTGGCGGCGAGGTTGCGCTTGGCCATCGGTCTAGGGCTCGACGGACCTCCGTAGCCGTTGCTGGCGGTGAGGTTGCGCTTGGCCATCGGTCTAGGGTTCGGTTGCTCGGGGAGCGGGGTGGACGAGTGGGGCGAGTGGAGAAGAAGGTGGCGACGGGACGGGTCCTATTTAATGGGACCCGTCAAAGCAGCCGATGTCGCTGCCCTGTAGGCCAGCGGGAGACGAGTCATTCCTGCGTATATTTAAATGGGACTGGTCAAAGTAGACGATGCGTCACCAATGTCGCTGCCCGGTGGGTCAGCGGGAGACGAGTCGTTCCTGCATATATTTAAATGGGACCGGTCAAAGTAGCTGAAGCATGGCCGCTGTCGTTGCCCTGTGGGCCAGCGTAGTGACGAGTCGTTCCCGCGTGGGCTCTCTTCAAAATGAGGCTCCAGGTCGGCCCCACCCGAGCCCCACTGGTGAGCGCGATGAGGTGCCCCAGACCGACCCCACTAGTCACGTGACGTAACGGTCAAAGGAGGTTGACCAGACGAAAACGTCTTGTTTGGCCGCCTACGAGAATGCATAGTGCGAAGTAGGGCAAAACGAGGAAAACTAAGCGAGTGGGGCAAAAATAGGGCATAGAAATAAATAGCCCTTCTTTTATTTCTCTCTCTTGTTCTTCATCAATCACGTACAAATGACCCGACATATGAGGATAAAAATAAAAAGTGTGATTATGCGGACAAAAGAATAAAGGCTTAAAACAAATACGACCGGTCACTGATTGAACACGTTCATAATTATTACGGAGTCATATTTGCTAAGTCCAACTGTACATGCTCTAATAAAATGATTTTAGAAGCCAAGAGCATCGTTGATAATATACCAGTACGTATGAACTAGTGCTTGTTTTCCGCGGGTGTAATATTTTAGTGCGGCCTAACTAAGAGCATGCTTAATAGTATAGTCAACTGCTGGCTATAAACAGTCTTATAGCCCATCTTATAGCTAGCTTGTATAATAGTTAACTATAAAAGAGTACTACTTTTATCATATATGACCCGTCTTTTATTCTCACAAATCATCTAGGAGCACGTGCTAGAGCTGACTCTTCACGAAGAGTCCGCTTCCGTTCTCTCTCATCCAACTCAGTAAAAATACAGTATTTTAATCCTTACATCCTGCTATCATATATGACCCGTCTTTTATTCTCACAAATCATCTAGGAGCACGTGCTAGAGCTGACTCTTCACGAAGAGTCCGCTTCCGTTCTCTCTCATCCAACTCAGTAAAAATACAGTATTTTAATCCTTACAGCCTGCTGACTGTATCTATTTTAATCCTTCCAGCCTGCTGACTGTATCTTATTATACTTGCTGTAACTAATGTCTATCCTTCGAAAAGATGTGACACGGTCTGAGCTAATTACAAGTGTTGGCACACCAGCCACAGCCAGGAGCTGGCCGGATGTGACATGAACAGTTCTTGTGACACCTGTGTGTGAATGGAGCGTGCGAGGCACACTGGCCACACAAACTACAATTAGTATCGACATAGATACTGATTTCGATTGAATCATCACCGCGTCGGAGCGTAGAGGTCGCCATCATTTCGCATTAGAGAACGCGGTTGTGCCAAGTCGCCAAACCCAATGCCGCAAACCGACCGGTCGCATGAACGCCAGGAACTGTTGGCAGCATGTTGCCCCCATCTACTCCTCTTCCTCGTTTTGTCCATTTCATTAACAATTTCGTAGTGCGCTCTGGAGAAAACAATTGCACGAGTCGTTATAGAATTTCCTCTGCGGTGCGCACGAACAGAACAGGAAAATCGATTGATGGTGGAGTGGTTGGCATTTCCTCGTCACCCGAGCAGAAATCACGCAACCCGATTCGCGCGTACAGATGCAGAGAGATGGGACACTGACCGGATCAACAAGTCAAGGTCTTTTTTCCATTACATCTCAAAAGTTGGATCGACATCTCAAGAACACGCAAACTTTCCCAACTAGTAGCAGCATGATTTATGTACAGATCACAACAAACATTCTCATGGATGGACTGCCTCGCATGGCATCAACTACAGAAGAAGAAGAAGAAGAAGAAGACTGTATGGTATGCATCTTCTCACGATCTCTCTCTCACGAAAGCTCATCTTTGGGCAGAGATTATTACCCACTTCCTTCTCTAAATGCTACTCCAAACGAGAAACAAGCTAGCGATTATGTGTAGAAGCTACTCAAAACGACAACAACTAAGCAAGATCCAAGACGAGCACAGCCGCTGCACGCATGGCACGGCGGCGTGGGGGCGGCGTGCCCCTGTACTGTACTGCACATGTACCTACGGCGAGAAGAAGAAGGAGGGTCGATCTGCTCGCCGGACGCGTCGGGTGTCTAGCGCAGGGCGCGCGCGAGGCCGGCGAAGATGCGGGAGAGGCCGAGGCGGAACCGGGAGACGGCGCCCTGGGAGTAGGGCGCGCACTCGCGGCACATGGTCTCCATGGCCTCCACGAAGAGGCTGAGGCTGCGCACGGGCGGCACGTAGAGCGTCAGCGGCGCCGCCGAGAAGGCCAGCGCCATCATCAGCTGCAGCATCGCCAGCGCTCCTCCTCGACCCCTTCCACCCGCAGATCCAGCCACCCCTCGCTCTCCTGCCGCTTCTTCTTCTTCTTGCCCGGTCGATCGAGCAGCAGCGACCAAGAAGGCGAGAGTTATATGGATGGCCTGGGGCGCGGCGAGCTCCTCTTGTGGTGGTGGTGATCACGCGCTCTGCCTCTGCCTCGGCCCCTCGGTGAGCGCGTGGTGGATTGGAGTTGGTGGTTGGTGGAGCGTGCGCCTTCGCCTTCACCTTCGCGGCCACGGCGAGGGAGCGTGAGAGATTCGGTGCGGTGCGGCCGGCTTTGGGTGGGTTTGTGAGGGAGCCTTGTCTTTCTCGGGCTGTGATTTATAGCCAGCCCGGCGGCGGAGGGGATAACCCGATAAGATCGGCGTAGGTTCACTCGACGTGGGAGACTCGGGCTCGGCAGGGACGCAAGCGGTGCGCGGCGCCGGCACGTACCGCCATTTGCGCCGTGCTGCTGCTGCGTGTGCCGGTCCGGTTTTTCAGAGGGAGAAACTGTATAATACGCGCGTGAAAGCCATGGTTACCGTAATTCTCTGGGACCCGGTCGCTCATAGCGTGTGCAAGCAAGCCAAGTACGTACTGATGGTTTGATTAGTACGAGCCGATACTGTTTTAGTTTGCGAGCGGTCGGTACCAGGTGACGCCCCCTGATTGTTACCGAAGATTGAAACGGCCCTTAAAAAAGCACGGCTGCAACGATCTCTTCAAGGTTTAGGGGAGCACGACAGTAACCACTGAGCGGAAAATTCCCGGTGGAACTTCTCGACCCCGAGCAAGACTGACTAATCGAAGCTGGACCGAGGAAAAAAAGAAGTGGGCTCTTTGTGGAGGGACCTGTGTCCGTGTGTGGTACCGGACTACCGGTACGGTACGAGATGGAGAGCAAAATCGTGATAGCGAACGGAGGGCGGCCCTCGTCCACGGCAATGGTCGTGGGTGGGGGGGGGGGGGGGGGGGGGCTCGCTCACGAAGGCTGTCGTGGTCCGATCTGGCGCAAGGATAGCTGATTCGCGGAAGTGCCACGCGGGGCGAGGAGGGGCCGGTAATAGATACGGCACGCCTGCTCCTCACTTGTTTAAAGGCCTGTGACTCTAAGGCTAACTCCAGCTCTTGACTCCATCCAGACGATCCGTTTGATCCGGTTTCCGTCCGTTTGGCGCGAATAATAGGATCGTGTCCGGGGTTTATTTCGGTGTGCGCCCAATGCAGGGCAGCATTTCAACCGCATCACGTCCGCATACATTTTTTTTAAAACACATATCTTTTTATTTTTATCATTGATTTTTGATATATTATAGTACATCATTAAATTTTTATTAAAATAGCAAGATCAAAGAAAACAAGAACGACAAGAAGATATTTAAAAAAAATCCAACTTCCATAACTACTCTCGTAAGTTGGATTAGTGCCTTCCCGATGCATTCGTTGTTGATCCGTGCAAGCTCGATCTTGCGTGCTTCTATCTTCTTCGTGTCTAAAAAAGTTGATGTTGCTTACTCGCATCTACTTTCATCTTTAGCATCTATTGTAGCAACAAATGGAGTATTTTTATTTTTAACCTCTATTGTAGCTAAAAGTGCACGAACTTCTATTAATTTACGTTCTATCAAAATATCAATGTATTCTTCTTTCCAACACCAAAAGTCACATCCATTCTACACAACAATAAAATTAAGTTAGCACAAGTAGTCAAATCCAAGAGCACAAACAATGTTAAAGTAGCACATACCACCTCATCGTTTTGACACTTGATGAACACCCATTCGGGATGTTCCGGCGTTGTAGACATGCGACGCTGGACCTTCCTTGAACAGTCGTCGCACTTAGTAAGTGGCGACGGTGCGCCGACGAGCCTTTGGACCAGCACCGACCCCGGCCTCCCGCCGTTCTTGTATCTGCCTGTGAACCGCCGATGACGTAGATCCAAACGGCTAGAGGATGAGTCGGTACTTGCATGCGGCATTGTGGCTTTGCCGGGAGATCCTGGCCCGGTGTCCGGCCAGTCCATGGCACGACGTGGCCTCCCCGCAGCTGGGTGAGCCCCAAATCCGGCGGGCTCCGCTCCAAATCCGATCGTTGGGAGTGTAAATCAGGTGGTCATGGTTCGGTAGTTCGGGGACGTCGAGGGATCGGTGCCTGCGAAGGTTTGAGGCGAGCGCGCATCCGAGCTGCACAACGACAAATGGTAGCGACGACGACGGCGAGGGACAAGAGTGGCGAGAGGTGAGGGTGGGGGCGATAGAAAAAGGAAGGTCTTTGCCACCGACGTACGGGTCAGGAGAGGACAAGCACGCGCGTCCAGTCTGTCCGCGTGATGTCCGTTTCATCGCAAAGACAACTTAAACTTGGATCGGGGATGGGTCAAAAGCGGACAGAAAACGGACAAAGGTCCGTTTGCGTCCGCGCGCCGGGTCATCTAATACGTTCTCTTTATCCTAAACGGACGCATCGGACAGGATGGATTCGTGCACTGGAGTTGGCCTGAGTGAGCTGGACGACGATTGCCCTACGGCTGATGGCGGACTAGCTGTTGGATCCCGTACTAGTTGGGGCATGGCATGGACCGTCAGTTCGTTGGTTCCTGAAGCACCGGGTCGTGTCCGGTGCAGCGGCCGCTGCTGAGCTTTCGTGTGGCCGATCGCGCACGGCACGGGCATCGCTTTGTTCGGGAAGCTTCCCCCTGCTTCGCTTCCCACGGAAACGGCCCAGCGAAAGCCGCCCCGGATCCCCTGCGCGCGCTCTCTCTCTCTCATCCGGTACGCCCACGGTAACGGAAAGCGCGGAAACCAGTGGGTCTCGGTGACAGGTGCCGCGTCCCCTGCTGCGCGGTGGAGTCCGTCCGTTGCATCGGGGCGGGGCGGCGGCCGCGGTGCGTGCGTCGGCCGCGCGCGCTGTGGACCGGTGGAGGGGGATTGTGCCGTGCGTAGGCGTCGCGGTGGAGCGTGTGGCGGGAACGGGAAGCGTGGCGTGTCCGAACGTGTATGGTGTTTCTGTATCTGCCCAGGGGAGGATGCGCCCCTGCGGTAGCGCACCGACAGTGCCTGGGTAGGCCATCCTCCACCGTCTGTCCGTCCGGATGAAGGGACTAGTTTTACGGACACAGATGCTGCAGACCGTGATCCAACGCTTTCTCATATATGTCCGTGGTAAAGAACAATCTATACTATTAAAGCAAGATGTGCCGTTCGACCTCTCTCGATCCCACCTCCCAAAACTCCCCGCCTCGCTCTCCTTCCCCCACCCTTCCGAAAAAAGATTTTTTTCCCGCACACGACTGAACCGTAAAACCAGCCCACGATTTACTTCTCCCTCCGCACGCACGCCATTCGTCCTTCCCTCACCTTCCCGACCTCCTATCAGCGCCGCTCGGTCCCGCCCCCGCCCCCGCCCCACGAGCTCGCGGCCGCCCCCGAGCCAGGCGGGGCGCCGCGCCGCTGCGCCCGTCCAAGCGCGCGCACCGGGAGGCCCTCGAGGCCGCGCCGTCCGCCGCTCGGTCCCGCCCCCGCCCCACGAGCTCGCGGCCGCCCGTCCAAGCACGCGCACCGGGAGGCCCTCGAGGCCGCGTCGTCGGGGATCGTCTCCGGCCTCGACCTCGGCCGCCTCAACTCCTCCCGCTCCGACGACTCGTTGCGCAAGGTCGCCACCGAGGCCGCCGCCGCCGGGGCCCGCGTCTTCGCCGACCTGCACGACGCCCTGCCCGACCTGCTCGATGCGTCCAACGAGGAAGGAGAGGACAGGGGCAAGTGCCCGCACTCCATCGCACTCGCCGCCGACGAGTTCCGGGCGAGGGGACAGACCGTCGAGCTGCCGTGCGGGCTCACGCTCGGCTCCTACATCACCGTCGCCGCCATGCCGCACGCCGCGCACCCCGAGCGGGACCCCAAGATCGCGCAGCTCAGGGAGGGGGAGGAACCCCTCATGGTCTACCAGTTCATGATGGAGCTGCAGGGGCTTAAGACGGTCAACGGCGAGGACCCGCCCAGGATCCTCCACTTCAACCCCCGCCTCCGCGGCGACTGGAGCTGCAAGCCTGTCATCGAGCAGAACACATGCTACGGCATGCAGTGGGGCACCTCGCTCCGATGCGAGGGCTGGATGAGAAAAATCGGCGCCGCCGCCCCCACACTAGGAGCATCGTCTTATCCATTCCTGTCGTCCACCTATGGGCACACGCCACCGCGTTGACAGTGGCTTGTCACCGGTGAGGCGAGGCCGATGCTTCAGCTATATGTTCGCAAGGAGGCGGGGTCGATGGGGCGCAGGAGGGTGCCGGACGATGGCGCTCCAGCGAGGGCTTGGCTAGGGCAGCGACCGGCGTGCTCGCTTGGGAGGTGGGAGGCCACCTCGATGTGGCTTAGGCGTGGCAGCACGGCGTCGAGCCATTGCGGGTGGCGCCGAGCCGGGGCAGTGGCCTGACGGGCGACGTCTAGGAGGTGTTGTCCTTGAGCCAGCGACGACGGCTGTAGCGGGACGATGCGGGATGTCTACATGTTGCTTCAGGGTTGCGGGTCGTGGGCAGCGTCGTGCTCGCGCGTGATACCCGTGTGTGATTTGGATCTAATTACAGTGCGCTCCTCCTTCTCCACTTCAGCTTTCTAGACAAGGATGAGGGCCTCCTCTCCTTACCCATCCTTCCCCGGCGCCAGTGGCCATGCTTGAGCGCGGGTGGAGAGTCTGGTTGTGTGCCATGGTTGATGCTTGACGCAGCAGACGGTCAATGATTCACAAGTGTATGGCTCTGTACAATTCGGCCTCGCGTTATTTTTTCCAGAATTGGGTGTGGGTAGTCTCTAAACTGAATCGAGTAAGCTAAACATGTGCATCTAAACTGATTGAACTTGAAGATTGCCTTTGGGGAGTAGTTTTAGTTGCTAGATGTTTCAGGCTCCAAACAGGCATGCATTATGTGCTTAATGTGTTGGCATAAACATAATCAGTTTTATGTTTAGAAATCAAGTCACTGTCCACCCATTTTATTTTTTCATGAATATTTTGTGTTGAAATCAAATTACCGTTCGCTTGTTCTGAATTGTTGTCTTTTTTGTTGATTCTTGATAAAATGCTTAGTTTCAGGATGTGGTCATTGGCTCGCGGGGACGAAAGCAGAAACCGGTATGGCGATGGTGCCAAGGAGGACTCTCAGGCGTCCGCTGGTTGCATCGCTGCTGCCATACCCATGGAGTGGCGCGGCTCCAACCAATCTAAGATGGTGTTCCTATCTCTTTCTTTCTTGAGGTAACAATTCGTGTGTCATCCCCTTTTTTTAAATGAAGTACAACCTGCTACTACCTGATGGGCACTGTGTCTGAACCTGTCAACCCCTTCAGTTGTGTCGATGCAGTGCAGAGTCCAATAATGGTGGAAATGAATTAGATTTCAATGAAACTAACAATTTTCACACAGTGGCCTTTTTTGCTAATTTTCCTAACTTCTTCATGGTAGAGTAGGTACAAAGATACTCCCTGATGAAATCAAGTGGTATTGTGTAAAGTAGCAAGCCTGAAAAAACTTCGTTGGTAACTGAGTTAACCAATCATAGAACTAGAAACAGGTAGGTGATAGGAAGATTGGTGGATTGTGAACCTTTTACACAATCTTATCCCCAGGCTGCACCACATTTGCTATAGCAAAGGTGTCTATGTTGCTGAAATTCTTACAAATGGCTGTTAGTCGGTGCAAAGTACATGGGAACTTTGGTACATTATTTTAAAATTGTGATACAACCTCCAAGGTACTTGTGAAGGTGTCAATTTATGCATTGATAAAGACTCAATTATACTTCTGATGGGATTTTTTTCTGTTAGCTATCTGTACAAGAGAATGAACTTGAGAAATATTGATTTCTAGGTAAATTTCTTTTGAAAGTGAACCTTCCCCTGAAAATTAAAGTTATTCATGGCTGGTTTTGAAAAATAAACATACTAACTAAGTGTTTTGAAAAATTAACATACTTAAAGTCTTTCGATGTTTTCATGGAGATAAAACCCATCATTTACGTGGTAGAGATGAGATTATTGACCCCTTAATTGCTGGTCTCTAAGTTGAGCTAAACCATTTTGCAATGTGCATTGAACTGGAAAACTCTACCTGATACTGTTGTGAATTATTTAGCTCTTCATTGTTGTGTTATTTATTGTTCTGAAGGAGACTAGATATTTAGAAGAAACTACAATGCACCAAAGATTAAAAACAAATCATGAAGACTCACATGCAGATTGTTTGCTAGGCCCATCAATGGCATTGTAAGACTCAAAACACCACCGCCTGGATCACAAATCAATCGCTAGATGCATGTCGAAGCACTATTAGGTAGCACTATGAGGTCCTTGTATTGCTCGTGGTTATTGTTTGTTTGAGGTGCAAAGGAATCGGTACTACAATAGAACTTGAAGCCGATGAGGATGGAGGACATTTAGTTTTGGTGGAGACATCAGGTGCATATAAACAACCTATTATCTTCCGCTATTGTTTTCCATCATTCAACGGGGCAATTTCCTAATTCTTTTTTGGTACTGTCCAAAAAGGTTATTAGTATGGATATAGGTTTGTCAAAATTAATTAGCACATATGAGGTTCTTCGCTCAAACCTCCTTTGGCTCTACATAATTCTTTGAAGCGGGATTCTAGATAGATGATTTTATATGAACCTCATAAAAAAGTAGTATACCTTTGATCCTAACCGGAATTTTGTATGTCGGATGATTTCAACTTGCTATGTCCCAACATACTATTTTTTTAACGAAAAATGTATGAGAAGTCCTAACAGTCTACACTTTTGCATTGTTTCTTGAAATGTAGATCACTTCTCTAGCACTCGGACAAACGGTAGTTTGCAGATTGATGAGTTGTTTCCAGTTCCTTTGGCAGGTACAACACATGTCAATGATAATTCTGCCCCACAACCAAACAAAAGAAATATGATGATGATGTTCATTGGTGCTAGGCCTCCAGAAGTGGGTTTAATTTTTGTGGCAGCATGGCTCTGCTTGGTTCAGTTTTTCTTGGTCTACTTCGAGTTAGTTCCTTCTTGTGTAGTGGTGTTGGGGAACATACTTATCAGTAACTACTGGTTCCTGTGGATTTCGAGGAGATGGAATGTCTACTTCAGGTTCATTTTGTTTTCTCCTAATCAAACTTGGGCTGCTCGATGTAGAACGGCAGGGGTGGCTGGAGCTTGCAGAACGGCGGCGGCAAAGGCTAGAGCTTCCAGATCGGCAGCCCAACCTGAGCAACAGCTCCAAGGAGGATGCCACCAAGTGCTTGGTCTCGCTGGGAGATGAGAGATGTCGAGAAGTTGGGAGGCGGTGTTGCTGGCAGTGCCACGCTGCACCTCCGTGTCACCGGCATGGCTACTGCAGGTAATATCACAAACATTGTGTGATAACATCAATATGAATCTCTCAAGGTAGGAAGAAAGAGAGGAACATGATGAAAATTGTATTGCCGGTTTTAGCAGGCGTGCTGGTCCTCACATGCTTACCCATTGTTGGATATTGCTTGAATAAAAAAACAACCAGTGTAACCTGGGCGTGTACTAATGTTCCATGTACTCTTTTCTCTTTAATATTACTCCATTGTTTGTGAGTCCCTATTTGATTTCCCTGTTTGCTCTCTATTTGATTCACAAGTTCATGAGCAACTTTCTGCTTTCTCCCTGTTTGACTCAAGTCTTAAAGATTCATATTTAGTTAGATAGGTTCAGTGATTCAAAATAATATTTGAGAAGCTTCTATGTTGGCTGGCATCACTAATGGTAGTTGTAGAATTGTAGCTAAGGAAAGAGTTCCTCATAATTAATCGGATGTAGACCAATAGGGTGTAAAAGACTTTGAGTTTCTAGCTTTCATAAAATTTACACATGTACTCCCTCCATCCCATAATGTAAGACCATTTTGCAAGCTTAATAGTATGATGTGGTTAGTCATTAAACTTGAACAATAAAGTGTGTCAATTGAGGTTCAGGCCATATTAATTACTAACTAATTATTTTGTGGCACTTTCACCCTAATGTATCCACTGTCTGACCATGGGATTGAATATCCATCAGAATATTGTAGCCTTTTCCTGACTCCATGCCCTTTTCAAGTGGAGTTGCAGAAATAAAAAAGTATGAATAGTGAAACGATCATAGATGTGAACACCTACAGTATGATTTATCTTCATAGATATGCACTCGATTCTCAAGTAGTTTTATTGTTTTCTTTATATAGCTCAAGTAATTAAGCTTCTGCAATTCATGAAAAACAAAAAGAAGGTGTCATGTCAGCTGCTCAAGCTAATCAAGTAACAAAAATAAAAGGGACGAGTAGTCATATTCCATTAACCTGTATCTTGATTGAGATTCAGTGGGTTCACAAGTAGTTTTAGTGTTTTTCTTGATAGCTCAAGTATTAAGCCTCTGCAATCATGAAAAACAAAAAGGCGTTCTATCAGCTGATCAAGCTAATTAAGTAAAAAAAGAAATTAAAGGGACCAGTAGTAAAGTTCCATTAACCAAATGCTTTGCATCTATTAACCTGTACTCATATTAGCCCAATCTTGTTCAATATTGCTTAGAGATTTGCCCCTTTTTTACAAATCAAAATCCGTCTTTGTAACATGGGCGTGTACTAAAGTTGTCTACACTTTTTTTATGTTTAATCTGGTTGTCCAATCTGTGTAAGTTGGGCGTTGCTTGTATTTTATATTATGAGTTACCTATACTTTATATTAGTCCAACGTTTGCCGGTCTGTGTTTAATTCTTTGTTGGCTTCCTGTTCGATTTATATCCATGAACAAATAAGTTCTTTTTCTCCCTGTTTGATTCAAGTCTGAAATATTCATAAATGCCACACTTCAGTTAGTAAATGAACAAAAAACTAGGACTGATTTTTTAGTCAGTTTTGTGTCAACGAGTAAATCTCTGCTCGAGCTTATAATTACTTTGAATAGAGAAATTAAGAAAAATATATGGAATCATCATCACCCCTTAACCGATCCGGCGGCAGGATGTAGAAATCCAATCTACTTGGTAGAGACGTACTGGCATGTGATGCCATCCAAGTAATAGCCATTATATGGGTTCCATTGTGTTTTAATTTTTTTCTCTTGCATTACCTCGACTACCTAATAGAAGCTCCTATCAGCTAATATTACGAGTGGAGCGGCAGGCATGTCCATATTCGGTGCTGCGAGCAGCAAGCAATAGAGGATAGGTTTTGTAAGTGCTAACATAGTAAATTAATAGGGTTTGTCTAATCCTTTTGTATTAAGGAGTTATATACTTTTCCTTCATGCAAAGATTATTGTACTATTAATTAGTCTATAGTGGAAAAGTCAAAGAGTATCATACTCAGGTTTAGTTAGGTAGTTGGAATATTTGTAACCACACACTAACCTGAAAGTTAGGCACACTAATTAAGCTTGATATTTTTAAGGCAGTTCAAAGGGATATCTTCCTAGGTAGTCAAATGTACAATGCACAATATCAAACTGCTGTTATCTTTCTCATTTCCTCCCAACTGCACAATAATTCTTTGTTTTTAATTTCACCACAGCAAAATTATTGTAATAGTGTGCATCTTGGTGATTTTATATATTTTCCCGTGTGGTTACTCTGGTTAACAATGTAATTTTCTTGATACACTTAGAAATATCACTATTATATATGGTGTGTGACTTGCATGGTTTAATTCAGTATATTTTTGTTACTACTAAACTTAGACATACATGTTCAATGAGGTCGAACAATCGTTATCGAATTTTGAAATTATCAAATATGTGGAAGATATGTTTCAACTCCCGAGGTGTATCCCTAGCAGGATCATCCTAGGTAGTCAAATGTACAGTGTATGAAATTTTGAATGGCGAAATTAAAGGACAATGGCATAAATCACAAACTTCGGTAAGATCGAAAGGTGAAGATTCTCATGGAGAAATGAAAAAGAAGGGGCGAAATTGAAGAACAATGCCATATTAAACCACAAACCCCGGTAATATTGAAAGGAGAAGATGCAAGATAGAAGTGGCAACACGAATGAGTCGCTTGGTGCAAACGAGGATTTTGTTCTCCCGTTGCAACGCACGGGCTCTTTTGCTAGTTTAAATAGAAGCAAGTATACTTAGTTTTTACATGGCTTAGATCACACCAGCGCCACATCACATACTCCGATCACACCTAAATAGAAACAAGTGTACTTAGCTTTTACATGGTCGAATTCAATAATAAAAAAAACACCAGTCCAACAGTCCGTGTAATTTTCTTTCCCGACGGTCCCGGTAAATCCTAGCCATCCGCTAGCGACGACGGTGTCGTCATCGCCGCCACCACGTACGCAACCTCCGCGTCCACCTCCGTCGCATCCTTAATGTCAGTCGATATCAACTCATCTTGCTGCCTTTGCAACATCTGGCAGCTGACGAATTGCACGATCATTCTTGCGTCGACATCCATGCAATGAGACGCTTCAAGTGCCCGCAATACTTTGGCACGGCCTCTTGGATGGTGTACCATCGATGGTAGAGGAACTTCGATTCACGGTTGCGGATGACCGCGTGAGAATATGGACGAGATGCTTGTGTTCGTGGAGCGAGGTGTGAATGTTGTTCCTAAATGTTTTGCCATCTTGCTTAATGCCATGGATTAGATCGATTCTAGTACCCAACCATGCATCGCACAACAGCTCGTCCTTCCGCATGTTGAAGCTTTTTCCCTTACTCTTCTTCTTTGGATCGTTGGTTGTACCATTTGTATCATCGTCCTCGACGTTCTTACACTACACCACAACACCAATGCAACGACATATGATCTGTCGGTAGAACTCGCTTAAGAGGGCAGATAGGCTGCTGGGACGGATATTCTCCTGGCAGATAGAACTGCCACAACAATGGCTGCTGGGGATTACTTGTCCCGGTAGGTAAACAATCCCCGACAGTTTTTCTGCCCCCGCCGTTGTATCTGCCGGCAGTTTATTTTCTCCCGGCAGATTCATCCTAGCTTGGGAACTACAGATTACCGAAAGTTTCACTTCTTGTACAAGCAAGTTTTCCCGACAGGTAATATGCCATGAAGTGCTTTTTCACAAGCAATCTCAATTGTTCTGTGTGGGATACCCTAATTTAATATCCAATCATTGTGTTCAAATAGCCATGACAGGTCACACAACTTACACATACAGTTCAATCCGATTACACAAGGCCTCATTCAACAACATAAACATACCAAAAATATACATTCTTATGCATGCATGAACCGACCATATACAAGGACATTGTGCCTCAAAGAAAAGTACATAAGTTTAAGGTAAAGAAATCACGCCACACAACCAAATGATCATATAATGGCTTGTGTGCTGAAACAACTACCAAAATGCAGCATAAAACTCAATGTGTCAAACATTCAAGAAAAAAGGCATATTACATACTACCTCTATACACTTTTATAAGACGTTTTAGATCACTAAATTAGTGATCTAGAAAATCTTATAAAAGTTTACGGAGGGAGTATATATTATCACTCCAGCAACTTGTAGATCTTCCAAACCTCCAGCAACTTGTAGATCTTCCAAACCTCCATCAACTTATGTATCTTTTAGAAACCTGCAACAAATCAGAAACTCAAAATTGGTGTTGCTGTTTCAGATTTTAAATCAACATAATATAGATGTTGTCATGCTGCAGTTTAACTAGCATAAAACTCTTCTAAATGTGCAGCACTAAATCGTTACAATAAGCAATGATCATTACAAACATAATTAGATCAAGCAGAAATTATTTGCGCCTACATACAAAAATCTTCCATGGGCAGATATGGCAAAACAATAATGTGTACCTGCTTCTCAAAACTTGTCGAAATCATTCAAGTTATTGCCTAGAAGAAAAAGGGATAGAAGTTTGCAAAAGCATCTCACCTGACAAATGCTCTCACTTGAGGCAAGGAAGTACAGGAGGCGGTGCTGCCTAGGGAGAGGATGCAGTGTAAAATTCAATGTCTCGAGGTTCAGAAAACAAGGCATATTAGTATAAATTATCATTCCAGCAACTTGTAGATCTTCCAAACCTGCATTAACTTCTATATCCCTGAGAAATCTGCAACAAATCATAATTTCAAAAATGGTGCTATCGTTTCAGATTTTAAATCAACATATTATATATGTCGATGCGTTGCAATCGGTAGCCTAAAACTCTTATAAATGTTCAACACTTAATCATCACCATACAGACGCGGCTCCAGGATTTATAGGATGTGTAGTCAAAAATTTAAAGACTAACAATATGTTTAACATCTTAAAGCCTATATTTTCGGCATGTATAATTGATTATAGCACGGTAGCGTACTACTTCCTCAATTCCTAAATATATATTTTTTAAAGGTTTTACTATGGACTACTCCATATGAATGTATATAGTCAAATTTAGAGTATAAATTCAATCGTTTTGCTTCATACTTAATCCTAGTATAATCTCTAGAAAGACTTATATTTAGAACGGTGAGAGTAGTTCTGTAATATGCAAAAGAGTGCTCATTTTGTTAAGTAATGATCATTGTCACACTATTACAGTTTTGTGAACATTCTCACACTATAAATTCGCATCACAATTTGCAGGAGGTCCTCGGCCCCTCTAGGCCATCCGCAAAGGGATTTGGATGGCGGCGAAGGGATCCGGGATGGCGACGAATGAATTCAGGATGACTGCGAAGGGATCAAGGATGGCGGCGATCTCGGGTTCGCTATGGAAGTGGTGGAATGGCGGCACGGTTGTATCGTCTAGCGATGGAGTCTTTTCGTACCCTTTTTTTCGTAGGTGGGAGTGTCGTGGGTATAAGTCTGACAGTAGATGTATAGGGTACGAAAGGATGGGCAGAGCCTTAGCTACGGCGAGGTTGTATGAGTTCAGGCCCCTCTGCGGTGGAGGTAAAAGCCCTACATCTCAGTGCTCTTGGGAGCTTAGTGTCGAGTGGAATATAGGATTACAGTAAATGCCAACCCGTGCACCAGTGGGGAAGGGCGGCTTATATAGAGTGCGCTGCCCTTCACAACGGTCCGGTGGACAGGGGTGGAGTAGTGGCGAATAAATGCATACGTTACAGGTAACGTGTGTCTTAAATGCTAATAATGGTGTATGAAAACGCACGACCGTTACCCTACCGGGAGGTTACGACGTACAGAGTGGAATTCAGTCGGTACGATAAATACGCTCCGAATGCTCGTCACCGACTGGATGACGGGGGGTCCTTAGTTCAGTCGGAACTGTCTAAGGGCCTTGCCTCTGTGAAGGGTAGTCCTTGGGTAGGACCTATAGGGCAGGCCTATGACCCTATCCTGGGACTATAACCCCATCATTAGTCCCCGAATGGATCGGGGTTGGAACGACGAAGTGGTACCTGGAGTACGGATCCGACTGGTATGGATGTGACTTTGACGTTGTTAGCCTCGATCCATTTTATCCTTTCGACCAGTGATCCGAGTGAATATACCAGTGAAACGAACCGTCAGGGACCGAGTGCTTCCGCGGAATCTTTCGATGTGACCGGTCAAACTGACAGCGGCGGATTTTCTGGGATCTTCAAATTTCGGTTGCCGCGCGCTCAACGGGGATGTCGACATCGTCATCGAGTAGTTTATGCCGCCTCGATTACCGCGCCTTTATCTTCTCCACTAATATCGCAGCAGCGGGTCGGGGGATAAGATTTCGGGGCCACCTGTTAGTGACCCAGTCGTAACCTTATTTAAGCCTCTCCATCAGGGGTTTCTTGTTGCGATGCCCTTGTTACTCGCACTCGCCCTGCTTCTCCCATAGCTCACTGTGCGTTCCAAGCCTCCTCCTTCCTCTCCTCCTCTGTGGATCTGTTGCCTTCACCATGATGAAGGGGCAGACAAGCAAGCTCGAGTCGCAGAAGAAGCAGAAGAAGGCGGCGGCTCCTGCTCAGCGGCGACAACGAGCATTACCGGCGGGTTGGATCCAGGGGGATTTCCTCCCCTCCACAGTGACGACGAACGACCTGCTGGAGCTGGTGGAGCAAGGCATGATTGCCAACAAGTCGTGGAGGTTGCCGGCGGAGGGCGAGACGGAGCCGGCGCCGCAGGAGGGAGAGCGCGTCTTGCTGCTCAGCCACGTGTACAGGGGCTTCTCCTTGCCACCCCACTCCTTCTTTAGAGGTATTATGAATCACTTCGGGGCGCAACTCCATCATTTTCCTCCCAACGCGATAGCTCATCTCGCCGCATTCGTCACTCTGTGAAAGTGCTTTATTGGATGTCCCCCCCATTGGGGGCTCTTTAAGTATATCTTCTCCGCTAGGTCTCAGACTGTCAAAAAGCTTAGCCAGTCGGACGATAAAACCCATCTCCTCCAGCTCTGCGGGGGCTTAGGCTTCCAAAAGAAAACGAAGAGTAGCTACCCCCCTCTCCAGTTGTCCAAGTCAGTTAGGAAATGTCAGTCGACCTGGTTCTACTGCCAGGACATAGCTTGTTCGAATGCTGCGACTGGGTTGCCGCCCTTTAGCCTAGACCGTCCGGCTCCTCTCAGAAAACTTGCGCTCTCCAAGGTGGAAAAGATTCAGATCCAGCCTCTGGTCGACGCGCTGATAACCGTCGTCCGCAAGGGAGTCACCGGCACGGACTTGCTGGAGACCTTTCTGGGTCGGCGCATCCAGCCGCTGCAAGCCCGACACCACGCCATGTGGCACTATGTGGGGCCTGGGGATTCCACTCGGACTCACCCAGAGTGTGTGACCGGGGAGACGGTGACAGCGTGGGTCCGCGGCATCACAGGCACATGCGACAACCCCCAAGGAGCCCGGCGAGTGAGGCCCTTCCGCGCCGACAACCCTCCTCCGAATGAGGTGAGCGCATCTTGTCGAGTGCTTTCAATCTTCTTAGATTTATCGCTTTTCTTGTGTCGCCGCTTGGTGTCTGACGTTGTCGACTGTATCTTGTGCAGGAGTGGACCAACTGGCATTCTCCCGTCTCGAACGGGAATCCCGCTGAGGAAGAGGAGGGCAGCCAGGAGGGCAGCGTGGATAGCGCCGAGTACGTCTCCGACAGTGGGGAGACGGAGGAGGAGTCTGAAGAGGAGGAGGGGGAGGTTGGGGAGCAGAGCTCGCCGCCTCCACCATCAGAGCCTCGGACTAAGCGCCGTCACGAACCCGCGGCTCCTCCGGTTCCTCCAGCAGCTCCGAGTGCTTCGCCTGCTTCTCCCGTGGCTCCGAGTGCTCCGCCAGCTCCTCCCGTGGCTCCGAGCGCTTGGAGCGTGAAGAGGACCAGGGACGCTGCTGCCGAGCCTACGGACCAACCGTCCAAGGTGGCCAAACCGAGTGGGCCCAAGCCTCGGAAAGCTTTGCCTCGGATGAGGATCGCTGTTCAAGTTGCCTCAGCGTAAGTGTCTTGTTCTCTCATCTTCTTTCGATATTCGACTGAACTCCTGCTTATCGTACGAGTGGATTTTACTCGACAGAGCTGCCACCTCCGCCACCTCTCTGCCGCGCCAGGACGATGATCCCATGGATGCGGATAACGTTGCCACATCTCAGCAAGGTACGTTGTGACGACTCCGAGAGTTTGCATTATTGTTTCGCGAGTGTTGTCTTTAATCTTGTCCTTTTTCTGCAACCTCATGTTGTTCAGTCGGGCTTCCTTCGGAGGTGATTCATCTGGAGGAGGACGACCAAAGGGGATCAGGGCCAACTTTGGCGCCTGTCCTTGAAGTTGTTCCATCTGCTGCTGCTCCCACCGTGGATGCAACGCCGACCGAGCCGATGCCGTCGACTGAGGCGGTGTCCCTCGCGGCGGAACCGACTGGAGCAGGACTTGGGATGCCCAAGGAGTCTTCTGTCGTGCCAGGTCCATCGACCGCCCAGTACGACGCTCGAGATCTCCCGGAAGACCAAGTGGGAGCCGCCAAGGAGGCCATGGTGCAGATGGAGTTGATGGTGGGTGATGCCAAGGGAGCGTACGACTCCGTCGCGTCTTTGTACAAGAGAAGCTTGGAGCTCTGAGACGATATCCGAGTAAGTGCGCTAGTAAGTGTTTACTTCCCTCTTGTAACCCATTGGGGGTCCAAGTGATATACTCGGATACAGTAGGATTATTTTGTAGTGGGTTCACTCAGAGTGAACCTAGTGGGTGTAGTCCCCGAGACTTCTGTCGAGTGCTTGCACTGGCAGTTGTCTTTATATATATTTCCCGTTATCTAAGCAGATCCGAGCTGGTCTGCCGGAATGTTGCCAGTGGGGGCACTCGGAGTGCATCCACTGGATGTAGTCCCCGAGAGTAGTGTTACTCAGGTTGGGTATTAGCATTCGCGTAAATTTGTCTGTTTGTCATGTAGCTCAATAGGGCCGGCCTGTTCGAGCTTCATGCCAGTGGGGTCACTCTTAGTGAACCCACTGGGTGTAGTCCCCGAGACCGCTGTCGAGTGCTTGCATCGGCAGGGGTCTGAAGAACTTTGAGCTTTGTTCGTTTTCCTTGTTGAATGTGTCTGAGCTTCCCTTTGCGCCGATTTGGCACAAGACATGCGAAATGGGATCCGCGTACAATACTCTGAAGGCTGAAAAGGTGCAGCTTGCTGCGGAATTGGAGGCAGCTGTGAATGACTTGGCTGGTGTGAAGGGGGCTCTTGTCGATTGAGAGAAGTCTTTGGAGGAGTCCCGGGAGACCAACAAGGCATTGGTGGCCGAAATTGAGAAAATGGGCAAGCAAAGAAGTGAACTGATGGGTCAAATGAAGGTGATGAAACGTCGATGCATTTCGCAGGAGAAGTATGTGAACGACTAGGCAAGGAAGATGATTGCACTGCTCGGTGGTAAGCTTCTTGCCGAGTGCTTCTTGACTTTGTAATTCATTATGCGCTTACTTTGTGCTCTTCTTTTCTTTGCAAATTTTTGTCTGGACGCTGAGGCTGAAGCGGCCGACATTGAACGGTCAGTCGTTCCGAACATTCCACTCGGCGACGAAGCCAATCGGGACATGCTCCGAGCACATATTCGCCTTGGCAGAGTGGGACCTTTCATCGGCCGTCTGAGAGAAATCATCGGCCGGATCGACAAGGAGCTGTGGCCCGAAGACAATTCCCGGCAGGAAATAGAAGGGTTGATGACTCGGCTGGAGGACGTCCCGAACAGACTGCAGGCATGGAAGAAGTCTGTCGCTCATTGTGGTGCAGATGTTGCGCTATCACTGGTCCGAGTGCACTGCAAGGAAGCTCGCGAAGAAAAGTTGAAGGCGTTGCAGGTCGCCAACACCAAGAAGCTTCGATTTGAAGATTTCATGCAGACCTTCCTCGAGACAGCCACTCGTATCGCGGACGGGATCGATCTTGAGACCTTTGTGGAGCCTGCCAGTCCCGATGCCAGTCCTGATGACGCTTGAAAAACTTTACCTCGGTATGCCGAGTGGTATGTGTATGAAACTTGGGCCACTGCTGTTGGCCGTCACATTCATGGTTCAGTGTGGGTAAGCTTGATCCACACCGAGCCGACTATCGTAGATCCAACTTTGAATTCGAATCGAATATTTTGTTGTTCTTTCGCCAAGTTTATTTTCTGACACAATTTTGGCTTGTGGTTTTTGTTTGGCGTTTCTTGGTGAAACCAATGGCAAACATGCGGAGCATGTAATTGTGAGTTGTCTTCACATCCACATGAACCTCAATGAGGGTCTGCTAAGCCTGCGAGTGGATCTCGAGGATACACTCAAAGGAAGCTTTTCACTTAGGCGATTCTGGATCGGAGCTAAGTCCCCGAGTGCGGCATCTCGTGCGCACTCGGAGTGAGTTGATACTCATGTAGTTGTCAGTTGTCTTCACATCCACATGAGCCTCAATGAGGGTCTGCTAAGCCTCCAGTGGATCTCAAGGATACACTCGAAGGAAGCTTTTCACTTAGGCGATTCTGGATCGCAGCTAAGTCCCCGAGTGCGGCATCTCGTGCGCACTCGGAGCGAGTTGATACTCATGTAGTTGTGAGTTGTCTGCACATCCACATGAGCCTCAATGAGGGTCTGCTAAGCCTTCGAGTGGATCTCGAGGATACACTCGAAGGAAGCTTTTCACTTAGGCGATTCTGGATCGCAGCTAAGTCCCTGAGTGCGGCATCTCGTGCGCACTCGGAGTGAGTTGATACTCATGTAGTTGTCAGTTGTCTTCACATCCACATGAGCCTCAATGAGGGTCTGCTAAGCCTCCGAGTGGATCTTGAGGATACACTCGAAGGAAGCTTTTCACTTAGGCGATTCTGGATCGCAGCTAAGTCCCCGAGTGCGGCATCTCGTGCGCACTCGGAGCGAGTTGATACTCATGTAGTTGTGAGTTGTCTTCACATCCACATGAGCCTCAATGAGGGTCTGCTAAGCCTCCGAGTGGATCTCGAGGATACACTCGAAGGAAGCTTTTCACTTAGGCGATTCTGGATCGCAGCTAAGTCCCCGAGTGCGGCATCTCGTGCACACTCGGAGAGAGTTTTTTACTTAGGCGACTCTGGGTCGCAGCTAAGTCTTTGAGTGCGGCTGTTAGCGCACACTCGGAGAGAATTTTTACTTAAGCGACTCTGGGTCGCAGCTAAGTCCCCGAGTACGGCTGTTAGCGCACACTCGGAGAGAATTTTTACTTAGGCGATTCTGGATCGCAGCTAAGTCCCCGAGTGCGGCTGTTAGCGCACACTCGGAGAGAATTTTTGACTTAGGCGATTCTGGATCGCAGCTAAGTCCCCGAGTGCGGCTGTTAGCGCACACTCGGAGAGAATTTTTGACTTAGGCTATTCTGGATCGCAGCTAAGTCCCCGAGTGCGGCTGTTAGCGCACACTCGGAGAGGATTTTTGACTTAGGCGATTCTGGATCGCAGCTAAGTCCCCGAGTGCAGCTGTTAGCGCGCACTCGGAGAGGATTTTTTTGACTTAGGCGATTCTGGATCGCAGCTAAGTCCGCGAGTGCGGCTGTTAGCGCGCACTCGGAGAGAATTTTTGACTTAGGCGATTCTGGATCGCAGCTAAGTCCTCGAGTGCGGCTGTTAGCGCACACTCGGAGAGGATTTTTGACTTAGGCGATTCTGGATCGCAGCTAAGTCCCCGAGTGCGGCTGTTAGCGCACACTCGGAGAGAATTTTGGACTTAGGCGATTCTGGATCGCAGCTAAGTCCCCGAGTGCGGCTGTTAGCGCTCACTCGGAGAGAATTTTTGACTTAGGCGATTCTGGATCGCAGCTAAGTCCCCGAATGCGGCTGTTAGCGCTCACTCGAAGAGGATTTTTTTAGACCGGAGTCTGCAAACACGGAAGAATTTTGGACCTGAAAAAATCAGTCTGCTTTGTATTACTTCAATGATACTTGTTCTTTACATTGCCTCCGTCGGCGGTCACGTGTAGAAGCGCTTCAGGAGATATCCGTTCCATGCTCGCGGCTCGTCCGTTTCTCTGTCGACGTTGTAGAGTCGATATGCTCCGTTGTTCAACACCTTAGAGATGATGAAGGGTCCTTCCCAGGCGGGAGCCAACTTGTGAGGCCTCTGCTGATCCACTCGGAGCACCAGGTCACCTGCTTGGAATGTGCGACTCCTGACATGCCGCGCGTGAAAGCGCCGCAGATCTTGTTGATAAATTGTTGAGCGAGTCAGTGCCATCTCGCGCTCTTCTTCTAGTAGATCCACTCCGTCTTGCCTGGCCTGCTCCGCTTCGGCTTCGGAGAAGAGTTCGACT
The DNA here is from genome assembly GCF_904849725.1 of Hordeum vulgare subsp. vulgare. Classification (NCBI taxonomy): domain Eukaryota; kingdom Viridiplantae; phylum Streptophyta; class Magnoliopsida; order Poales; family Poaceae; genus Hordeum; species Hordeum vulgare. The sequence continues at coordinate 566,823,981 of NC_058521.1, forward strand.
CATGGAGAGTTGTGAAGCAAGTCACTAGGAAGGACAAGCTCTGCTCCATAAAGGAGGAAGAACGGGGATCGCCCTGTAGATCTATTCGGAGTTGTGCGGAGGCCCCACAACACCGAAGGCAGCTCGGTGACCCATGCTCCGGCGGCATGTCCAACTTCTCGCAGGAGTCGAGGCTTCAACCCTTGAAGAATAAGTCCATTCACCCGCTCTGCTTGCCCGTTGGTTTGAGGGTGCGCCACAGATGCAGAATCCACTCGGATACCTTGGCGTGTGCAAAAACCTTTGAATCTGTCCGAGTCAAAGTTTGTGCCATTGTCAGTGATTATGCTGTGCAGGACTCCGAATCTGGAGATGATGTCTCTGACAAATTTGATGGCCGTAAGGGCGTCGAGCTTCTTGATGGGCTTGGCTTCAATCCACTTGGTGAACTTGTCGACTGCCACCAACAGATGAGTGAATCCCCCTTGGCCTGTTCTGAATGGACCGACTTTATCTAATCCCCACACTGTGAACGGCCAAACAAGAGGGATTGTCTTCAGCGCAGACGTTGGCTTGTGAGACTTGTTCGAATAGAACTGACAGCCTTCGCATCGGTCGACCATATCCTTTGCCATTTCATTCACCTGCAACCAGAAGAAGCCAGCTCTGAATGCTTTGGCGATGATTGCTCTTGAGGAGGCATGATGGCCGCAAGTTCCCGAGTGAATCTCTTCCAGGATTAACTGTCCCTCCTCAGGGGAGATGCATCGCTGAAGGACTCCTGAAACACTTTCCTTGTACAACTGGCCATCAATGACGGTGAAGGACTTCGACCTGCGGACGATCTGCCTCGCTTGGACTTCGTCCTCTGGTAATTCTTGCCTCAGGATGTATGCAATGAACGGCACAGTCCAATCGGGGATGATAGCAAGAATCTCCATGATCAAATCAACCACAGCAGGGACCTCGACTTCAGTCGGATCTGTTGAGCTCTTTGGTTGTACCGGTTCCTCTGTAAAGGGCTCTTCTTTCACCGAAGGGAGATGTAGGTGCTCGATGCAGACATCACTCGGGACTGGTCTCCGAGTGGATCCGAGTTTTGCCAAATCATCAGCTGCTTGGTTCTTCAGTCGCGGAACATGGTGAAGTTCCAGACCTTTAAGCTTCTTCTCGAGCTTCCTTACTGCATTGTAGTATGCAGTCATGGTGGGGTTCCTGACATCCCACTCCTTCATCACTTGATTAACCCCCAAATCTGAATCGCCATAGACCATCAGGCGACGGACGCCGAGTGTGATGGCCATGTGCAATCCGTAAAGGAGAGCTTCATACTCTGCCTCATTGTTGGAAGAATCGAAATGTATCTGCAACACATACTTAAGCTTATCACCTTTCGGCGATATGATCACTACGCCAGCGCCGGAGCCATTCAGCATCTTGGACCCATCGAAGAACATAGTCCAATGAGCCGAGTAGATGTGAGTCGGTTGCTGTTGTTCTACCCATTCTGCTATGAAGTCAGCCAGAGCTTGAGACTTTATAGCCTTCTTGGCTTCAAACTTGATGTCGCAGTATAACATCTCCATAGCCCACTTCGCCACTCGGCCTGATGCGTCTCGATTGTGGAGGATTTCCGACAACGGAGGATCAGAAACGACAGACACCGAGTGGTCTTGGAAATAGTGAGCCACCTTCTTTGCACTCATGTAGATCCCATAAATAAGCTTTTGATAATGGGGATACCTCTGCTTGGAAGGAGTCAGGACTTCGGAGACATAATATACTGGCCGCTGAACCTTGTACGCTTTGCCTTCTTCTTCACGTTCGACTGTGAGAACAGTGTTGACGACTTGATTTGTAGCCGCGATGTACAGAAGAAGGGGTTCTTTACTTAGCGGGGCAGTAAGAATCGGCTGGGTGGAAAGCAGGGCTTTGAGGTCTTCGAATGCAATCTGGGCTTCGTCTGTCCACTCGAAAGTATCTGATTTCTTCATGAGTCGGTACAGAGGTAACGCCTTCTGACCAAGTCGAGCGATAAACCTGCTCAAAGCCGCTAGGCAACCTGTGAGCCTTTGAACATCATGTATTCTAACCGGCCGCTCCATTCGGACGATGGTCCCGATCTTTTCGGGGTTGACATCGATTCCTCGTTCGGAAACGAAGAAACCGAGTAACTTTCCGCTGGGAACACCGAATGAACACTTGGCAGGGTTGAGCTTGATATCGTACCTACGAAGGTTGGCGAATGTTTCTGCCAAGTCAGTCAGCAGGTCGGAACCTTTGCGTGACTTGACTACGATATCGTCCATATATGCCTCCACGTTTCGACCGATCTGGTCAAGGAGGCATTTCTGGATCATGCGCATAAAAGTTGCTCCTGCATTCTTCAAACCGAATGGCATAGTGATGTAGCAGAAACACCCGAATGGGGTGATGAAGGCTGTTTTTAATTCATCCGGACCATACAGACGGATCTGATGATAGCCCGAATAGGCATCAAGAAATGATAAACGCTCGCAACCCGCAGTCGAATCGACAATTTGATCAATGCGGGGGAGCGAGAAATGATCTGATCAATGCGGGGGAGCGGGACTTGTGCTTCTTGGGCACCATGACAACATTGGCGAGCCACTCGGAGTGGTGCACCTCGCGAATGAAGTTGGCTGCCAAAAGTTTAGCCACCTTCTCTCCGATTGGCTTCCTTTTGTGCGCGGCGGACCGACGCATGCGTTCTCGGACGGGCCGAGCGGTAGGATCCACATGTAGTCGGTGCTCAGCCAACTCCCTGGGTACACCCGACATGTCAGCGGGCTTCCATGCGAAAATGTCCCAGTTCTCACGGAGGAATTGGATGAGCTCGGCTTCCTATTTTCGATCAAGGGTGGTGGAGATGTTCGTCGGGGCGGCGGTGTCGTCCGTCGGGTGGATGCTGACTTCCTTCGTGTCGCCCGCCGACTGGAATGCGGACTCCGAAGCTGGCTTCTTCGAACGCATCAAGTCAGCGGGGTCGGCCGTCTTCTTGTACTCATCCAGCTCGAGGATAGCCATCTGCTGATCGGCAATCCGCGACCCCTGCTGCAGACACTCTTCGGCCCGCTGCCGATTGCTTGTGATGGTGATCACACCTTTGGGACTCGGCATCTTCAGCTTCAAATACACGTAGCATGGACGGGCCATGAAACGTGCATACGCCGGACGGCCCAGAATTGCATGGTATGCACTCTGGAAGTCCACCACCTCGAATGTGAGCTTTTCCTTGCGAAAGTTCTTGTCGAAGCCGAAAACGACATCCAACGTGATCTGACCGAGTGACTTGGCCTTTCGTCCTGGGACGACTCCGTGGAACTGCATGCTGCTCTCGCTAAGTTTGGACATCGGAATGCCCATCCCCTTGAGAGTGTCTGCGTACATGATGGTCAAGCCACTACCGCCATCCATGAGGACTTTGCGCAGTCGGACTCCTTCCACCACCGGGTCGACTACCAGAGCCTGCCTCCCCGGGGTGGGTACGTGTGCTGGATGATCCGACTGATCAAAGGTGATCGCAGTCTGAGACCATTTGAGGAACGTGGGGTTGGTCGGGGTGGCCATGTTCACCTCCCTGTTCACCAGCTTCAGTCGACTCTTGCTTTCCACGTCAGCAAAAATCATTAATGTTGTGTGGACTTGGGGAACGGATCCTCCTTGTCCTCATCATCCTTCTCGTTGTCCTTTTCACTCGGCTGCCCTTCGTCGAACCCTTGGATCAGGAGGCGACATTGTCGAGTGGTGTCCTTCGGGAATATGGCGTTGCCTTCTTCATCCATCTTCGTGTGGATCGGACATGGCTGATCCAGGATGGAGTTCCCGAACTGCTTCTTCTTGGGGGTATACTGAGCTTTCCCCTTGCCCTTGAACTTGGCATTTGTAACGGCAGCTGCCTCTGCCTGCGGAGTGGACGGAGCTTTGTGCTTTTGCTTCCGATTGCTGTTCCCATCTCCGTCGGCGACTGCCTTGTGCTTGCCGCTACGTATGCGGTCCTCTTCTTCGCCATTTGCATAGCGTGTTGCTATCTCCATCATCTTGCTCATGGAGATGTCGCCTGTCCGACCGAATTTCAGGTACAGATCTCTGTACCGCACGCCTGCCTTGAACGCGCAGACTGCTTGATGCTCAGTGACGTTCTCCACCGTGTGGTAGAGGGTCGTCCAGCGCTGGATGAAATCGCACAGGGGCTCATTCTGCTTCTGGACGCAGTGCTGGAGCTCCACAAGACCAGCAGGGCGTTTGCACGTGCCCTCGAAGATCCTGATGAACACTCGGGACAGATCTGCCCAGCTGTAGATGCTTGATGGAGCCAACTGATTCAGCCACGCTCGTGCCGAGCCGTCGAGCATCAGGGGGAGATGTTTCATGGCGACCTGGTCATCTCCGCCACCGATCTGGACCGCCACTCGGTAGTCGTCCAGCCACGTTTCTGGCTTGGATTCTCCTGTGAGTTGCTGATCCCCGTCGCCAGTCGGAAGTTGGGAGGGATGTCAGCTGAACGGATGGCCCGACTGAAGCACTCGGGGCCAGAGATGATGATCCTGCTTCCACTCGGACGGTCTCTATCGTGACCATCACGGTGGGCTCGACTCCTGTCGACCTTCCTCTGGGCGATGTGCCCTCTTGCGTCGGGCCTTGGATCATACGTGTCACCGACTGAACACCGATCATCATGATGTCGGGGCCCGTAAGGCCCACCCCGCGGAGGGGTGCGTGAACGGCGACGATCTTCGGGATTCGTGGAACGGCTGCCCCTTCCGCGTCGCTGATGAGAGTGGGGGCTGTAAACCGACCGATGCGTGTTCGTGTGAACAGAACTGTGGTGGATCCTGTTGTGCGACTGGGAGACTGCCGAATTCTGCTGCTGCGCCGTGTGCAACAGGGCACAGATCTGCTCGATTCCTCTACCAGCCTCCGAATCGGTCGGTTGGAGGGAATCGGCTATCTTGGCAGCGGCAGCCAGATTGAGGACGGGTGTACGGAACACCTCGACGTTGCTCTGACGAGTGCGTCGACTGGCAGAACGGTGGTGTTGACGGCGAGCGCCCGACGATTCGCCGACCTCGTGCTCGTTCCGGCCAGCCCGGTGGGGACTTTCATGGGAATTTGCCATGAGAACTTCGGCTGCAGGCCCGCGACCCAAGTAATTGGAAGGTAACTCAGTCGGAACTGAGTCCAAGCACTCGGACGGCGGCGCGACCACAACCAACTCGAGGACCGCCACTTGAGAGGACGCGTTCTGGCGCGCCTGGGCGTGTCTGTCACGCCCAAGATGCGACCCTATCCTCAATTTGGCACGGGGGCCTCGTCAGGGATAGAAGCGCATCTCGTCGTGTCGCAAGAATGGATATCGTTACAAGTACATGTACTGAAAAGAAGAGATATATAAAGAATTGGCTTACACTCGCCACAAGCTACATCAGAGTCACATCAGTACATTACATAAACATCAAGAGTAAGAGCAGGGTCCGACTACGGACGAAAACAAACGAGAAAAATAAGAACGACGTCCATCCTTGCTATCCCAGGCTGCCGGCCTGGAACCCATCCTAGATCGATGATGAAGAAGAAGAAGAAGCAACTCCAAATGATCAATCAACGCGCTCGCGTCAAATAACCTTTACCTGTACCTGCAACTGGTGTTGTAGTAATCTGTGAGCCACACGGGACTCAGCAATCTCATTTCCAAAGGTATCAAGACTAGCAAAGCTTAATGGGTGAGGTATGTTTAAGTCGTGAGGTTGCAGCAGCGACTAAGCATATATTTGGTGGCTAACTTACGAATACCAGAAATAAGAGGGGGAAGATCTACGCATAGCGGACATGAACTATTGATGACCAAATGAATGATCCTGAACACCTACCTACGTCAGACATAACCCCACCGTGTCCTCGATCGGAGAAAGAACTCACGAAAGAGACAGTCACGGTTACGCACACAGTTGGCATGTTTTAATTAATTAACTTCGAGTTATCTAGAACCAGTGTTAAACAAAGTTTCCACGTTGCCACATAACCGCGGGCACGGCTTTCCGAAAGATTTAACCCTGCAGGGGTGCTCCAACTAGTCCATCACGAATTACCACAAGCCGCATAGAAATCCTCAATCACGAAGCTCGCGATCTCGTCGGATTCCCTAGTGGAAAACCTCAACTCTGAGATTACCCAAAGCATCACCGGAATCCCGATGCACAAGATATTTCGTCAAAGGTAAAACTAATCCAGCAAGGCCGCCCGACGTGTCGACGAACCCGATAGGAGCCGCGTATCTCGTTCTCAGGACACGACGATGGAAAAGCCTACAGGTGCAAAACCTCGAGTTGCCCCGTGGTGGCCCCACAGTCTGTCCTTTTTGGACCAACACTCATGAGGAGCACCGGCCCGGGGGTTGATTAAATTATCCTCGGGGTCCGGAAAGTCCCTATGCAAGTTATTAGGTGATTAGGCAAATGTAGTACCAAAGTTGGGCCTTGCGAGACCAGCTTTAATCTAAAACGAATTATCAAGGGGGTCCCCATAACAAACCCGATCGTGTTAGGAGCGCTCAATTATGGAACATAACACCGGTAGCCGAAACTAAGGGGGCAAAGGTGCAACAAACACCAGGCTAGAAAAGGGCCGAGCCTTCCACCTTTTACCAAGTATATAGGTGCATTAAATTTAATAGCATTTAATATGGTGATGTAACAAGGAACCCATGTTTTCACATGGAAGCATCTGCACGTGCAACTAACAATGCTAACACAGGGTTAAGCAAGCGGTAACATAACCAATCAGTGGTTTGCTAGGTCGAACAGGTTGAAGGTTAACATGGCATTGTTGAGAGGCTGATATTTAACATGTGGTAGGCAACGAGACATAATCGATAGAAGCAGTAAAACTAGCATGGCAATGATAGTAATGGTATCGGGGAAATGGTCATCTTGCCTGACATCCCGCTTGGAAGAAGAATGCCTCCGTGAAGCAGACGAACCGACGTAGCCGAACGGGTCCTCACATTCCGGCACGCGTGCGGAGCTCTATCGAGACGAAGCAAACCGGAAACACAAATCATCACACGGAATTCACCACACGATGCACGACACAAATGATGCATGAGCAGCTGGATACATGCAAGTCACGACATGACAAATCACACAATCAATCACTACACATGAAGTGAAGTTCAATATGCAACAAGTTGCATATTGACGAAACTCCACGTTTATTTATTTAGTACTATCCCGATTAGGTACACGGCAATATTAAATGTGATTAAACATGGCAAGAGGTGAAGCGCAATCAATCTACCTAACTAGGCATTTCAAATGAGGTCGGAAATGACATATAACACCTCCGAGACGACCTCACATGTTAATTTACAATTATGTCCAGATCTGAACTAATGCATTTAATTACTTGTTAAACAGCAAAACAAATAGGTTCACGTGATTCTACGCGTCAAGGCAACAAATCTACACATAGAGAACATCTCCAACGGAGCTACGGATCAAAAGATACAAGCACCGCAAGATATGATGGCACGAATGCAGTATGTGTGCAACGACGGTCACGAGCACTTCAAAACATACAACCAGCAAGAGAAATTGAAACCACACGAGATTCTAAGCAACTCCGATTACCCCAAGCAAGGCATGACACGAAAGAGGGCAAGAAGCACTATTACAAACAACTAACAACAACTAACATGGCATCATGGATCACTAGGGAAAGAAGACACAAAATGGCATCTCACACACTATTTCAGACTTAGTGAAAATTACACCTCATGAAAGTGCAGTTTTCGACCTGAAGCTATATTGACAGCAGCAAAACCTATAGCTACAGGACTCCAAATGACATGAAAATTTACAGCATGCTAGAGAAACACAAAGGTACAACTAACTCCATTGGACCAACCTCAAAAGAGCTACAGATCAAAAGATAGAAGCAAAACAAAACAGCAACAAAAAAATAACAGATTCCAGACTTAGAATTATTTCAGCACCTCCAAATCAGCACTATTTCTAGCAACTCGAGGGCAATCAAACCACACCTATACATGCATTTCTATTGCAACCAAAAATACCAGGGGCTAGACAAAACATCAAAGAAGAACTCCCTAGTTGACAACTCCTTCAAACGAAGCACGGATTAAATCCTACGAAATAAACAAAAGGGCATCACGGCAAAATATCGCGCGAACTAATTTGGTCAAAAGCTAAAACTAATTGCACAAAAAAATCCCATGGATTTTTCTACCCCGAAAACATATAAAATATGTGGGGTTGCACAATAAAAATAAGCCACACATAAATGCGGAAAAATAACCTATATACGGGAAAATAAACTAGAGGCAATCCCCTACACGCAAAAATACAAATGACCGCTCTAAAATGCATGGAAAAATGGTTCCTAAAACTTAGGCATTTCTACTACGGCATACGAGCAATCCGAACTTGCGCGAAAAATAAATACGGGACGTATTCTATTGAAACAGCATGCAAAACGATGCATACAACACGCTAAACGGCGTCAAACAAATATGCAAGTTCAACGAACGTAATCTACGCGTAAAACTACACGAAATACATATACAACTTGCCTCGATCCGACTTACGGTTAAGAATCTACGAGCGTTCTAAAACATGCATTTTTCTGAAAATCCACGGCTAACTGTATAAAAACTGAACGCGAAAAATAATTAATGGGCCGAATCTCCAGCAGTGCAAAGGGTGCAACATAGCTAAAATGCGCCGGGTGCGAGGGATAAGGGGCAGGGGCGGCTCACCTTATGGGCCTGGCCCGGTCGGAGGAAGAGGCGGCTTGGGGCGGTGCCAACTTGGGCTGGGGAAGCCGAGCTGGGCCGGGGCGACGCGAGGCCCACCTGGAGGCTGGCGGCTGGCGAGCGAGCGGCACGGGGGTTGCCCTCGTCCTCCCGTGCGGGAGCCTGGCGGCGGCGGCGGTGGTTGCCATCGACGGCAAGGCGGGGCTGAGGCCCGGGAGGCGGCGAGGAGGGCCCCTCGAGCCGAATCCGGCGCAACTCGGGGAGGGCGGCGGCGTGCATGGCCGAAGGCCGATCTGGCAACAGGAACCGACACAGAGCTGGCGATGGGCAGCTGCAGGCGGCGGGGCTGGCTCGGCGGCGAGCGGGGGCGCGCGAGGGGAACCAGCGCGGCTGGGCGGCGCAAGCGGCGGCGTCCGGTGGCAAGTGGTCGACAGGGAGCGACTCCGGCGAGGACCGGCTCGGGCAGGAGGAGCGAGCTCGGGAGGAGAAGCGGTGGGGCGCCGGCTCGGCTGCGGGAGCCTCGGGCGCACGTGAGCGGCGGCGCGGATCCGGGCCCGGGCGGGCTCCAGATGGGCCTGGGCGGGCCCGCGGGAGGAGAGAGGAGGCTGGAGGTGGGTGGCTGCGCGCATAGGGTTAGGAGGGGCACGGAAAACGAGGTGAAGAGGGAGTGGTTGTCTAATTAATGGCATGGGGATCTATATATAGAAAAACGGGGGGCTAGGGTTATCCGAATTCGGCCCCGTTTTCGCCCACGCGATCGGAATCGTACGAACTTGAACGTGGGGTCGGCTAAGTGAATGTGTAGAGTAGGCTAGCCGAGGAAGAGAGGGAAACGGTGCGGCGCGGCAACGCGATTTTAAAACACCAAAAAAGTCCGACGGTAGACCGAATACGGTGCCGCTACGGTCGACCGTTCGGGTACCAGACGGTCTCCGATTGCGACGAAACTTGACAGGCGGCCTACCTATATAAAAATAATACCGCACGACAAATTTCAGCTCAATCGGAGAAATTTTTATACACGCTTTAAAAACAGGGTTACGACGGTGCCGCGGACGCGTGCGTGTGCGGTCGGGCTCAGAACGGACAACGAGGAGACCCGGTAACTAACAACGGACGCAAGATTTGAAAACGGCGGCAACGGAATGCCGATGCAATGTTGATGACGCGCATGATGCGATGATGATGCGATAAAATAAAATAGACACACGACGAAAACGGAAAGAAAAGGGGAATCTTCTGGAACGTCGGCATCGGGCTGTCACAACTCTCCTACACTACAAGAGGATCTCGCCCCGAGATCCAAGAATGAAAGGGGGAGAGGATGAGAAATAACAAGGTAAAATTTAGTCGCTTCTTGACAAAGGAGTGAAACCAACGATCCTTGAAGGTAGCAAGGAGATGAGGAATGACATGAGAAAGAAGCCAGAATTCACGGAAAATTTCGGCAGCACTTCCGTAGGAAAATGGGACAAAAAATTCGAAAAGGTAGGAGAATTAGACAATATTCACAACAAACAAGTAAATAGAGCAAGGGAACACCATGATCTTGATAGAACAACAAGATTGACCCAAAAGAGCAATATCACAATGCCTCCGGAACAATAGAATATGAACTAGCTCAAGCGGAAGAAGAGAATGAAGAAAAGAATGACAACTATCATCACAATAGAATTGAAGAGCCTGCGGACAGAGAATTGACGTAGTGGTTGGAAAACCAACAACGAAAAGAACCAGATAGTAGTGGGCTTATGAAAATCATCTCAACAAATATGAGGTGACAACCAACCACTAAAAGAAACAAGGATAGCTTGGGAGCAACAAGAAATGGACACTTCTTACACCAAGAGGGTACATTGAGAACTAGGATTAATGACAAGCACCATGATAGCATAATCCATAGGAAAAGCTTTAGGTGAAATCCAAACCAAGATAGCTCAATGAAGAAATCATGGGTTGAAATATCTCATGATCATAGAATTGGTGGTTTTAATTATCTCATTCTTGAAAGGAAATCTCTTCGAGGCTCCTACACTAACAAGAATGCTATAATACCACCTCAAAGGATAAAGGAAGAACAATTGCACATAGAAATGCAAGAGAAAGGATACTTGAGGTTCTCCAACAAGAATCTTGAAGAACACTTGAGAATGAATTGAAATGATGATGAACCGCCATGAAGGACCTCCGTATACGAATGAATGATGCAAAGATATCAAGGTAGAAAAAATAAGATTATGAGCTTGCCAAGATTTAGATGAAGCCTCACAAAGAGATACTTAAAAGAACTTGGAACTCTGGAAAAGAAATATAAGCACACGAGAAAGGAATTGAAACCATGAGCCACTCCGGAAGAAGAATTGAAATCTCTTGGAAGAAGGAAGAACAAGAATAAGAATTATGTTATGCTCATCCTTCATCAAGTTCAACTGATGACAAGCAACGGATTTAGCCTATCACTTATTATTCTTGAAATGATTGAGGAGAGATATGAGCACAAACTAGAAGAAATCTTGAAAAAGGCACCGATGAGAATTGAAATGAATGAGGCAACCATGAATGACTGGAGATACAAGAGAATGAAGAGATCATGAGCCATCTGAGAGAAAACTAGAACAAGGCACCGGATAATCGAGAGACGAACGAAGAGACAACAATTGAGAAGAATTGAGGATGAAAGCTGAAAGCTGAGAACGAAGACTCTTCTAAAATGATGGCCTTCGAAGGATCGAGACTGAAAACAATTCAGAAAAGCACCGGATAGCAAGAAAGGGATTACTCATGATTGACAACAAAGGAGAGGATACACGAAGCTGAGATGACAGTCTTCACAAGAATGGAACAAGACTGAGAGAAACACTCCTTCGACTTGCAAGCTGAGAATGATTATGAGAACAACACCAAGAATAACTAAGACACTCCGGAACAAAGAAGAATGAAAGGTTGATCCAAATATGAGAATTAATTCGAATAGATTTTGAAGAAGGAATATGACTAATGAAAATCATACTTACGTCATAGTTGAAAGGATTAAAGATCTCCGAAAAAGATTAAAAGAGCTAAAAGATCCTGGGAAAAACGTGTGGGTTATGGGCCCACTCAAAGAAATCACCGTTGAAAAGATTACTAGAACGGAAGATATTGCACCGGTATGAAGAAAACTAGATGAGGTTGAGAACCTCGAAATAATGAAAGATCTGCAACAAGAAACTCTCAGATATCTTCAACACTCCGGATAGCAAGAGAGGAATGAATAAACAAGATAGGCTGACAAGAATTCCCAACATGAGAAAGAATTACAAGGAAGAGTAGGATATAATGAACACGGATAACTGAATTAAATTCACTGGAAAAGAAAACAAGACTGAATAAAGATGAACACGAAGCTCCTGATAAACTTCACAATGAATCATCGGCTACGAAAGGAAGAAGAGATAGCGGAAGCACAATGAAATGAATGCGCTTGGATGAAATCCAATCACTGAAGAAAAGGGTGGGAGGGCGGGGAAAAACAAAGACGACTTGGAACAGATGAGATGAACTCCGGCATAAAAGAGAGAATGATCTTGCAAAATTAGATAAGATTGAATTCAGTTGCAGAGAAGCACACCGGTTGAATGGAATTGACACCATGACTCCGGTTGAAAAAGGAAATGACATGACAACTCCGGTTGACAAGAGTTGACAAGACAACTGATAAAGCAAAAGGATTAGCATTCACATAAAAATATGATAACACCTCTTGGAAAGGTCTAAAATCACCACTTGACATCGAAGCAACACGAATTACCATAATAAAACAAAACAAAGGGTGAGGCTTATGAAACAAGGCAGAACAAACTCATGAGAAAGATTTTGTCCGATATTTTCGTGGACAGGAATCCACTAGATGTCGAACCCCAACCTAAGATCATGCATTTGTTGGAAGATTGTCCTATAAGCAACTACTTGAATTCCCACCTAAGAATTCCCGAAATATCTGGTCATGCAATCTGGTACACGGATACAAGGAGTAATATCACACAACTCCTATACTAAACCGTCACCTGTATCACATCCGTCAACACACAACCAGAATCTCGGACCTTCATCTACAACAGACCCTCGTGATCACAACGATACAGAGTATGGCAGTACTCCCGAACAATCTGCACCAGTACTGGGGACATCGGGGTTATCTCGCCACTACTAGTATTGAAGCAATTACGAACATCCTTCGTTCAGAGATACTAAGAAATATGAATGATAACGATGTGCTCAAGAATCCCCTGGAGCTCAACTCCCCTGAAACTTAGAGCAGATAGGAGGCACCAAGACAGAACTCCGTCACATCGGCATCATACAGATTCCAAAAATATCCGCGTGATCCTAAAATTTTTTTGAGTGAGAAGAGGAGTAGAATTAAATTATTACGTCAAGATTCCTCACCAGAGCATAGAAGAGGAGAAAAAAGAATCCTACTCTCCGATATATAACTAGACTCAAAGCAGTTTTTCACTAGACTCGACTCGGCCAAGTTCGATCAATCAAGGGGGCTCCTAGGTCGGTACTGCTCTGATACCAACTTGTCACGCCGAAGATGCGACCCTATCCTCAATTTGGCACGGGGGCCTCGTCAGGGATAGAAGCGCATCTCGTCGTGTCGCAAGAATGGATATCGTTACAAGTACATGTACTGAAAAGAAGAGATATATAAAGAATTGGCTTACACTCGCCACAAGCTACATCAGAGTCACATCGGTACATTACATAAACATCAAGAGTAAGAGCAGGGTCCGACTACGGACGAAAACAAACGAGAAAAATAAGAACGACGTCCATCCTTGCTATCCCAGGCTGCCGGAATGGAACCCATCCTAGATCGATGAAGAAGAAGAAGAAGAAGCAACTTCAAATGATCAATCAACACGCTCGCGTCAAATAACCTTTACATGTACCTGCAACTGGTGTTGTAGTAATCTGTGAGCCACAGGGGACTCAGCAATCTCATTTCCAAAGGTATCAAGACTAGCAAAGCTTAATGGGTGATGTATGTTTAAGTGGTGAGGTTGCAGCAGCGACTAAGCATATATTTGGTGGCTAACTTACGAATACCAGAAATAAGAGGGGGAAGATCTACGCATAGCGGACGTGAACTACTGATGACCCAATGAATGATCCTGAACACCTACCTACGTCAGACATAACCCCACCGTGTCCTCGATCGGAGAAAGAACTCACGAAAGAGACAGTCACGGTTACGCACACAGTTGGCATGTCTTAATTAATTAACTTCGAGTTATCTAGAACCAGTGTTAAACAAAGTTTCCACGTTGCCACATAACTGCGGGCATGGCTTTCCGAAAGATTTAACCCTGCAGGGGTGCTCCAACTAGTCCATCACAAATTACCACAAGCCGCATAGAAATCCTCAATCACGAAGCTCGCGATCTCGTCGGATTCCCTAGTGGAAAACCTCAACTCTGAGATTACCCAAAGCATCACCGGAATCCCGATGCACAAGATATTTCGTCAAAGGTAAAACTAATCCAGCAAGGCCGCCAGACGTGTCGACGAACCCGATAGGAGCCGCGTATCTTGTTCTCAGGACACGACGGATGGAAAAGCCTATAGGTGCCAAACCTCGAGTTGCCCCGTGGTGGCCCCGCAATCTGTCCTTTTTGGACCAACACTCATGAGGAGCAGTGGCCCGGGGGTTGACTAAATTATCCTCGGGGTCTGAAAAGTCCCTATGCAAGTTATTAGGTGATTAGGCAAATGTAGTACCAAAGTTGGGCCTAGCCACACCAGCTTTAATCTAAAACAAATTATCAATGGGGTCCCCATAACAACCCCGATCGTGTTAGGAGCGCTCAATTATGGAACATAACACCGGTAGCCGAAACTAAGGGGGCAAAGGTGCAACAAACACCAGGCTAGAAAAGGGCCGAGCCTTCCACCTTTTACCAAGTATATAGGTGCATTAAATTTAATAGCATTTAATATGGTGATGTAACAAGGAACCCATGTTTTCACATGGAAGCATCTGCACGTGCAACTAACAATGCTAACACAGGGTTAAGCAAGCGGTAACATAACCAATCAGTGGTTTGCTAGGTCGAACAGGTTGAAGGTTAACATGGCATTGTTGAGAGGCTGATATTTAACATGTGGTAGGCAACGAGACATAATCGATAGAAGCAGTAAAACTAGCATGGCAATGATAGTAATGGTATCGGGGAAATGGTCATCTTGCCTGACATCCCGCTTGGAAGAAGAATGCCTCCGTGAAGCAGACGAACCGACGTAGCCGAACGGGTCCTCACATTCCGGCACGCGTGCGGAGCTCTATCGAGACGAAGCAAACCGGAAACACAAATCATCACATGGAATTCACCACACGATGCACGACACAAATGATGCATGAGCAGCTGGATACATGCAAGTCACGACATGACAAATCACACAATCAATCACTACACATGAAGTGAAGTTCAATATGCAACAAGTTGCATATTGACGAAACTCCACGTTTATTTATTTAGTTCTATCCCGATTAGGTACACGGCAATATTAAATGTGATTAAACATGGCAAGAGGTGAAGCGCAATCAATCTACCTAACTAGGCATTTTAAATGAGGTCGGAAATGACATATAACACCTCCGAGACTTACAATTATGTCCAGATCTGAACTAATGCATTTAATTACTTGTTAAACAGCAAAACAAATAGGTTCACGTGATTCTACGCGTCAAGGCAACAAATCTACACATAGAGAACATCTCCAACGGAGCTACGGATCAAAAGATACAAGCACCGCAAGATATGATGGCACGAATGCAGTATGTGTGCAACGACGGTCACGAGCACTTCAAAACATACAACCAGCAAGAGAAATTGAAACCACACGAGATTCTAAGCAACTCCGATAAACTCAAGCAAGGCATGACACGAAAGAGGGCAAGAAGCACTATTACAAACAACTAACAACAACTAACATGGCATCATGGATCACTAGGGAAAGAAGACACAAAATGGCATCTCACACACTATTTTAGACTTAGTGAAAATTACACCTCATGAAAGTGCAGTTTTCGACCTGAAGCTATATTGACAGCAGCAAAACCTATAGCTACAGGACTCCAAATGACATGAAAATTTACAGCATGCTAGAGAAACACAAAGGTACAACTAACTCCATTGGACCAACCTCAAAAGAGCTACAGATCAAAAGATAGAAGCAAAACAAAACAGCAACAAAAAAATAACAGATTCCAGACTTAGAATTATTTCAGCACCTCCAAATCAGCACTATTTCTAGCAACTTGAGGGCAATCAAACCACACCTATACATGCATTTCTATTGCAACCAAAAATACCAGGGGCTAGACAAAACATCAAAGAAGAACTCCCTAGTTGACAACTCCTTCAAACGAAGCACGGATTAAATCCTACGAAATAAACAAAAGGGCATCATGGCAAAATATCGCGCGAACTAATTTGCTCAAAAGCTAAAACTAATTGCACAAAAAAATCCCATGGATTTTTCTACCCCGAAAACATATAAAATATGTGGGGTTGCACAATAAAAATAAAGCCACACATAAATGCGGAAAAATAACCTATATACGGGAAAATAAACTAGAGGCAATCCCCTACACGCAAAAATACAAACGACCGCTCTAAAATGCATGGAAAAATGGTTCCTAAAACTTAGGCATTTCTACTACGGCATACGAGCAATCCGAACTTGCGCGAAAATTAAATACGGGACGTATTCTATTGAAACAGCACGCAAAACGATGCATACGACACGCTAAACGGCGTCAAACAAATATGCAAGTTGCACGAACGTAATCTACGCGTAAAACTACACGAAATACATATACAACTTGCCTCGATCCGACTTACGGTTAAGAATCTACGAGCGTTCTAAAAATATGCATTTTCCTGAAAATCCACGGCTAACTGAATAAAAACTGAACGCGAAAAACAATTAATGGGCTGAATCTCCAGCAGTGCAAAGGGTGCAACATAGCTAAAATGCGCCAGGTGCGAGGGATAAGGGGCAGGGGCGGCTCACCTTATGGGCCTGGCCCGGTCGGAGGAAGATGCGGCTTGGGGAGGTGCCGACTTGGGCCGGGGCGACGCGAGGCCCAGCTGGAGGCTGGCGGCTGGCGAGCGAGCGGCACGGGGGTTGCCCTCGTCCTCCCGTGCGGGAGCCTGGCGGCGGTTGCCAGCGACGGCAAGGCGGGGCTGAGACCCGGGAGGCGGCGAGGAGGGGCCTTCGAGCCGGATCCGGCGCAACTCGGGGAGGGCGGCGGCGCGCATGGCCGGAGGACGATCTGGCGACGGGAACCGAGCACAGGGCTAGCGACGGGCGGCTGCAGGCGGCGGAGCTGGCTTGGCAGCGAGCGGGGGCGCACGAGGGGAAGCAGCGCGGCTGGGCGGCGCAAGCGGCGGCGGCCAGTGGTAAGTGGTCGGCAGGGAGAGACTCCGGCGAGGACCGGCTCGGGCAGGAGGAGCGAGCTCGGGAGGAGAAGCGGTGGGGCGCCGGCTCGGCTGCGGGAGCCTCGGGCGCACGCGAGCGGCGGCGCGGATCCGGGCCCGGGCGGGCTCTAGATGGGCCTGGGCGGGCCCGCGGGAGGAGAGAGGAGGCTGGAGGTGGGTGGCTGCGCGGATAGGGTTAGGAGGGGCATGGAAAATGAGGTGGAGAGGGAGTGGGTGTCTAATTAATGGCATGGGGGTCTATATATAGAAAAACGGGGGCTAGGGTTATCCGAATTCGGCCCCGTTTTCGCCCACGCGATCGGAATCGTACGAACTCGAACGCGGGGTCGGCTAAGTGAATGTGTAGAGTAGGCTAGCCGAGGAAGAGAGGGAAACGGTGCGGCGCGGCAACGCGATTTTAAAACACCGAAAAACGTCCGACGGTAGACCGAATACGGTGCCGCTACGGTCGACCGTTCGGGTACCAGACGGTCTCCGATTGCGACGAAACTTGACAGGCGGCCTACCTATATAAAAATAATACCGCACGACAAATTCCAGCTCAATCGGAGAAAGTTTGATACAGGCTTTAAAAATTGGGTTACGACGGTGCCCCGGACGCGTGCGTGTGCGGTCGGGCTCAGAACGGACAACGACGAGACCCGGTAACTAACAACGGACGCAAGATTTGAAAACGGGCGGCAACGGAATGCCGATGCAATGCTGATGACGCGCATGATGCGATAAAAGAAAATAGACACACGACGAAAACGGAAAGAAAAGGGGAATCTTCTGGAACGTCGGCATCGGGCTGTCACAGTGTCGCACCCAACGCTGGAGCCGCGGATGGCGGGACCGCTTGTTGCGGCGCGTGACGGGGGCGAAGGTCGACACCGGGGCCTACTTCTGGAGAAGAAGGACGCCGCGGGCACCGACACGGAAGTGCGTAGCCCCGCGACTGGGGAGCGCCTTGACATTGAGAGACGCATCTCGAAGCCATGCCAAATCGTCGACGATGAAGGAGAGTGCGCCGAAGAGGATCTCCCGACCCATGCATAAATCTCCGGTGGACGACATGATGAAAAGATGAAGCTGCAAACTCGCCGGAAGTCGCTTAGACGCCTGCCCCACGGTGGGCGCCAACTGTCGTGGGTATAAGTCTGACAGTAGATGTATAGGGTACGAAAGGATGGGCACAGCCTTAGCTACGGCGAGGTTGTATGAGTTCAAGCCCCTCTGCGGTGGAGGTAAAAGCCCTACGTCTCAGTGCTCTTGGGAGCTTAGTGTCGAGTGGAATATAGGATTACAGTAAATGCCAACCCCTGCACTAGTGGGGAAGGGCGGCTTATATAGAGTGCGCTGCCCTTCACAACGGTCCGGTGGACAGGGTGGAGTAGTGGCGAATAAATGCATACGTTACAGGTAACGTATGTCTTAAATGCTAATAATGGTGTATGAAAATGTACTACCGTTACCCTCCCGGGAGGTTACGATGTACAGAGTGGAATTCAGTCGGTACGATAAATACGCTCCGAATGCTCGTCACCGACTGGATGATGGGGGGTCCTTAGTTCAGTCGGAACTGTCTAAGGGCCTTGCCCTCTGTGAACGGTAGTCCTTGGGTAGGACCTATAGGGCAGGCCTATGACCCTATCCTGGGACTATAACCCCATCAGGGAGCCTCGATCGGCCTTCTTTCGTCGTTTTTTCCAGTTACATAGGAGTACGTGGGAGGTTCCTTCGTCCGGTTTACTTTCACAATATGTGAGAGCATTACGTTCTAAGAGGCCTAGTTTGTAGGAGGTGGGAGGGGAGACTAAGAGGGTGCTTGGATACGTTTTAGTCCCATGACTAAAAGTAATGAGACCAAAACTTGCTAGCCTCACCCATGCTTGGATCCAAGTACTAAAGAGACTAAAATCAAGTTAATGAGCATTTATTATCCTCCAAACCCTCCAATCCAGAACTTGCATGAGAAGTTAAATGAGGAGAGAAAGGACTAATGCACATTTTAATAGGGGTACCTCTGACTAAAAGATTTTAGCCTCAAGACTAGTTTTAGCCTCTCTTTAGTCAGGGGTGCTTTAAACTTTAGCCTCTTAAAGAGACTAGTTTTAGTCAGACTAGTTTTAGTCAGACTAGTTTTAGTCTCTTGGATCCAAGCACCCTCTAAAAAAAGGGGAGTACTAGGCGCCGGCGCGCCGGTCGCAGGCTGACCGCCCGATCTGCACGGGGGACCGTCAGATCTTTCCATGCAACATTTTTATCTCCATGCAACAAATTTCGACGCTATGCAACATTTTTAGCAACGGTTACAACAAAAAAATTAATTATAGCAAAAAAAATATCTACATGATCGTAGCAAAAAAACGAAAAAGATGATGCGTGGTAGCAAAAGTTAAACGTCGGTTGTAGCAAAAATTTACGAGACGTGTATGCAACTTTTTCAGTGAACGGTTGCAGCAAAAAATGATGTCGGTTGTAGCAAAAAATAACACGGTTGTAGCAAAAGTCAAAACGCCGGTTGTAGCAAAAAATCAACGAACTCGAGTTGCAACCAAACGTATATGCAACATTTTTACTGTACAAATCTAGTAAATAAAAAACGCTTGTAGCAAATATGAATGCTGGTTGCAACAAATTTACACGAAAAAAAAGCTGCATAAAAAACGTTTGTAACAAAAAAAATACACGGTTGCAGCAATTTTTACGAAAAAATGCTGCATTCACCTGCCAGCGAGCGCGACCCGCCGAACGATTCGGCCGGCGGAAACGTTTCCCCTAAAAAAATCAGACGAAGGTGGATGGTAGGACGAAAAAAATAATCCAAAACTGAAGCTACCAAGTCCTCTTTTATGAGTAGAAATGCTTTATGCATGTTCACATTCATTGTGCCGTAACCACATCACTCGAAGAAAAGGTTACCACATCGCACGAATTGCAAACAATGGGCTTCAGTTTTTTTTACCCCAATTCAGAAAAAAGGCCTTGCAGGCAACTAAACGTGATGCAGAAGCTGTTGAGAGCCTACATAAACCTGCGCAGTCTCTGTCTGGCCATCTAGCATGAGGAGGGGAAAATCGGAACATCAACCAAACACGCCCCCAAGTTGTTGAACACCATGGCTCAAAAGAGACACCACCACGGGCGCAATGCATCACGCCGGGAATGGTAATTACTCCAACTCAGTACTACTCCAGTATCATACATGATGGTCCTTATTACCCCATAAAAGTGACAGGAAAAACAGTTCAAGCAGGCTCCAGCTTAGCAGCACCTGCCGTGCCACGAATCTACCACCAACAGAGAGACTGGCCCGCATCGTCCCCAAACGGAACAGACTGTCTACCAAACACCCCAAGTAACAGTTTCAATCCCCAAATCTTTCAGTTTACTACAGTATTATCATTCGACCGAGTTGACGGTCGCCACACACATAAGCCAAGGATGATTTGCCAGGGGGCAACGGCGCCGCCCTAGGCGCCCCCTCTCGCGCGGTAATGGAAGTCACCGGACGGTAAGGTGTGGTCGTGCTTCGAGAACATGCCGCCGTCCGCAGGAACGCTGGCATGCCCAGACCTCGCCGATGCATTGCCGCCACCGGAAGCCGCCTCGGACTTCTCCTTCGCGTTGAGGAACCGCCCGCCTGTCCCCCGAGCCCGCTTCATCGCGTGCTGATGCCTGGACTCATGGAGGTACGGCTGAACAGAGGCATGAATGTTGTGTTATGTTGAGTGTGTCGGGACTAAATTCATTTCTACAGGGAAAGGAAATCAAAAGATGCTCAGGGGGCCAACGATAGTACTCCCTCCGTTCCCTAATTCTTGCCATGGTTTTAGTTCAATTCAACTAAAACCACAACAAGAATTGCAGAACCGAGCGAGAACTTCTGTTTTTCGAAGTTAATAAAAATACCTTGCGACTTTTGACAAGCTTATTTTCAGCCTCTAATTTTGCGCGGAGCTGTCTCCTTCGGAGAATGGCATGGTATTGCTTCGCATTTACATAGATCGGCTCTTCGGCAGCAGCTGGTTCAATTGGTAGTGGCACTCGAGAGGATGGTACCATACCCACCATCTGGGGGTGCATCTGTTTACATTGTTTTGCATCAGATAAATTTGAGTTAGTAACATCGAAAGGCAACATATTAATAAACCTAACAAACAGAAGAGAACCAATCTGCGGCAGGGATGGCGATTCTGAAATCAAAATAAGTTGCTGCCGCCGGTATGCTGCTCAACATTGAAAATTTTGGCTTTAAGTGAAATTGGCGTGGTTAACACAATCATGTTTAGTTCCCTTGTCTCAACAGTCATTCCAGTTATACCTAGGGCACATGCTTGCACACAAAAATCCAAACAGTTGCCAAAGGTAAATAAGCGACACCGTCAAGCACAGAAAAATTTAAGGCCATAAAAGAGAGTAGGCGAAACTAGTGAAAGAACAGGATAGCATAAATATCACTCACAATAGCATGCGTGCCATAAGCTGCCACCGCACCACCATAGTAAGGATCAGCATATGGGTATGATATGGCCTGAAAAAGTGAATATCTTGCTCAATTCACACATGCTCGCCAACAAACACTTCGAATTCAGAAATTAGTCGACGTTTGAGCATCACGATAGAGGCTTACGAAGGGATGAGTGCGGTCAGGTTTTGGCGGTGTGTACGCTGTTTCTGAATTGCCCAGAGATAAAGCCGACATCATCTTGCCTTCATCACTCTTCGTGTAACCATCACGATTACCTAGTATTAGTACGAAGAGGAAACAAATGGAGAATGTTCAATTCTTTATTTTCAGGAGAGATGGTATTACAGGACTATGTAATAATTCAGAGAAGGCATAGTTCGATGAGTCAAGGGCGAACCAGATTGATCATTCTGCTCATTAAAGCTTCCTTCGCTCATTCCGGACACTTCTCGAGGAGAATCGCTAGCCGATGACTCGTAATTAGGCACTTGCTGACCAAACTGAATCATGATTGTGCCATTTTCTGTCAGAGGAACACAAAAGATGTTGGTATAACTCTAACAGTAGCAGGAAATCAGTATATACATCACATATGCAGTCGAGTAGGAGAGTGGAACTGCCACATTAGAATCGAACAATACCATGCATATTTTGCTTGCGTCTCATCTCATGGGCTTCTACTCTTGCTTTCAGTTCAAGCTGTCCATACAAGTAAGCAGCAGGTCAGTCACAGCAACAGCATAAAGAGATAGTACTGCACAACCAACATCTATATAAACCCTGAAAACATGATCATCTAGTAGAATTGCTCTTGGCAAATTGTAGGTGCAGGTTATGTAACCAGCAGGCCCTTAGATTCACCCAAATTTGACAGCATGCACATGCCAAATGTTGTAATTCATCCATGTATATGCTCGCACATCTGAAAAAAATCACATGCGCACTGTGCATCAACCTGGTCCCTGAATCAGAAATTCTGATCCCTGAGCCAAGGAGTACCAAGAACCCTTGCGCGATTTGCTAGCCCCCACTAGACAAATTCTAGTGGCTCATTCATATGCTGAGGGGTTGTGTCCCCACATGCAGTTGTTTCAGACAACAACAACAACAACAACAGCTACTCTGAAAACCAAACTCTGATCTCATGGAGAAATAGCAAATTCACAGCCAGACACTCCATCTGATGGAGTGAGTTAGCAAACTCTTAGATGAATCGCTAGTCCCCCACTAGACAAAATCCGAATCGCTGATTCATAAGCCCAGGGGTTCTCTTCTCCCCACTTACAGCTGCCAAAAGTTTCAGACAGCAGCAGTTACTCTGAAGAAATAGCAAATCGCAGCAAATTCACGGCCGGCGCTCCATCTGAACCCTCCAAGCAACAAGATTTCAGCTTACCCAGCAAGCAGTAGTATCACCACTAACTTTCCTTAAGCTGATTAATTCTAGTACGTACTAGTTAATAAACTAGGCGAAAAGCTAGAGACACACGAGACCACGGTTGGAAACCGCCGCAGAATGCACCCAAGAATCTGGGCACCAAATCGACCGAAAACGGACTGAAACGGCAAGAACCCAGTCGGATCCAGCAGGAAATCGGGCAGACGGGCAGCAATGGCAGGAGCCGAGCTCGGCCAGGAGCAGGGACAGAGCTGGCCCCGGAGAAGAAGCGAGGTAAGCGAGTGAGAGAGGAGGAGGAGGAGGGAGACCTGTGAGATGTGAGATGTGAAGGGAGCATGTCCCCTTTCCGGCGACCCCTCCTCCCTCCTCCGCAACTTGCTCCGCCTCTCTCTCTCTCTCCCCTCCCCTCCTCTGCAAAGTCTCCTCTCTCTCTCTCTCTGCTTGGCTTGGCTTGGTTTGGTTGGGACTTGGGGGCAGTATTTCTCTGTTGGCTTTATCTCCCCCTCCAACTGTCCACTCACCCACCAGACCACCAATAAATTAATCAATTAACTAACCAATTAACCAGCAGCTCGGCCCAGAAGAAGATAGAGCAGCGGCCCGCGAAATTACTGAAGCGCCCATCGCTGTACAGTAACTGTACAGCCTTGTTGACTCGCTCACCGGAGTCGCAAGGAACTTACTTACCACGCCACGCCACGCGCGTCACTTACCGTGTCGGTCTAGCAACCCCGGGCTGCTTACGTGGCCAGGTTTCACCACCGCGTCGGCGAAAGATCAGCTGAGGTGAGGTGGCGACAAGCCGGCGAGGTGGGTCCGGAGACTAGTCTGAGGGGCATACAAAATGCGGCTGGAGGAGCCAGCTCGAACGGGCACGTCGCCGGTGCGTTTAGTTCAGCATCGTTTGTTTATCGTCTACTACTAGTCTCCGGCTCCGAGATGTCTGATGGTTTCTGGCTTTGCAATTGCTGGCCGGGGGGTAGGGTAGATTATGGGTTGCTACGCTATCGGTGTCGTGTGTTTTTCCTTTTCTTTTCTTTGCTGTAGATCGCGGCTACGCTATCGGTGTCACCACCACCACCACGTAGTGGACGGGCCTGACCCCTGCGCTGTGCGGAACAAGCGGCAAGCCGTTGTTGTCGCCATCCGCCCCCTGAATGCGTCGCTTTCAGGGGTTTTTTTTTAGCGGGGGGCTGGATGGAGAGCGTCACGGCGGCACGTCGCGCAGGCGCCACTTGTGCCACGCCTCCGAGGTGACTCAGCGCAACCCCGACGCCCCCGAGCTGCTTCCTTCTTGTTAGAGTTTAATTAATTATGTAATTAATTAAGTTAATCCCTACTTGTAACCGCACGCACGATGCGGGAACCGCACGCACGATGCGGGAACCGACGTATGCGGGAACCGTCTTTCCCTGACATATAAAGTTCATCATCAAGAATAAAGTTGACAGTTGTTTCCATTTACATCTCTCTCTCTTTTTCAATCACAACACGTTATCAGCACTGCTTCTTCCAGAGTGCCTTCGACGAGAAGAGATCAACAGGAGGAAAATGTAGGATGCCTCGTTCAATGCCGACGAACCTTCGTCGCCTGCTGCAGAACGACGTCCGTCGTCGCCGCCTTGCTGCTCTCCACCGCAGGTTCGGAGATCGCCGCCGCTTCGACGGTCGACGCCATGGAGCGGGTCGCTACATCGGCCGCCGCCACGGCGCCGGTGGCTACCGAGCGATCCGTCACGGCCTGGGCACCCGCTCCCTGAGCGGTGCGAATCCAGCAGTTGGCGCCGAGTCCCGCGCCCCGCTCGCACTAGATGCTCGCGGCTGGCTCCTCGCTGGCCCTGCCCCGCCGATGCTCGGGGCCGACGCGGCACAGGGAGCGCCGCCGCCGGGCTTTTGGTGCTCTGCCCATGGATGGGTAGTATGCCCACTCCACGGATACGAAGCCGTCGCCGCCGTGGACTCCGCCGAGCCGGCCCCCGTCACCATCTTCGAGGTCGACTCTACCAGCGCCGCCGGCCCACGCCTCCCGTCTCCGACCCCCGCGGTTGTTGAGATGGGGAGCGGCTCCTCCGCCCCCGCGCCGACCGGCGCCTCCACATTCGCGAGCGGTTCCTCCGCCCCCGCGCCGAGCGGCGCCTCCACCTTCGCGAGCGGTTCCTCCGCTCCCGCGCTCACCGGCGCCTCCACCTTCGCGTTCGACGCCTCCGCCCCCGCGCTGACCGGCGCCTCCGCCTGCGCGTCCGTGCCCCGCACCGGCGCCTGCGCCTCCGGCTTTGGCTCCGCTGCCCGCAGTTTTTCCTGCGCGGCAGCCGTCGACGCCATCACGCCCGCGGCGCCGGCTGCGCACCCACGCCTGCGCCTGTAGTCTGCAGCGCTGGCTTCGCCCCCGCGCCCGCGCCTGCCGTCCCCGACGCCGGTGACCCCTCCGACGCGCCGCCGGCTGATGCCCTTCGGCCTCGCGGCGGCGGGCTCTCCGTCGAGCAGCCGCGCCCCGCGCGCTCGCTCCTGGAGCCCGGCTGCCCTGGGGCTCGCGAACGGCGCCTCGCCCGGCTCTCTGCACCCGGGCGGGTCTTCCGACGAAGAGGAGGATGTGTGCAGCGGAGGCACACTAGCCCGTCACCGGTGAAAGCTGCGGTGCAGCACGGGCGGCTCTCCCTGGCGCACTGGCTGTTCTTGCTCTGGTGACTGAATAAATGCATGTGTACTAGCTGTTCTTGCTCTGGTGACTGAGCGCTGCCTTATCCTCTCGGTGTCTAAATAGACGCCTGTGTACTGCGGTGTTGGAAATATCTACCAGAGCACACGTGGTCTAGCAGTAGTATACTAGTACTATTTGGTATCTGTTTTAGGTTAATTCCAGTAGCATCAACAGTAGATCTAGCAGTAAACTAATCCCTGTTTTAGATCCTGCTTAATTCCTGTTTTAATTTCTGTAGAGTACTTTGTATTCCAGCAGATATGTGATGTAATATATATCTCCATGTTTGCTACATGTTGAGATTTATTACCCGTATTATTTGTAATTGAGATTTTAAATTTCTTGCAAATAAAAATCAACCCCTCGTCTTAATTGAGCTTTTGGCTTAATACGAGCACGAGTTGATATGCAAAATTTCAAAGTGTTTTTCTTTCAAATTGATGTTTTGGGACCACACAGTAGTGAGTTGATCTACTGCATAGCAGATTATCGCCACTACGATTAAGCCTACATTCTATCATATTGATATGATGATTGCTTAATATTGTGCCCTCCCATACATTTTATTAAGTTATGACATAAGGTACTAGAAACATGAGTATCTACTGATTTTTATCAGATTATACTCTCTAGTTCTGAGAGACGGACCCCGAATTTTCTTTTGGGGCGTATCTACAATGTGTCAAACTTAACAATTTGAAAGTCACACTAATGATTTCAAGCCCATTTCTTGAAGTTAACATTAATTTTGCAACGTTCAATACAACGTAACCATGAAGGTTTTTATTTACCACGGTGTAAATCAATAATCTCTGGTTTACCCATGTAGGTAACTAATGGCTGGAAGAGAGTTCGATGCACTCGACCTCAATGGACACAACTATCCTACCTGGGCCATGGACATCAAGATCGCTCTTGCATCCCGTGGATTAGTGCGTGCAATCCAGACTCCGGAAGATCCTCTTCCGGATGGAGTCACGCCGTTGAGAGATGAACAGAAATATGCCGCCTTATACATCATAAGGCACCATATCCACCCAGATCTCAAATCTGAATATTTGGAGGAGGAATCCCCACTTACTCTGTTTCAGGCCCTCAAGACGAGGTATGAACAGCAAAAGGCAGTCGTCCTGCCGGAAGCACTCCATGATTGGACGCATATCCGACTCCAGGATTTCAAATCCATCGGGGCATACAATCACGAGGTTCATAAGATAAGTTCCAAATTACGCTTTTGCGGGAAGGAACCTACTGATGCGGAAAAGATAGAAAAAACTCTATCTACTATGCTCCCATCTGAAAGGGTCCTCCAGCAACAGTACCGCGCTCGTGACTACCAAGTCTATTCCGACCTCATTCATATCCTACTTCAGGCTGAAAAGCATGATGAACTACTCGCTAAGAATGGTTCTCAGCGTCCGGTTGGTTCCCAACCTCTGCCTGAAGTTCATATGAACGTCGTGAACAAACGAAATTTTGATGGTGCGTCCCATGGCAAGCCATCGAACTTCAAGGGTAAACGCAAGCGCAACCGGAACAGAAAGCCTGGAAACTCGGACCGTGGGAAAGGCACCGCAAAGCCCAAGTTTGATAAAACTAAGCTTTGTGACAAGTGTGGATGCTACACGCATCCTACCAATAAGTGCAAGACCCCGAAGCATCTGGCAATTCTGTATCAGCAATCTAAGGGACGCAAAGTACCTCACGGGAAAAGGTTTGAAGCCAACTTCAACCTTCATCCAGATGGCACCAATGGAGCTGGTGGTTCGCAAGATGTTCCTCCCGGATCTAGCAACACCATGACACTCCATACATCAGAGGATCCTACAGACACGGAGAACATGATGGTTGAGTACGCCTCAACCGACATGTTTGGAGACTTCGATTAGTCCCATTATCTCCTTAGTGATCGATTTATTAAATAAATCATATCCATGTGTGATGATTGTAATAGAACATAAGTATTGTTGTCATTTATATATTGTATCAGCACTTTGATATAATAAGATTGTATTCTATGTATTGAAATAAGGTTTTCTTATTGAAAATTCCTCATTTTTATATATAGCTTTCTACGGGGACAATCCGATGGAAGAGGAATTATGTCTTGTGGACAGTGCTACCACAAACTCCATTCTGAGGGAGTTGAAATATTTTCAGACTCTGAAAAAGATGAATGGAGATATTTTGACAATCGCTGGACGCGATACGGTAATTGTTGGCACTGGACGTGCCATATTTACCCTCCCAGGTGGTACACAAGTGACAATTGAGGATGCATTGTTGTATCCCGATTCATCCCGTACCCTCATCAGTTTTCGAGATATCCGTAAAAATGGTTTTCACATTGAAACTCATGAGGACAACAAAGAAGAGTTTCTACTCTTCACAAAAGATTACGGATATGGCAAGCAAGTACTTGAAAGAATTCCTTCACTATCGTCCGGACTGTACTATACGTACATCAAGCCCGTAGAACATGTTGCTTACAAGGTAATTTTTCAGAATGTTAATGCATTCCAAACTTGGCATGATCGCCTTGGCCACCCAAGTGTTGGGATGATGAGGAAAATTACTAGCAATTCCATTGATCATAATTTGCTTGAGTCAAAGTTTCCCCAGTCATCAGACTTTGTGTGCACATCCTGCGCCACAGGGAAACTAATTTTGAGGCCATCACACCTTAAAATACAAGTTGAACCGCTTCAGTTCCTTGAACGCATTTAAGGTGACATTTGTGGTCCTATCCAACCATTATGTGGACCATTTCGGTATTTCATGGTTCTGATTGACGCATCTACACGATGGTCACACGTGTGCCTTCTATCCAAACGAAACCATGCATTTGCCAAGATAATGCGGGAAGTAATTAAGTTACAGGCCCATTATCCAGAAAATCGGATTAAATCAATTCGCATGGACAATGCTGCAGAATTCTCTTCACGTGCTTTCAATGACTATTTCATGGCCTTGGGGATAGAAGTTCAGCACTCTGTCCCATACGTCCATACTCAAAATGGTTTGGCTGAATCTCTAACTAAAAGGATCAAACTCATTGCAAGACCTTTGTTAATGAATTGCAGCTTGCCAACTTCGTGTTGGGGTCATGCAATTTTACACGCTGCTGACTTAATCCAATTGCGACCTACTGCATATCACAGTACTTCCCCTCTGCAATTGGTACGTGGAAATCCTCCCAGCATTTCCCATCTGCGTAAGTTCGGATGTGCTACGTACGTCCCAATCTCACCACCACAGAGGACATCCATGGGCCCACACAGGAAACTTGGGATCTATGTGGGGTACAAATCACCGTTGATTATCAAGTACCTGGAACCCCTTACTGGGGATCTATTCATAGCCCGTCACGCTGATTGCATTTTTGACGAGGAACATTTTCCGGCATTAGGGGGAGATTTCAAGTACCAGAAAGAATGCCCGGAAATTGATTGGAATGCCATTGCCATTTCAACCTCTGATCCACGTACTCAAGAGACCGAACTACAAGTTCGAAAAATTATTAATTTGCAACATCTTGCAAATAATATGCCAGATTCATTTACTGATCTAAAAGGTGTTACAAAATCCTTGATTCCAGCCAGGAATGCGCCCGAAAGAGTGGAGGTACCAACTAAAACCACTCAACTCCCTCTTCCTAAAAAGAGGGGGAGTAGTACGGCCGCTGACCCGGAACCTGCTTCTCGCAAGCAGCAAAGGAGAGAGAGAGGAGAAAATCCTCAAAATCAGTAAATGCAAGTCAACTCAACGTTGATGAACACCTTATGGGTAGTTTACATCCAGTAGAAGGGCAACCTTCACAACCCAGCTCCAGTGTGCACAAACTAGCTGGAACATCGGAACACCTAGACTCAATCGTATTGGGAAATAACGAAGAGTCTCTAGGGGTGCAAGAAATTTCCATCAACTATGTTGATTCTGGAGAATCATTTGACCGCAAGTCTACGACTGTCGACATATATTTTGCTGAAAAGATTGCAGATATCCTTATCACAGATCATGATCCAAAGTCTATCGTCGAGTGCCAAAGGCGCTCCGACTGGCCTAAATGGAAGGATGCAATCTAAGCAGAAATTGCCTCGCTTAACAAAAGGAAGGTATTCACTGAAGCAATACCTACACCTCCCAATGTTTTCCCTGTGGGATTCAAATGGGTTTTCCTCCGGAAACGGAATGAGAACAATGAGGTGGTGAGATATAAAGCAAGGCTCGTAGCACAAGGTTTTACGCAGAAACCCGGCATTGATTTCAATGAGACATACTCTCCAGTAATGAGTGGAACAACTTTCCGATATCTTATATCTATGGCAGTACAAAATCGTCTATCCGTGCAGTTGATGGACGCCGTGACCGCATATCTTTACGGGTCACTAGATTCGGACATATATATGAAGGTTCCTGACGGTATCTCTGTCCCGAGTAACAATGCAAAACGCAACATATATTGTGTAAAGCTGAATAAGTCATTGTATGGCTTAAAACAGTCGGGGCGGATGTGGTACAACCTACTAAGTGAGTTCCTTCTTCAGAAAGGTTACTCCAATAGTGATGATTGCCCATGTGTCTTCATCAAGAAGTCCTCTACAGGATTTTGCATCATTTCTGTGTATGTTGATGATCTCAACATCATCGGCAATGCACCAGATATTGATAAAGCACGCAATCACCTAAAGATGGAATTTGAGATGAAGGATTTGGGTCAAACCAAATTTTGCTTGGGTCTCCAACTCGAGCACCTTACCTCAGGAATAATGGTACACCAAGCTGCCTATATCCAGAAAATATTGGAGAAATTCAATATGGACAAATCCTACCCATCTAAAACTCCCATGGTGGTTCGATCTCTAGACGTAGAGAAAGATCCGTTCAGACCAAGGGATGATGGTGAAGAGATTTTGGGACCCGAGGTTTCATATCTCAGTGTTGTTGGAGCGCTTATGTATCTTGCAAATTGCACAAGACCTGATATTGCATTTGCAGTAAATCTACTTGCTAGACACAGCGCAGCTCCCACCAAACGCCATTGGTCGGGAGTCAAGAATGTCTTTCGATATCTCCAAGGCACAAAGGATCTTGGTCTATACTTTCAATTCCAGGAAAAACTGGACTCTGGTATAATTGGATATACAGATGCTGGCTATTTATCTGATCCCCATAATGCCAGATCGCAGACCGGCTTTGTGTTCCTACATGGTGGAACTGCTATATCATGGAAGTCTTCGAAACAGACCCTTGTTGCAACATCTACCAATCATTCTGAAATAATTGCTTTATATGAGGCATCACGTGAATGCACGTGGCTTCGCAGAATGATAAACCACATACAACAGTCATGTGGAATTGGTTCTATCGAATCACCTACCATTATCTATGAAGATAATGCGGCTTGTGTTGCACAGATGCAAACAGGATACATAAAGAGCAATGTCACTAAGCATATTGCCCCTAAGTTGTTTTATCCCCATGAACTCCAGAAGAGTGGTGAAATCAACATCTTGCAAGTCAAGTCATGTGATAATCTCGCTGATCTTTTCACAAAGTCTCTACCAGCTTCAACATTCCAGAAATACCTTCATGGAATTGGTATGCGACGGCTCCGAGATTTGCAAGAGTCAGGGGGAGTATCTTCTTGAACTGTTCCTGTTCAAAGCCTCATATTACACTCTTTTCCCCTTTATGAGTTTACACTAGAGGTTCTCATCAAGGTTTTTAATGAGGTAATATCAACATAAGAACACATGTCATACTATCTGTTTTCCCCACCGGGGTTTTTAGGAAAAGTATATACGACATATTTATTGTCCCCTTATTCTATGGATGCATTTCATATGGAATTAACGGAGGCAATAACCATTATATGCGGTATCATTTTCTCCTTATTTTCCCACAGGGTTTGAAGGAGTTTTAGCTGCATATACTACACCACTCCTTATATTTTTCCCACAGGGTTTTTGGAGGAGACTATTACAAGATGATGAACACGTTCAAGGACAAGTATAGATTAGGGGGAGTGTTAGAGTTTAATTAATTATGTAATTAATTAAGTTAATCCCTACTTGTAACCGCACGCACGATGCGGGAACCGACGTATGCGGGAACCGTCTTTCCCTGACATATAAAGTTCATCATCAGGAATAAAGTTGACAGTTGTTTCCATTTACATCTCTCTCTCTTTTTCAATCACAACACTTCTCTTCCTCTCTCTTTTTCTTTCAGGATTTCCCCCACGTACCGACCAATTTTATGTTACTTTTTATTTATTAGAAAAGGAGGTTAAAATCTGGCATCTGCATAAATAGATGCACACAGACATCTTTATTAATTATTTCATCTGTTTCAAAAAAATTATCTTGGATTTGTCTAGATATGAATGTATCTAGTCATGTTTTAGTATTTTGATAAATTCATTTTTAAAAGAACCTAAGACAAGAATTTTAGGACGGAGGAAGTATTCAGTAAAGGACTGATAAACACATACATCAAGTCACCCGAAGCCACCAGTTACACCTAACTCGATATTGTGGAGTGTTTTCACTCTTCATATTTAAAACTGGTGTCATCGTTGATCCATCAACATAACGTATCGGAACCTACAGCCGATGCAACAAATCTAAAATGTACACCGCATGCAGACATTTTAGAAGCCGACATCATCATCGAGCCGCCGACCTATCTTCAAGAGAGAGGTCTCCATCATCCTTGCCAGTCCGGCCATCCATCGATGCCACCACGACGCCCAAATACACCACCTTCCTGCGCGCAAACTGCTCAGGATGTCGCGATCGCTACCGGTACACACATCACCATGCCTCAAAGTGCCATCAGCCGACACAACTTGAAGTCTCTCGAAGATATGTCCTGCGTAGCACATGCCGAACATGCATGACATAGCGTACCACCTGCGGTCAGGCATGACTTGACATCATCATCGAAGCTCCACGAAAGACGAAGCCGCTCCACTCCTGCCTTTGTCTTTCATCGCCGCTCCACAAACGATTCTCCCTAGAGAGAAACGACATCGTAGTGTCGCCATCGTCCCATATGGAAGACAAGATCCTAGGGTTTCCCCGGAGCAGCACGAGTGGGTCGACAATAGTTACACGACGATGCCTTCATCAAGGTAACGATGCAGAACGCCGCCATCATCCGCCGCTGGCTCGGTTTTCAATGGCAATTATTTCTCCCCGACTTGTAGGCGGGACTAGATGACATATCTCAAGATCCGACCACCCAGCCTCAGGTCAGCCACCTCGAAGGAGGAGATGACCACCACATTCGTCGTCGCATGGAGCAGGGCACAACATCCAGCCGCTGATCGGAGGCCACACCCGGATGCAATCGGCCATCCACTAGATCCTCCACGCCGTCGCTACCAAGCCGGACCGGAAAACCCAGTCGCCTCCCAAGGCTGTGCCGAGAGCCCGTCGCCGCCGTCCTGGACCAATCTCGTTTGGCCACCGTGTCGCGCCGCGATCCGATCTTGGTTGTGCCATCACTCGCATCGAGATCCCGAACCACCCCACATGTGAGCAGTGGAGGAGGACCTCCACCACCGTCATCTGCCACGGGCTTAGCCCGACGGCGTTCTTCAGCGGCGACAAAGGATGGGAGGGAGGAGAGAAGGGCTCCGATGGCTAGCTCGAAAGGACCTCCCATGTCGCCTATGCGGGGGGCAACAGGGGGTTGTTCCAATTCAAGTTGAATGTGTCGCAAACACTATGATCACATACCAACCAATGGAGGTAGCGTAAGGGAAATTTCAAGCATCAAAACACCCTTAAACTTTCGGATAGTAGCATGGCCTGTAGATGTTTTGGCTTTCAACGTTGTGCATCAAAATGAAAATGGACGAAACTGACTCTTTCTGAAACTTCAATACAAAATGATCCTAATCTAAAAATATATTACAAACTGGCCCCTTTTTACATGACGCCCGGGCTGGGGAATAGCATAGCGCCCTCGTCCGGGGCATCATGCCAAAGGGACGGCTTATAAAATACTTTCAGATTGGTGCCATTTTGTGTTGAAGTTTGAGAAAAGGGTCGGGTTCGTCCATTTTCACTGCATCAAACATCGGAGGAATGGTTTGGACGTCTGGATTTCTATAGACCATAAGCAAACGGGGAGGTTTGCACATGTCAAGACGTGTAGCACAATAACAGCGGGTTGCACACCCTCCCCCTGCCCCCAAGCCCTTGTTGCGTGTTTCACTCCAAAACCCTCGTCGTTCATTCAGATCGCTCTAGAGCAGACATGACCAGCCGACCGTTTACGATATTATGCCATTCAAACCAACATGGCCAACATGAATATCGTAAGCGGATTCAATGTGGACACGACAATTGAGGAGCCTACTTGGTCGGTGCGTAGACATTGAACGACACTAGTCTGTCTGCCCCGACTATTCAAGTAAGCATGGCTTGCCATCATACAATATCTTCTCTCCTCCGCATACCACCGTGCCAGCTCCTCTCCTATGCTTTTGCACGCCGCAGTGATGGGTAAGCCCGACATTTGGTTCCTGACGTTGGTGGGTGGATTCGTAGGGAGTGTCACAGTGATGTCCGCCCGTCACCGACATTGGATCAGCAACCAACTCCTCAAAGTGAGGTTCGAGGATACCGAGAAAGCCGCCCATGCTTCGCTAGCACGGCGAAGAGTTCGTCCACCGCTGACTGTCGCTGCCAAGTGGACGCGGGACATCAAGCGGAGGAAGTCGAGCGATGGCAAATCAGGGATGTTGCGGACCCTGTGAGGCTTTTTGCCGCTGGAAGGACGGCGATGGCAGGGGACACCGTCGAATGTGACGGCTGTAAAGATTGGTTTAAGTGTATGTCTAACAGAGACGTGTTGCATGTTTATATAGAGAGTGTTTAGGGTTTATATGATTCGCTAGTTAGATGGTGTATGGATTAATCCTCAACTTAATTATACAAGATAAGGAATGGTCATAACTACGTGTAACAAAAGATTACAACAGAACTCCTACCCCCTACGCAATGCCATACCCATACTACTGTTTATACGGTTTATCGTCGCACCATATATATGCTACAATACATTTTAATACCGGTTGCCTCAAAGGCCATGCCTACATGCTCACCGTCCAATGCCTCACTTGGTTTTTTGTAGGGTAAAGAGAGTTTTATTGCACTGTGATAAAGTTACAATGAAGAGGCCACAAATCTTCAATACAAAGTGGAATCGAGTTCAACCACACAACTGTAGTTCTCTCAGTGTGATTATAATTGGCCAAACGATCTGCCACTCTATTCTGACTACGATGAATTTTCTCAGGAAAAATTCCCTACTACTCATTAACTCCTTTATCTCTAAAAGTAAGTGACCAAAAGCAGATTTCATCAAAAGTGCTCCTAGATAAGGCTGAAAGGGCTTCAAAAGAATTCGACTGGACGACCACATGAAGATATGAATGTTGTACCGCCAAAGCCATATCTTGCATGCTAGCATGAATTTCCGCTTCCAATGGATAGTTGGAGTGAAATATATAGCGATACGCTGCAAACAAAATTTGTCCCATAGAATTCCAAAGCACCATACCAACGGCTGCAGACCCGTCCTCACACTGGAATGAACCATCCATGAATAGAGCAACTGTACCAGGCAATGCCAGATTTTAACCTCCTTTTCTAAAAAACTAGCAAAAGGGCCCGTGTGTTGCAACGGGAGAAAAAAATACAACACGCCTTTAATCTTTTTATAATTATTTTGATTTATTAAAATAATAAGCTAACTAACTAATGTAGTCAGTCCTATCCTATTTTGTTGAGAAATCAACCCGTCCATTGTTAATTCCACCATGATGAGAAATTGAGCGGGACAAGCAAAGCAAAATAAAGAGGCTACGTGAATTGATCAATGGAGTGCTATCTTATTTCACTCATGGGGTAGAGAATGTGGGATGAGATGACAAACTGAAGGTGGTGTTCCATTCTCTCTCTCTCTCTACAACAATGCAATCTTACATTCAATACATTCATTCATGAGTAATCAAATTCCCACAAAACAAAATTTCTTGTCGGTGCTTGGCACACGGTTGGAGGCATGGGGAGGGAATCTCATCAGATGATGAGTTCCTGCCGGAGGAGGGGATACGATGAGGGGAGCAAGGGTTAGGCGCCTCTATCTCGCCATAAGGAGTCGCCGTTGCCATGCCATAACCACGGAGTTCCCCGTGTGAGCCATGGAGGCCCGCCTCCACCTGCAAGTACTTCGCTCCGCCGCGCCTTATCCGCGCGTCGCCGCCGTTATGCATCGAGCAGACGCATCATCCCAAGTCGATGTAGTTGTCGCATTGATTTGATCCAGAAGCTGTGCTCGAGCGCCAAAACAGGGGCAGCAAGCGGGCAGAGGTACGACCGCGGAAGCGGGTGGGTTGAGATTGACAGTAGTGGTGGTTGAGGTCGGCCGCGGCGCCGAGTAGTGTAGCAGCGGCCTGGGCACAGGCCAGGGTGGACCAGGGTCGACGCGATGCGCTCGAGCGCCACAACGGGGGCAGTGAGCGGGGAGAGGTACAACCGCGGAGGTGGGTGGGTTGAGATCGGCAGCGGTGGCGGTTGATGTCGGCCGCGGCGGCGAGTGGTGTGGCGGCGGCCTGGACACAGGCCAGGATGGCCTAGGGTCGATGGGAGGAGGCGATGTGTACGGATATAATTTTTGCATCGAATCATTTTTTTTCTTTTGCGTTGTAGATAAATGATGGAGCGCGGGTTGAATAACAAAAAATACAAGGTTTTTTTTATTAAAATGACATGGTGGGTTTTCCGACGGAAGCAATAGCCGCTTTATTATTAGGTATATATATATATAGCAAAATAGCCCGTGCGTTGCAACGGCAGAAAAAAATACCACACGCTTTTAATCTTTTTATAATTATTTTGATTTATTAAAATAATAAACTAACTAACTAATGTAGTTAGTCCTATCCTATTTTGTTGAAAAATCAACCCGTCCATTGTTAATTTCACCATAATGAGAAATTGAAGCGCGAGTTGAATAACAAAAATTACAGGGGCTTTTTTATAAAAATGGCGTGATGGTTTTTCCGACGGAAGCAATAGCCGCTTTATTATTAGGTATAGATTTCATCTGTTTCAAAAAAATTTATCTTGGATTTGTCTAGATATGAATGTATCTAGTCATGTTTTAGTATTTTGATAAATTCATTTTTAAAAGAACCTAAGACAAGAATTTTAGGACGGATGAAGTATTCAGTAAAGGACTGATAAACACATACATCAAGTCACCCGAAGCCACTAGTTACACCTAACTCGATATTGTGGAGTGTTTTCACTCTTCATATTTAAAACTGGTGTCATCGTTGGTCCATCAACATAACGTATCGGAACCTACAGCCGATGCAACAAATCTAAAATGTACACCGCATGCACACGTTTTAGAAGCCGGCATCATCATCGAACCGCCGACCTATCTACAAGAGAGAGGTCTCCATCATCCTTGCCAGTCCGGCCATCCATCGATGCCACCACGGCGCCCAAATACACCACCTTCCTGCGCGCAAACTGCTCAGGATGTCGCGATCGCTACCGGTACACATATCACCATGCCTCAAAGTGCCATCAGCCGACACAACTTGAAGTCTCTCGAAGATATGTCCTGCGTAGCACGTGCCGAACATGCATGACATAGTGTACCACCTGCGGTCAGGCATGACTTGACATCATCATCGAAGCTCCATGAAAGACGAAGCCGCTCCACTCCTGCCTTTGTCTTTCATCGCCGCTCCACAAACGATTCTCCCTAGAGAGAAACGACATCGTAGTGTCGCCATCGTCCCATATGGAAGACAAGATCCTAGGGTTTCCCCGGAGCACCACGAGTGGGTCGACAATAGTTACACGACGATGCCTTCATCAAGGTAACGATGCAGAACGCCGCCATCATCCGTCGCTGGCTCGGTTTTCAATGGCAATTATTTCTCCCCGACTTGTAGGCGGGACTAGATGACATATCTCAAGATCCGACCACCCAGCCTCACGTCGGCCACCTCGAAGGAGGAGATGACCACCACATTCGCCGTCGCATGGAGCAGGGCACAACGTCCAGCCGTTGACCGGAGGCCACACCCGCATGCAATCGGCCATCCACTAGATCCTCCACGCCGTCGCTACCAAGCCAGACCGGAAAACCCAGCCGCCTCCCAAGGCCGTGCCGGGAGCCCGTCGCCGCCGTCCTGGACCAATCTCGTTCGGCCACCGCGTTGCGCCGCGATCCGATCTTGGTTGTGCCATCACTTGCATTGAGATCCCGAACCAGCCCACATGTGAGCAGTGGAGGAGGACCTCCACCACCGTCATCTGCCACGGGCTTAGCCCGGCGGCGTTCTTCAGCGGCAACAAAGGATGGGAGGGAGGAGAGAAGGGCTCCGACGGCTAGCTCAAAAGTGTTGGAATTATGCCCTAGGGGCAATAATAAATATATAGTTATTATTATAATTCCTGTATCAAGATAATAGTTTATTATCCATGCTATAATTGTATTGAATGAAGACTCATTTACATGTGTGGATACATAGACAAAACACCGTGCCTAGCATGCCTCTAGTTGGCTAGCCAGTTGATCGATGATAATCAGTGTCTTCTGATTATGAACAAGGTGTTGTTGCTTGATAACTGGATCACGTCATTGGGAGAATCACGTGATGGACTAGACCCAAACTAATAGACGTAGCATGTTGATCGTGTCATTTTGTTGCTACTGTTTTCTGTGTGTCAAGTATTTATTCCTATGACCATGAGATCATATAACTCACTGACACCGGAGGAATGCTTTGTGTGTATCAAACGTCGCAACGTAACTGGGTGACTATAAAGATGCTCTACAGGTATCTCCGAAGGTGTTAGTTGAGTTAGTATGGATCAATACTGGGATTTGTCACTCCGTGTGACAGAGAGGTATCTCGGGGCCCACTCGGTAATACAACATCACACACAAGCCTTGCAAGCAATGTAACTTAGTGTAAGTTGCGGGATCTTGTATTACGGAACGAGTAAAGAGACTTGCCGGTAAACGAGATTGAAATAGGTATGCGGATACTGACGATCGAATCTCGGGCAAGTAACATACCGAAGGACAAAGGGAATGACATACGGGATTATACGAATCCTTGGAACTGAGGTTCAAACGATAAGATCTTCGTAGAATATGTAGGATCCAATATGGGCATCCAGGTCCCGCTATTGGATATTGACCGAGGAGTCTCTCGGGTCATGTCTACATAGTTCTCGAACCCGCAGGGTCTGCACACTTAAGGTTCGACGTTGTTTTATGCGTATTTGAGTTATATGGTTGGTTACCGAATGTTGTTCGGAGTCCCGGATGAGATCACGGACGTCACGAGGGTTTCCGGAATGGTCCGGAAATGAAGATTGATATATAGGATGACCTCATTTGATTACCGGAAGGTTTTCAGAGTTACCTTGAATGTACCAGGAATGACGAATGGGTTCCGGGAGTTCACCGGGGGGGGGGGGGGGCAACCCACCCCGGGGAAGCCCATAGGCATTTGGGGAGTCACACCAGCCCTTAGTGGGCTTGTGGGACAGCCCACAAGTGCCCAATGCGCCAAGAGAAGAAAAATCAAGAGGAAAGGAAAAAAAAGGAAGGAGGTGGGAAGGAAGGGGGACTCCTCCCACCAAACCAAGTCCAACTCGGTTTGGGGGGGGGGGGAGTCCTCCCCCCCTTGTCTCGGCCGACTCCTTGGGGGTCCTTGGACCCCAAGGCAAGGCCCCCCCTCCCTCCTCCTATATATATGGAGCAATTAGGGCTGATTTGAGACGACTTTCTCACGGCTGCCCGACCACATACCTCCACGGTTTTTCCTCTAGATCGCGTTTCTGCGAAGCTCGGGCGGAGCCCTGCTGAGACAAGGTCATCACCAACCTCCGGAGCGCCGTCACGCTGCCGGAGAACTCTTCTACCTCTCCGTCTCTCTTGCTGGATCAAGAAGGCCGAGATCATCGTCGAGCTGTACGTGTGCTGAACGCGGAGGTGCCGTCCGTTCGGTACTAGATCGTGGGACTGATCGCGGGATGTTCGCGGGGCGGATCGAGGGACGTGAGGACGTTCCACTACATCAACCGCGTTCTCCAACGCTTCTACTGTACGATCTACAAGGGTACGTAGATCACTCATCCCCTCTCGTAGATGGACATCACCATGATAGGTCTTCGTGCGCGTAGGAAATTTTTTGGTTCCCTTGCGACGTTCCCCAACAGTGGCATCATGAGCTAGGTTCATGCGTAGATGTCTTCTCGAGTAGAACACAAAAGTTTTTGTGGGCGGTGATGTGCGTTTTGCTACCCTCCTTAGTCTTTTCTTGATTCCGCGGTATTGTTGGATTGAAGCGGCTTGGACCGACATTACTCGTACGCTTACGAGAGACTGGTTTCATCGTTACGAGTAACCCCCTTTGCTCAAAGATGACTGGCAAGTGACGGTTTCTCCAACTTTAGTTGAATCGGATTTGACCGAGGAGGTCCTCGGATGAGGTTAAATAGCAACTCATATATCTCCGTTGTGGTGTTTGCGTAAGTAAGATGCGATCCTACTAGATACCCTTGGTCACCACGTAAAACATGCAACAACAAAATTAGAGGACGTCTAACTTGTTTTTGCAGGGTATGATTGTGATGTGATATGGCCAATGATGTGATGTGATATATTGGATGTATGAGATGATCATGTTGTAATAGAAATATCGACTTGCACGTCGATGGTACGGCAACCGGCAGGAGCCACAGGGTTGTCTTTATACTAACGTTTGTGCTTGCAGATGCGTTTACTATTTTGCTAGGATGTAGCTTCAGTAGTAATAGCATAAGTAGCACGACAACCCCGATGGCAACACGTTGATGGATGATCATGGTGTGGCGCCGGTGACAAGAAGATCGTGCCGGTGCTTTGGTGATGGAGATCAAGAAGCACGTGATGATGGCCATATCATGTCACTTATGAATTGCATGTGATGTTAATCCTTTTATGCACCTTATTTTGCTTAGAACGACGGTAGCATTATGAGGTGATCTCTCACTAAAATTTCAAGACGAAATTGTGTTCTCCCCGACTGTGCACCGTTACTACAGTTCGTCGTTTCGAGACACCACGTGATGATCGGGTGTGATAGACTCAACGTTCACATACAACGGGTGCAAAACAGTTGCGCACGCGGAACACTCGGGTTAAGCTTGACGAGCCTAGCATGTGCAGACATGGCCTCGGAACACATGAGACCGAAAGGTCGATCATGAATCATATAGTTGATATGATTAGCATAGGGATGCTTACCACTGAAACTATACTCAACTCACGTGATGATCGGACTTGGGATAGTGTAAGTGGATCATGAACCACTCAAATGACTAGAGAGATGTACTTTTTGAGTGGGAGTTTAGCATATAATTTGATTAAGTTAAACTCTAATTATCTTGAACATAGTCTAAGTCCACTTTGAATATATTTGTGTTGTAGATCATGGCTCACGCGAGTGTCATCCTGAATTTTAATACGTTCCTAGAGAAAGCTAAGTTGAAAGATGATGGAAGCAACTTTGTAGACTGGGCTCGTAATCTTAAGCTAATCTTACGAGCTGGGAAGAAGGATTATGTCCTTAATGCTGCGCTAGGAGATGAACCACCCGCTACGGCTGATCAGGATGTTAAGAACGCTTGGTTAGCACGTAAGGAGGACTACTCAATAGTTCAATGTGCAGTCTTGTATGGCTTAGAACCGGGACTTCAACGTCGCTTTGAGCGTCATGGAGCATTTGAGATGTTCCAGGAGTTGAAGTTTATCTTTCAGAAGAACGCCCGGATCGAGAGGTATGAGACCTCCGATAAATTCTATGCTTGCAAGATGGAGGAAAACTCGTGTGTCAGTGAACATGTGCTCAAAATGTCTGGGTACTCAAACCGTCTAGCTGAGCTGGGGATTGAACTCCCCCAAGAGGCTATCACTGACAGAATCCTTCAATCACTGCCGCCAAGATATAAAGGCTTTGTGTTGAACTACAACATGCAAGGGATAAACAAGTCTCCCGGCGAGTTGTTTGCGATGCTGAAAGTCGCAGAGTCTGAACTCCGTAAAGAGCATCAAGTGTTGATGGTGAGCAAGACCACTAGTTTCAAGAGAAACGGCAAAGGCAAGAAGGGCAATTCGAAGAAGAATGGCAAGCCTGTTGCCAATCCGCCGAAGAAACCCAAGGCTGGACCTAAGCCTAAAACAGAGTGCTTCTATTGCAAGGGTATGGGTCACTGGAAGCGCAATTGCCCCAAGTATCTGGCAGATAAGAAGGCGGGCAAAGAAAAATCAGGTATATTTGATATACATGTTATTGATGTGTACTTAACCGGCTCTCGTAGTAGTGCCTGGGTATTCGATACCGGTTCTGTTGCTCACATTTGCAACTCGAAACAGGAACTGCGGAATAGACGAAGGCTGGCGAAAGACGAAGTGACGATGCGCGTAGGAAATGGTTCCAAGGTTGATGCAATCGCCGTCGGCACAGTGTCACTTCAGCTACCATCGGGATTAGTGATGAACTTAAATCATTGTTATTTAGTGCCTGCGTTGAGCATGAACATTATATCTGGATCTTGTTTATTGCGAGACGGTTACTCTTTTAAGTCTGAGAATAATGGTTGTTCTATTTCTATGAGTAACATCTTTTATGGTCATGCACCAAATATGAGAGGATTGTTCATATTGAATCTTGATAGCGATACGCATATACATAACATTGAGACCAAAAGAGTTAGAGTAAACAATGATAGCGCCATATTTTTGTGGCACTGCCGCTTGGGTCATATTGGTGTAAAGCGCATGAAGAAACTCCATGCTGATGGACTTTTGGAGTCACTTGACTCACTTGACGCGTGCGAACCATGCCTCATGGGCAAGATGACTAAGACTCCGTTCTCCGGAACAATGGAGCGTGCAAGTGACTTGTTGGAAATCATACATACCGATGTGTGTGGTCCAATGAGCGTAGAGGCACGCGGCGGATATCGTTATTTCCTCACCTTCACTGACGATTTCAGTAGATATGGTTATGTCTACTTGATGAAGCACAAGTCTGAAACATTTGAAAAGTTCAAGCAATTTCAGAGTGAAGTGGAAAATCATCGTAACAAGAAGATCAAGTTCCTACGGTCTGATCGTGGGGGTGAATATCTGAGTTTCGAGTTTGGTGCTCACTTAAGACAATGTGGAATTGTTTCACAGTTAACGCCGCCTGGAACACCACAGCGTAATGGTGTGTCCGAACGTCGTAATCGTACTTTGTTAGAGATGGTGCGATCTATGATGTCTCTTACTGATTTGCCGTTATCATTTTGGGGTTATGCATTAGAAACAGCTGCATTCACTTTAAATAGGGCACCATCAAAATCCGTTGAGACGACACCATATGAACTGTGGTATGGCAAAAGGCCAAAGTTGTCGTTTCTTAAAGTTTGGGGATGTGATGCTTATGTCAAAAAGCTTCAGCCTGAAAAGCTGGAACCCAAAGCGGAAAAATGCGTCTTCATAGGTTACCCAAAAGAGACAGTTGGGTACATCTTCTATCTCAAATCCGAGGGCAAAGTGTTTGTTGCTAAGAACGGAACTTTTCTCGAGAGGGAGTTTCTCTCGAGAGAATTGAGTGGGAGGAAGATAGAACTTGACGAGGTTGTCGAACCTCTCATCCCTCTGGATGGTGGCGCAGGGCAAGGGGAAACCTCTGTCATTGCGACACCGGTTGAGGAGGAAGTTAATGATGATGATCATGAAATTCCAGTTCAAGTTTCTGTTGAACCACGCAGGTCGACGAGATCACGAGCTGCTCCAGAGTGGTACGGTAATCCCGTCTTACCAATCATGTTGTTAGACAACAATGAACCTGCAAATTATGAAGAAGCGATGGTGGGCCCAGATTCCAAGAAATGGCTAGAAGCCATGAAATCCGAGATAGGATCCATGTATGAGAACAAAG
This sequence comes from Hordeum vulgare subsp. vulgare, assembly GCF_904849725.1. NCBI lineage: Eukaryota > Viridiplantae > Streptophyta > Magnoliopsida > Poales > Poaceae > Hordeum > Hordeum vulgare. The sequence goes on from NC_058521.1 coordinate 566,867,824, forward strand.
TATGGACTTTGGAGATACTGCCTGAGGGCCGCAAGGCTATTCAGAACAAATGAATCTTTAAGAAGAAGACGGACGCTGACGGTAATGTGACCGTTTATAAAGCTCGACTTGTGGCAAAGGGTTTTTCACAAGTTCCAGGAATTGACTACGATGAGACTTTCTCTCCCGTGGCAATGCTTAAGTCCGTCAGAATCATGTTAGCAATAGCTGCATTTTTAGATTATGAAATCTCGCAGATGGATGTCAAAACGGCGTTTCTTAACGGTTTCCTTAAGGAAGAGTTGTATATGATGCAACCCGAAGGTTTTGTCGATCCTAAAAATGCTAACAAGGTGTGCAAGCTCCAGCGATCCATTTATGGACTGGTGCAAGCATCTCGGAGTTGGAACAAACGCTTTGATGAGGTGATCAAAGCATTTGGGTTTATACAAGTGGTTGGAGAATCTTGTATTTACAAGAAAGTGAGTGGGAGCTCTGTGGCGTTTCTAATATTATATGTGGATGACATATTACTGATTGGAAACAACGTAGAGCTTTTGGAGAGCATAAAAGGTTACTTGAATACAAGTTTCTCTATGAAGGACCTAGGAGAAGCTGCTTACATTCTAGGCATTAAGATCTATAGGGATAGATCAAAACGCCTGATAGGACTTTCACAAAGCACATACCTTGATAAAGTTTTGAAGAGGTTCAAAATGGAACAGTCCAAGAAAGGGTTCTTGCCAGTGTTACAAGGTACGAGATTGAGTAAGACTCAGTGCCCAGCAACTGATGAAGATAGAGAGCATATGCGCTCCGTCCCCTATGCTTCAGCCATAGGTTCTATCGTGTATGCGATGCTGTGCACTAGACCGAATGTTAGCCTGGCCATAAGTATGGCAGGTAGGTTCCAGAGTAATCCAGGAGTGGATCACTGGACAGCGGTCAAGAATATCCTGAAGTACCTGAAAAGGACTAAGGAGATGTTTCTCGTGTATGGAGGTGACGAAGAGCTCGTCGTAAAAGGTTACGTCGATGCAAGCTTTGACACAGATCCGGACGACTCTAAGTCGCAAACCGGATACGTATTTATTCTTAATGGGGGTGCAGTAAGCTGGTGCAGTTCCAAGCAAAGCGTCGTAGCAGATTCTACATGTGAAGCGGAGTACATGGCTGCCTCGGAGGCGGCTAAGGAGGGTGTCTGGATGAAGCAGTTCATGACGGATCTTGGAGTGGTGCCAAGTGCACTGGATCCAATAACCTTGTTCTGTGACAACACGGGTGCCATTGCCTCAGCAAAGGAACCACGGTTTCACAAGAAGACCAGACACATCAAACGACGCTTCAACCTCATCCGCGACTATGTCGAGGAAGAGGACGTAAATATATGCAAAGTGCACACGGATCTGAATGTAGCAGATCCGCTGACTAAACCTCTTCCACGGCCAAAACATGATCGACACCAGAACTGTATGGGTGTTAGATTTACTACAATGTAATTCACATGGTGATGTGAGGGCTAGATTATTGACTCTAGTGCAAGTGGGAGACTGTTGGAATTATGCCCTAGAGGCAATAATAAATATATAGTTATTATTATAATTCCTGTATCAAGATAATAGTTTATTATCCATGCTATAATTGTATTGAATGAAGACTCATTTACATGTGTGGATACATAGACAAAACACCGTCCCTAGCATGCCTCTAGTTGGCTAGCCAGTTGATCGATGATAATCAGTGTATTCTGATTATGAACAAGGTGTTGTTGCTTGATAACTGGATCACGTCATTGGGAGAATCACGTGATGGACTAGACCCAAACTAATAGACATAGCATGTTGATTGTGTCATTTTGTTGCTACTGTTTTCTGCGTGTCAAGTATTTATTCCTATGACCATGAGATCATATAACTCACTGACGCCAGAGGAATGCTTTGTGTGTATCGAACGTCGCAACGTAACTGGGTGACTATAAAGATGCTCTACAGGTATCTCCGAAGGTGTTAGTTGAGTTAGTATGGATCAATACTGGGATTTGTCACTCCGTGTGACGGAGAGGTATCTCGGGGCCCACTCGGTAATACAACATCACACACAAGCCTTGCAAGCAATGTAACTTAGTGTAAGTTGCGGGATCTTGTATTACAGAACGAGTAAAGAGACTTGCCGGTAAACGAGATTGAAATAGGTATGCGGATACTGACGATCGAATCTCGGGCAAGTAACATTCCGAAGGATAAAGGGAATGACATACGGGATTATACGAATCCTTGGCACTGAGGTTCAAACGATAAGATCTTCGTAGAATATGTAGGATCGAATATGGGCATCCAGGTCCCGCTATTGGATATTGACCGAGGAGTCTCTCGGGTCATGTCTACATAGTTCTCGAACCCGCAGGGTCTGCACACTTAAGGTTCGACGTTGTTTTATGCGTATTTGAGTTATATGGTTGGTTACCGAATGTTGTTCGGAGTCCCGGATGAGATCACGGACGTCACGAGGGTTTCCGGAATGGTCCGGAAACGAAGATTGATATATAGGATGACCTCATTTGATTACCGGAAGGTTTTCAGAGTTACCTTGAATGTACCGGGAATTACGAATGGGTTCCGGGAGTTCACCGGGGGGGGGGGGGGGGCAACCCACCCCGGGGAAGCCCATAGGCATTTGGGGAGTCACACCAGCCCTTAGTGGGCTGGTGGGACAGCCCACAAGTGCCCAATGCGCCAAGAGAAGAAAAATCAAGAGGAAAGGAAAAAAAGGAAGGAGGTGGGAAGGAAGGGGGACTCCTCCCACCAAACCAAGTCCAACTCGGTTTGGGGGGGGGGAGTCCTCCCCCCCTTGGCTCGGCCGACTCCTTGGGGGTCCTTGGACCCCAAGGCAAGGCCCCCCCTCCCTCCTCCTATATATATGGAGCAATTAGGGCTGATTTGAGACGACTTTCTCACGGCTGCCCGACCACATACCTCCACGGTTTTTCCTCTAGATCGCGTTTCTGCGGAGCTCGGGCGGAGCCCTGGTGAGACAAGGTCATCACCAACCTCCGGAGCGCCGTCACGCTGCCGGAGAACTCTTCTACCTCTCCGTCTCTCTTGCTGGATCAAGAAGGCCGAGATCATCGTCGAGTTGTACGTGTGCTGAACGCGGAGGTGCCGTCCGTTCGGTACTAGATCGTGGGACTGATCGCGGGATTGTTCGCGGGGCGGATCGAGGGACGTGAGGACGTTCCACTACATCAACCGCGTTCTCCAACGCTTCTGTTGTACGATCTACAAGGGTACGTAGATCACTCATCCCCTCTCGTAGATGGACATCACCATGATAGGTCTTCGTGCGCGTAGGAAATTTTTTGTTTCCCTTGCGACGTTCCCCAACAATCATCACCACCACCGAAGTGTCGTCACGCTACCGCGGAACTCATCTACTTCTCCGCCTTGCTTGCTGGATCAAGAATGCCGAGATCATTGTCGAGCTGTACGTCTGTTGAACGCGGATGTGCCGTCCGTTCGACACTAGATCGGAACGGATCGTGGGACGGATCGCGGGACGGTTCGTGGGACTGTTCGTGGGGCTGATCGAGGGACGTGAAGACGTTCCACTACATCAACCGCATTTCTTAACGCTTCCTGTTCTGCGATCTACAAGGGTACGTAGTTCCAAATCTCCTCTCGTAGATGGACATCACCATGATAGGTCTTCGTGTGCGTAGGATTTTTTTTCCCATGCAACGTTCCCCAACAGTGGCATCATGAGCTAGGTTCATGCGTAGATGTTATCTCGAGTAGAACACAAACGGTTTTATGGACGGTGATGTTCGATTTGATGCCCTCCTTAGTCTTTTCTCGATTCAGCGGTATTGTTGGATTGACGCGGCTCGGACTGACATTATTCATACGCTTAGGAAAGACTAGTTTCATCGATTGACATGCAACCTCGTTGCATAAAGATGACTGGCAGGTGTCGGTTTCTCCAACTTTAGTTGAATTGGTTTTGACTGAGGCGGTCCTTGGAGAGGTTAAATAGCAATTTGCACATCTCCGTTGTGGTTTTTGCGTAAGTAAGATGCGATCATACTAGATACCCATAGCAGCCACGTAAAACATGCAACAACAAATTAGAGGACGTCTAACTTGTTTTTGCAGGGTATGCCTGTGATATGATATGGTCAATGATGTGATGTGATATATTGGATGTATGAGATGATCATGTTGTAATAGTTAATATCGACTTGCATGTCGATGGTACGACAACCAGCAGGAGCCATAGGGTTGTCTTTAAACTAACGTTTGTGTTTGCAGATGCATTTACTATATTGCTAGGACGTAGCTTTAGTAGTAATAGCATAAGTAGCACGACAACCCTGATGGCGACACGTTGATGGAGATCATGATGATGGAGATCATGGTGTGGCGCCGGTGACAAGAAGATCATGCCTGTGCTTTGGTGATGGAGATCAAGAAGCACAAGATGATGGCCATATCATGTCACTTATGAATTGCTTGTGATGTTAATCCTTTTATGCACCTTATTTTGCTTAGAACGATGGTATCATTATAAGGTGATCTCTGATGTCAGCTGTGCTTCCCCGGCAGTGGCGCCAGAAAAGTGTTGATCCTGCAATCTCTAGTATTAGCTAGACGAATGCTTATGAGAACGAACCTTCTCCTGCAACGGCACCAGAAGAATGCTGCTAGCACTCCCGGCAATGAAACTGGAAGAATGTTGTTGATGGCCCACGAGCGCGTGGGTTCGCATCAGTTTTCGAGGGATACTAGGGATCAATCCCCATCAAAACTAACTCGATTACATGATAGATCTCATCCTACTCATCACCGCCCAGCGAGCCTACGAATAGATTACTCACGAACGACGAAGAGCTTCATGGAATTGGAGAGGGAAGAAGGTTGATGATGATGATGGCGATGATTTCCCCTCTCCGGAGCCCCAGACGGACTCCAGATCTGCCCTCCAAATGAAGAACAGGTGGTGGCAGCGCCTCCGTATCGAAAACGCAGCGAAAACTTCTCTTTTTATTTTTTTCTGGGACGAAAGGCAACTTATAGAGCTGGAGTTGGGCGCGACAGGTGCCTGTGGGCCCCACAAGCCTGCCCCTCTGCCACCAGGGGGGTGGTGGCGGAGCAGGGGCTTGTGGCCCACTGGCCCACCCCCTGAGGTGGAACTTGGCGCAGATATTTTTGATATTTTCCAAAACTGCTCCCCGTAAATTTTCAGGACGTTAGGAGAACTTTGATTTCTGCACAAAAATAACACCAAGGCAATTCTGCAGAAAACAGCGTCAGTCCAGGTTAGTTCCATTCAAATCATGTAAATTAGAGTCCAAAACAAGGGCTAAAGAGTTTGGAAAAGTAGATACGATGGAGACGTATCAATCTCTCACTAAAATTTCAAGACGAAATTGTGTTCTCCCCGACTATGCACTGTCTCTACAGTTCGTCATTTTGAGACACCACGTGATGATCGGGTGTGATAGACTCAATGTTCACATACAACAGGTGCAAAACAGTTGCACACGTGGAACACTTGGGTTAATCTTGACGAGCCTAGCATGTGCAAACATGGCCTCGAAACACGTGAGACCGAAAGGTCGAGCATGAATCATATAGTTGATATGATTAGCATAGAGATGCTTACCACTGAAACTATACTCAACTCACATGATGATCGGACTTGAGTTAGTGAATTTGGATCGTGTACCACTCAAATGACTAGAGAGATGTACTTTTTGAGTGGGAGTTTAGCAAGTAATTTTATTAGTTAAACTCTAATTATCTTGAACATAGTCTAAGTCCACTTTGAAATATTTGTGTTGTAGATCAATGGCTCACGCGACAGTCACCCTGAATTTTAATACGTTCCTAGAGAAAACTAAGTTGAAAGATGATGGAAGCAACTTTGTAAACTGGGCTCGTAATTTTAAGTTGCTCCTGCAAGCTGGGAAGAAGGATTATGTCCTTAATGTTGCGCTAGTAGATGAACCACCCGCTACGGCTGACCAAGATGTTAAGAACGCTTGGCTAACACGTAAGGAGGACTACTCAGTAGTTCAATGTGCAGTCTTGTATGGCTTAGAGCCGGGACTTCAACGTTGCTTTGAGCGTCATAGAGCATTTGAGATGTTCCAAGAGTTGAAGTTTATCTTTCAGAAGAACGCCCGGATCAGAGGTATGAGACCTCCGATAAATTCTATGCTTGCAAGATGGAGGAGAATTCGTCTGTCAGTGAACATGTGCTCAAAATGTCTGGGTACTCAAACCGTCTAGCTGAGCTGGGGATTGAACTCCCGCAAGAGGCTATCACTGACAGAATTCTTCAATCACTCCCACCAAGCTACAAGAGCTTTGTGTTGAACTATGCTATCCCACAGACAAGAGCGCCAGAAATTGACACGTTGACGGAGGCTGGACTTGCGTTGCTTTTCCCTTGAAGAGGACATGGTGATGCAGCACAGGAGCAGTAAGTATTTCCCTTAGTTTGAGAACCAAGGTATCGATCGAGAAGGAGGGTCTCGTCAAGTCCAGAGTACCTGCACAAACACAAACAAGCTTGCACCCAACGCTTCAAAGGGGTTGTCAATCCCTTCAAGATTGTTTGCAAAGTGAGATCTGAAGGCGGAAAGTGCAATGAAGTAAAAAAGTGTAAGGCTGAAAATATGGTGTGGAGTAGACCGTGGGGCCATAGTGTTCACTAGAGGCTTCTCTCAAAATAGCAAGTATTACGGTGGGTGACCAAATTACTGTCGAGCAATTGATAGAACCGCGCAAAGTCATGACGATATCTAAGGCAATGATCATACATATAGGCATCATGTCTGAGACAAGTGGACCGATACTTTCTGCGTCTACTACTATTACTCCACACATCGACCGCTATCCAGCATGCATCTAGTGTATTGAGTTCATGAAGAACAGAGTAACGCTTTAAGCAAGATGACATGATGTAGAGGGATAATCTCAAACCAACGATGGAAACCCCATCTTTTTACCCTTGATGACAACAACACGATGCGTGCCTCGCTATCCCTTCTATCACTGGGTGAGGTCTGATACGTCTCCAACTTATCTACTTTTCCAAACTCTTTTGCCCTTGTTTTGACTATAATTTGCATGATTAGAATGGAACTAACCTCGACTGACGCTGTTTTCAGCAGAATTGCCTTGGTATTATTTTTGTGCAGAAATCAAAGTTCTCCAAACGTCGTGAAAATTTACGGGGAGCAGTTTTGGAAAATATCAAAAATACCTGCGCCAGGATCCACCTCAGGGGGTGGGCCAGTGGGCCACAATCCCCTGCTCGGCCACCACCCCCTGGTGGCGGTGGGCAGGCTTGTGGGGCCCACAGGCACCTGCCCCCCCAACTCCAGCTCTATAAGTTGTCTTTCGTCCCAGAAAAAATAAAAAGAGAAGTTTTCGTCGCGTTTTCGATACAGAGGTGCCACCACCTCCTGTTCTTCATCTGGAGGGCAGACCTGGAGTCCGTCTTGGGCTCAGGAGAGGGGAAATCGTCGGCATCGTCATCATCAACCTTCTTCCCTCTCCAATTCCATGAAGCTCTTCGTCGTTCGTGAGTAATCTATTCGTATGCTCGCTGGGCGGTGATGAGTAGGATCAGATCTATCATTTAATCGAGTTAGTTTTGATGGGGATTGATCCCTAGTATCCACTATCTTCTGAGATTTGATGTTGCTACTACTTTGCCATGCTTAATGCTTGTCACTAGGGCCCGAGTGCCATGATTTCAGATCTGAAATTATTATGTTGTCACCAATATATGTGTGTTTTAGATCCGTTCTTGCAAGTTGTAGTTACCTACTATGTGTTATGATCCGGCAACCCCGGAGTGACAATAACCGGAACCACTCCCGGTGATGACCATAATTTGAGGAGTTCATGTGTTCACCAAGTGCTAATGCGTTGGTCCGGTTATTTATTAAAAGGAGAACCTTAATATCCCGTAGTTTCCTTTTGGACCCCGCTGCCACGGGAGGGATGGACAATAGATGTCATGCAAGTTCTTTTCCCTATGCACGTATGACGACACACGGAATGCATGCCTACATCACATTGACGAACGGGAGCTAGCCACTTATCTCTCCGTGTTATAGCTGTTGCATGATGAATATCATCCAAACAAATCACCGACCCATTGCCTACGAGTTTGTCCTCCTGCTGTTACTTGTCTTGCTGTGTTGCTGCTACTACTGTTGCTACTGCTGTCACTTGTTTTGCTCTGCTAATGCTGCTACTACTGTTGCTACTACTGTCGCTTGCTACTGTTGCTACTTGCTACTGCTGTCACTACTGCTGTTCCTTGCCACTGCTATTGCTCGTTACACTCCTGCTACCTGTTACACTGTTGGTTCACCTACCGTTGACGGGAATTGACAACTTCCGTCGACGCAGCTTCGAAGGCGCCATTGATACAATCGTTAGGAATAGTCTTCTGTCAACAGATCGTTTGTGACATCGTTGTTATCATATTACTTTGCTGTTACTATTGTGCTCGCAGATACTAATCTTTCAGGTGTGGTTGAATCCGAGAAATTCAGCTGCTAATACTCGAGAGTATACTCTCACCTCCTAAGGCTTACCTACAAATTTGGGTCGAATACTCTACCCTCGAAAACTGCTGCGAACCCACGCGCTGGTGGGCCATCAACAACATTCTTCGAGTTTCATTTCCGAGGAGTGCTATTAACATTCTTCTGGTGCCGCTGCAGGAGAAGGTTAGTTGTTATAAGCATTCGTCTAGCTAACACTAGAGATTGCAGGATCAACACTTTTCTGGAGCCATTGCTAGGGAAGCACAACTGACGTCAGCATTTTTCTGGCGCCGTTGCCGGGGAGATATTGCTATATTCTCTGAGTCACTTGGGATTTATATCTGCTGATCACTATGAAGAATCTGAAGGATCCGAAGACCAAAGTCTAGCCCTCAACTACGAGGGGAGGTAAGGAGTTGCTATCTAGCTCTGCACTTGATTCACCTTCAGTTATGAGTAAGTTTGTGACATCACCTCGTGCTAGAAATCTTGATATGCCACCTGTGCTTGATGATGCCTGTGATACTAGTGCTAGAGATGCTATGCTTGATACTATGCCTGATGATACTATGCTTGATACTATGCCTGATGATGCTATGCTTGATACTATGTTGGTACTGCTAGAGATGCTATGCTTGATACTGCTAGAGATGCTATGCTTGATACTGCTTTGCCTGATGATGCTAGAGATGCTACTATGCCTGATGATGCTATGCTTGATACTGCTAGAGATACTCCTTTGCCTGATGTTCCACTGGGAGCGTTCCTTGATGCTCATATCGCAAGAGTTACTGCCAATGCTCGTGATGCTTCTGATACTGCCGATGCTATTGAGATAGAACCTGCTTTTGCTCCTATTAGATCTAGCTCTCCTAGATATGAATTGCCTGTTATACCTGAGGGTTACGTTATGGAGGGAGAGATAGCTGAGGATTTTCTTACGTGTTAGGATGCCTATGACGCTGAGAAATTAGTTCTCAAGTGGAAGGAAAAATCTCGGGAAGTTAGGATGAAAAATGATCCGAAGTTTGCCACTTCGCCTATCTTTGTCACCGATAAGGATTATGAATTCTCTGTCGACCCTGAGATAGTCTCTCTAGTCGAATCTGATCCTTTTCACGGTTATGAGTCTGAGACGGTCATAGCCCATCTTGCCAAACTATCCGAAATAGCCAACTTTTTCACTGATGAGGAGAAGATCCGCCACTACTATATCCTTAAGCTGTTTCCTTTCTCTCTAAAGGATGATGCTAAAGTCTGGTTCACCACTCTTGCTCCTGGATGTGTGCGTAGTCCCCAAGAGATGGTCTATTACTTCTGTGAGAAATATTTCCCTGCCCATAAGAAGCAAGCTGCCTTGCAGGAAATATACAACTTTGCTCAACTCCAAGAAGAGAGTTTTCCACAAGCTTGGGGGAGGCTCGTCCAGCTACAGAATGCTTTGCCTCATCACCCTCTTAAGAAGAACGAGATACTTGATATCCTCTATAACGGACTTACCGATGCCTCTAGAGACTACCTAGATAGTTGTGCCGGTTGTGTTTTTAGGGATCGAACTGTAGAACAAGTTGAGACTCTACTGAATAACCTCTTGATCAACAATAATGCTTGGACTATTCCCGAATCACCTCCTAAGCCAACTCCTAAGAAAAGAGGTATTCTATTCCTCAGTCCCGAAGATATGCAAGAATCCAAGAAATCTATGCAAGAGAAAGGCATTAGATCTGAAGATGTCAAAAATCTACCACCTATCGAAGAGATCCATGGTCTCGATAACCCGATACAAGTAGTAGAAGTGAATTCTGTGCGTAGGTTTGACGAGAGTGATATTCCTTTTGATAAACCCGCTAGCCTATGCTTTGATGAATTTGACAACTTTGTTGCCAAACAACAGAGTTTCAATGATTATGTTAGCAGACATTTGGAACAAAGTACTCGTATGCTTAGCCATTTAAGTGCTTGTGTAGACAGAAATGTCAATGCTCTGAAGCTTCTGAGTAAACATGCCTCAATGATTACTACTCAGGTAGAACAAGTACTTAAAGCTCAGAATGACCTGCGCAATGAATTAAATGACAACTCTATCAGAGTCATTACTAGAGGAGGCAAAATGACTCAGGAACCTTTGTATCCTGAAGGTCATCCTAAGAGAATTGATCAAGATTCTCAAGGAATCAATACTGATACACCTAGTCATCCTAAGGAGAAGAAGAAGGATGATAGAAACCTGCACACCAGTTCACCAAATACTATCACACCTGAAGAACCTCAGGATATTTCTGCGTCTCATGCAGAAACACAATCAGGTGATGAACATGAACCTGGTGACAATATGGACAGTGATGTTCATAATAATGCTCAACCTAGCCATGATGAGGATGTGGAGATTGAAACGGTTAATCCTGATAATCCACAACCTAAGAGATACGACAAGAATGACTTCATTGCTAGGAAGCATGGTAAAGAAATAGAGCCATGGGTTTAGAGACCTATGCCCTTTCCTCCTAAGCCATCGAAGAAAAAGGATGATGAGGATTTTGAGCGCTTCGTTGAGATGATAAGACCCGTCTTTCTGCAGATGCTGTTAACTAATATGATCAAGATGTCTCCGTATGCCAAGTAAATGAAAGATATCGTGACTAATAAACGGAAGAAACAAGATCTTGATATCTCCACCATGCTTGCCAACTACACTTTTAAAGGTGGAACTCCTAAGAAACTTGGTGATCCCAGAGTGCCCACTATACCTTGCTCCATTAAAGGAAACTACGTAATAACTGCCTTATGTGACCTTGGAGCCGGTGTTAGTGTTATGCCACTCTCTCTTTATCGTAGACTTGAATTGGATAAGTTGACACCCACTGAAATTTCTGTGCAAATGGCTGACAAATCAACTACTTTCCTTATCGGCGTTTGCGAGGATGTGCCTGTTGTGGTTGCTAATACCACTATCTTAATAGACTTTGTTATCTTGGATATTCCCGAGGACGATGCCATGGCTATCATCCTCGGAAGACCCTTTTTAAACACTGCAGGGGCTGTTATAGATTGCAACCTTGGCAATGTCACTTTCCATGTCAACGGTAACGAGCACACAATGCACTTTCCGAAGAAACGATATCCAGTACATTGCATCAATGCTATTGAAAAGACTTCATCGATTCTCATTGGGAGCTTTGAATGCCCTCTTCCTCGTGTCAAGATGAAGTATGATTTGCTTGTTGGGGAGATTCATATCCCCATTGAGGTGACTTAGTGGCTATTCAAAAATTCTCCGTTCTCTCTTGCGATTCGAGAAGGTTTTGTCATAAGGACTTGATCAACCCCATTGACGAATTTCTTTCAATGACCATGAAACAGATGAATCACAAAGTCACATACCTTTGTTTTGAGTCTTCATTTTCTGTTGCTTAGAAGAAAAATGATGGAATTAGTTTGGTTTTTCCTGTTTTCTGTTCTAGCGTCCCGGAGAAAAATACCTCGAAAGTAAAAGTTCTCCGATGGTCCCGAAAATTTAGTATGATTTTTTCTGGAATTTTTGAAAATTTCTGGGCCTGAGATCTCGTCAGGGGGCCAGACCAGTGGGCCACAAACCCCGCCACTGCCATCTACCCCCATGGTGGCGGGGTGCAAGCTTGTGGGGCCCACAGGCACCCCCTCCACTCATTCCAGCTCTCAGCCTCTTCTTCCACCTCCAGAAAAAATTGTTCCGCAGCTCAAACCCGTGTTCTTGCTCATTTGGCTGTGATTTTCGATATCCTTTCTCAAAGCACCATTCTCCGAACTGTTTTAGGGAAATTACTCCTTGGTAAGTGACTCCTCCATTGGTCCAATTAGTTTTTGCTCTAGTGCTTTATCCTTCGCGAATTCTTGCTACCTTGGTGACCCTGTTCTTGAGCTAAAAAAGTTGATTTTAGCTGGTCCCAAGTAGTTTTAGCGTGTGATACGGTCTCTAGGCACTAGTAGGAGTAGTTGCTACAAGTTGGGTTAACGCTTATTCACTTTTCTTTCGAAGTCTCTAAAAATTTCAGAATTTTTCAGAGCTAGAAAAAGGAAAAGATGAGGAGGTTCTTGAGAGGCTCTTCAAGCCGTAACCACAAGGAGGATCAGAAGAACCACCCCAAGTACGTAATCCCTCGAGTCACAGAAGTTCGAGCGTGCGAGTGGCCAAGTGATGATTTTTTGCGCGCCACCGGACTTTATGAAGACTTCTATTACTTGGTGGAGAACGCAGGTCTTACTGCGTTCGTTGAACATAAGTGCCCACAATATCTCCTCCTCAACAATATTTTCGTTCAAAGCTTCAACTTTTATCCGAGGAAGAATCCTCCCATGGTTGAGTTCATGATATACGGTGTCCCCCAATGCATGACGCTGCAGGACTTTTGCAATGTATGCAAATTACCTTATGTTGGGGATATCCGTGACCCTCGTCCATGGGACTTGGAGGATTTCATTGGTTCTATTGCTGTTGGAGAGGAGAGAAGAGTGTCTCGCGCTAGAATTGCTAGCATACATTTTCCTGTGCTTCGGTACTTCTCACTATTTGTGGGAAAATGTTTGATTGGCCGTGGGAAGGCTGGATCACTTAGTTCTCCCGACCTTGCGGTTTTGTGCGAAGGCCTTTATAACGATAAGACTTATAGCTTGGGTGCTATAGTAGCTCAACGGTTGAACCTGAACCGTTCTAAAGGTATTGTCTATGGAGGTATCTACGCTACCCGTCTTGCCAGACACTTTGAGATAGCCATTAGACTGGGAGAGGAAGGAGAGATGCTTCTCCCTGAGAGATATCTGGATTATGATAGCATGGTTCGCCATGATTTTCTGGATAGAGATGCTAGTAGACGGATGATTTATAACCTGGTGTTTAGTCAGGGTACTCGGGAGACTATTACTTTGCCTGCTCCTTCTTTGCTTGATCTTCATGCAGGCAGGTACACTATTATGCCCGTGGACATCTACGCATATTAGGGCTTGGCCCAACCACAGGCTCACGTGCCCGAGCCGCCAGTCGAGTACCAGACGCCAGTTTATCAGTGGGAGCCAGAGGAGCTCACATAGCAGTGGCATCCGCAGTCTGCTCGGAGTATCCTGGAGATGGTTATTTCCCACCTTGGGAGTAGACCAAGCTAGGCCAAAAGCCTAAGCTTGGGGGAGTACGTGTTCTCACCGACTTTACATTCATGCTTATACTTTCACTCTGTTAGCCGGTGTTTACACTTTGCCACTGTACTATCCATGCTAGTTTCTTTTCGTTTTCTTGTTTTCTTGTTTTTTGTCCTTTTGAGAAAACCCAAAAAGATTTTTCTTTCTTCTTTTGCTTGTTGGGAGCTTTCCCATGTAAATAGTTTTCTTTTTCTTTGGGTCAAGGTAGAAGATATTGGTTACAATGCTTATTGGTTCTTACATGCTTACCTGTTTAGCTTTCAAAGAGCCATATTATTTTGTCTTCTCCTTTGTGTTTGCCTGCAGATTCAGCTTAGTCCAATGCGCTTATTATCGTTTTCATCGTTCGATCGTGCAAATGAAAGGCAACAATGATGATATATGATGAAGTGACTCAGACTGAAAAGCTGGTATGAACTCTATCTATTTTGTTTTTGTAAATATGACTAGCTTGTCAACCCAGATTTAGCTTTGTTGTGAGAGAACCATGTTTGCAATGACAACTTAGAGATTATAGTTTCTCATGCCATGCTTATTTAGCTGAGAGCTTATAATGGTTTGTCTTTATTGCCAACATAGATTTTGAGATGACTATGATGTAGTATGATAGGATGGTATTCTCCTTTGAATGTTTCAAGTGCTTTGCCTTGGCGCATGTTCATGCATGTAGTTGAAACAAAATCAACATAGCCTCTATGATGTTCATGTTCATGGTGATTTATATCCTGTTCATGCTTGCATTCAATGTTAGTCAAACTCATTGCATCTTGATGACTGTTGTCGCTCTCTAGTTGGTCGTTTCCCAGTCTTTTGCTAGCCTTCACTTGTACTAAGCGGGAATGCTGCTTGTGCATCCACTTCCATAAACCCATTTTTTTTCCATGAGAGTCCACCATACCTACCTATTTGCGGTATCTACCTGCCGTTCCAAGTAAATTTGCATGTGCCATTCTCGAAACCTTCAAGAAATAATCTGTTTTGCATGCCCGAACCTCTCATGTGGTGACAGAGGGCTATTGGTATCTTCCATGCTAGGAGTGTTATCCTCGTCATGTGTTTATTCACAGTCATTCATGAGAAAGGGGCCGGTATTTGGGATGCTCAGTTCCATGCTTAAATTGAAAACATAACAGTAAAACAAGACTCCCCCCGGATTGATGTTAGTATGGACGGTACCCGAGGATTCGACTAGCCGTGGAGTGTCATTGATTGGTGGTGGGGGAGTTAAATTTTACTTTTTTGTATGGGAACCGCATATAGCATGAGTAGCATGGAAGATATTGAGAACTCTTGGTCATTGCGTTGACAATGAAAGCATGCCACCCAAAATTATTATCTCTGTTTTCAAAGCTTGAGCTCTGGCACCTCTGCAAATCAATGCTTCCCTCTGCCAAGGGCTTGTCTATTTATTTTCCTGTCGAGTCATCCTCCTCTTATATAAGCACCAATTAGAGAGCACCTCTGTCATTTTTATGCTTTGCTTTTGATTGATATTTAGTATGACTATGACTGTCTCTTCGTTGCTATGAATTACAATGTTTAGTCAGCCCTTGATCTTTGAAAGTGCTCTGCATTTATGTTTTGCGGTCACAGAAAGAGCTAGCGAGATACCACGTATTCATACTTCTTCATGCTCGTTTTGATTGAAGTGTTGGTATTTGAAACTCATTATTATTTGCTCGTTAGCTGATTATGCCATTGATATTAGTTTACCGTGAGACCTTTGTATCATTTGCTTATGTGGTTAACTTGTGATCTTGCTGAAATTCTGGTTATGAGTTAGACATAGTTGCAACAACAAGATCAAACAGAGTTTGTCAACGTTTTTCTTTCTCTCTCAGTTTGTCAACTGAGTTGCTTGAGGACAAGCAAGGTTTTAAGCTTGGGGGAGTTGATACGTCTCCAACGTATCTACTTTTCCAAACTCTTTTGCTCTTGTTTTGGACTATAATTTGCATGATTTGAATGGAACTAATCTGGACTGACGTTGTTTTCAGCAGAATTGCCTTGGTGTTATTTTTGTGCAGAAATCAAAGTTCTCCAAACGTCCTGAAAATTTACGGGGAGCAGTTTTGGAAAATATCAAAAATACCTGCGCTAGGATCCACCTCACGGGGTGGGCCAGTGGGCCACAAGCCCCTGCTCCGCCACCACCCCCTGGTGGCGGTGGGCAGGCTTGTGGGGCCCACAGGCACCTGCCGCCCCAACTCCAGCTCTATAAGTTGTCTTTTTTCCCACAAAAAATAAAAAGAGAAGTTTTCGTCGCGTTTTCGATACGGAGGCGCCGCCACCTCCCCTTCTTCATCTGGAGGGCAGATCTGGAGTCCGGCTTGGGCTCCGGAGAGGGGAAATCGTCGCCATCGTCATCATCAACCTTCTTCCCTCTCCAATTCCATGAAGCTCTTTGTCATTCGTGAGTAATCTATTCGTAGGCTCGCTGGGCGGTGATGAGTAGGATGAGATCTATCATGTAATCGAGTTAGTTTTGATGGGGATTGATCCCTAGTATCCACTATGTTCTGAGATTTGACGTTGCTACTACTTTGCCATGCTTAATGCTTGTCACTAGGGCCCGAGTGCCATGATTTCAGATCTGAAATTATTATGTTGTCACCAATATATGTGTGTTTTAGATCCGATCTTGCAAGTTGTAGTTACCTACTGTGTGTTATGATCCGGCAACCCCGGAGTGACAATAACCGGAACCACTCCCGGTGATGACCATAGATTGAGGAGTCCATGTGTTCACCAAGTGCTAATGCGTTGGTCCGGTTCTTTATTAAAAGGAGAACCTTAATATCCCGTAGTTTCCTTTTGGAGCCCACTACCACGCGAGGGATGGACAATAGATGTCATGCAAGTTCTTTTCCCTAAGCACGTATGACGACACACGGAATGCATGCCTACATCACATTGACGAACGGGAGCTAGCCACTTATCTCTGTGTGTTATAGCTGTTGCATGATGGATATCATCCAAACAAATCACCGACCCATTGCCTATGAGTTTGTCCTACTGTTGTTGCTTGTCTTGCTCTGCTGCTGCTACTACTGTTGCTACTGCTGTCACTTGTTTTGCTTTGCTGCTGCTCCTACTGTTGCTACTACTGTCGCTTGCTACTGTTGCTACTTGCTACGGCTATCACTACTGTTGTTCCTTGCCACTGCTATTGCTCGTTACACTGCTACTACCTGCTACACTGTTGGTTCACCTACCGTTGTCGGGAATTGACAACTTCCGTCGACGCGGCAACGAAGGCGCCATTGATACAACCATT
The DNA here is from genome assembly GCF_904849725.1 of Hordeum vulgare subsp. vulgare. Classification (NCBI taxonomy): domain Eukaryota; kingdom Viridiplantae; phylum Streptophyta; class Magnoliopsida; order Poales; family Poaceae; genus Hordeum; species Hordeum vulgare. Next base: position 566,884,815 of record NC_058521.1, read on the forward strand.
AGGAATAGTCTGCTGTCAACATATCATTTCTGACATCGTTGTTATCATATTACTTTGTTGTTACTATTGTGGTCGCAGATACTAATCTTTCAGGTGTGGTTGAATCCGACAAATTCATCTGCTAATACTCGAGAGCATACTCTCACCTCCTATGGCTTACCTACAAATTTGGGTCGAATACTCTACCCTCGAAAACTGCTGCGAACCCATGCGCTGGTGGGCCATCAACAACATTCTTCCAGTTTCATTGCCGGGGAGTGCTATCAGCATTCTTCTGGTGCCATTGCAGGAGAAGGTTAGTTGTTATAAGCATTCATCTAGCTAACACTAGAGATTGCAGGATCATCACTTTTCTGGAGCCATTGCCAGGGAAGCACAGCTGACATCAAGGTCACCGCACGGTATGAACCCCAAACCAAGCACTTCTCCTATTACAAGAATCATAGATCTAGTTGGCCAGACAAAACCCACAACTCGGAGAGAATTACAAGGATATGGAATCATGCATAAGAGAGATCAGAAGAAACTCAAATAAGATTCATAGATAATCTGATCATAAATCCACAATTCATCGGATCTCGACAAACACACCGCAAAAGAAGATTACATCGGATAGATCTCCATGAAGATCATGGAGAACTTTGTATGGAAGATCCAAGAGAGAGAAGAAGCCATCTAGTTACTAGCTATGGACCCGTAGGTCTATGCTGAACTAGTCACGCATCATCGGAGAGGTCATGGTGTTGATGAAGAAGCCCTCCGTATCCGAATCTCCCCTCTGGTAGGGCACCAGAGCGTGCCCCAGATGGGATCTTGCGGAGACAGAAGCTTGAAGCGGCGGAAAAGTACTTTCGATGATCTCTTGATTTTTTCTAGAATTTATGGGAATATATAGGCGAAAGACCTAGGGCAAAGGGCGTCCAGGGGGCCCACAAGCCTGGATGGCGCGGCATCCCCCTGGCCGCGGGGTGGGGGCTTCTGGGGCCCCTGAGGCTCCCCTGCCTTGGCTCCCAAGCTTCCCGATCTTCTTCTGTTCCAAAAAAATCTTTTCGGGGATTTTCTTCCGTTTGGACTCCGTTTCAAAATCTCGTGTGAAAGGGGTCAAAAACATGGAAAAAACAGGAACTACCACCTGGCAGTGAGTTAATAAGTTAGTCCCAAAAAATATATAAAAGGCATACAAAACATCCAAAGTTTGACAAGATAATAGCATGAAACCATCAAAAATTATAGATACGTTGGAGACGTATCAAGCATCCCCAAGCTTAACTCCTGCTTGTCCTCGAGTAGGGAAGTGATAAAGAATGAATTTTTTATGTGGAATGCTACCTACCATAGTTGTCCTTTGCAACTTCTTTCACGTGGCATGAATGTTCAGATCCGTAAGATTCGAAACAATAGTTTGCTATTGACATGAAAACAATAATACTTCAAGCAAACTAGCAAGTTAATCATGAACTTTCAAAATAACAAGGCCAATGAAAGTTATCCCTACAAAATCATATAGTCTGGCTATGCTCCATCATCCTCACACAACTAATGTAAATCATGCACAACCCCGGTATTGGCCAAGTAATTGTTTTCGCACTCTTACTTTCTCAAACTTTTTATAACTATCACGCAATACATGAGCGCGAGCCATGGATATAACACTATAGGTGGAATAGAGTGTGGTGGTGGTTGTGAGACAAAAAAAGAGGAGATTGTCACATTGACTAGGCGTATCAAAAAGGCTATGGAGATGCCCATTAATAGATATCAATGTGAATGAGTAGGGATTGCCATACAAGAGATGCACTAGAGCTATAAGTATGTGAAAGCTCAAAAGTAGAACTAGTGGGTGTGCATCCAACTTGCTTGCTCACGAAGACCTAGGGCAATTTTGAGGAAGCCCATCATTGGAATATACAAACCAAGTTATATAATGAAGATTCCCACTAGCATATGGTAGTGACAAAGCAAAAAGCTCTCAATCATGAAGAACATGGTGCTATCATGAAGCACAAGTGTGGAAAAAGATAGTAGCATTGTCCCTTCTCTTTTTTTGGGCTCTTAGGCCCCTTTTTTTCCTTTTCCCCTTTTTTTGTTTTTGGGCTCTTTGGCCTCTTTTTTTTATTTCCTCACATAGGACAATGCTCTAATAATGATGATCATCACACTTTTATTTACTCACAGCTCAAAATGATGATGACTCTATAGGAAATGCCTCCGGTAGTGTACCGGGATGTGCAACGATCTAGCATGGCGTATGACGTTGAAACATCTCGCTAGCTATCTTATGATCATGCAATGGCAATATGAGAGTGACGGGACAAGTCATGAGACGGAACGGTGGGAGTTGCATGGCAATATATCTCGGAATGGCTATGAAAATGCCATAGTAGGTAGGTATGGTGGCTGTTTTGAGGAAGGAATTTGGTGGGTTAGCAATGGTGGAAGGTGAAAGTGTATCTATACCATGGACTCACATTAGTCATGAAGAACTCACATACTTGTTGCAAAAGTTTTTATTAGTAATCGAAACAAAGTGCTAAACGCATACTCCGAGGGGAAGGGTTGGTAGGTGTTAACCATCGCATGATCCCGACCTCAACACAAAGGATGACAATCAATAGATCAATTTGTTGGAAATATGCCCTAGAGGCAATAATAAATTAGTTATTATTATATTTCTTTGTTCATGATAATCGTTTATTATCCATGCTATAATTGTATTGATTGGAAACACAGTGCATATGTGGATACATAGACAAAACACTGTCCCTAGTAAGCTTCTAGTTGACTAGCTCGTTGATCAAAGATGGTCAAGGTTTCCTGACCATAGGCAAGTGTTGTCACTTGATAATGGGATCACATCATTAGGAGAATCATGTGATGGACTAGACCCAAACTAATAGACGTAGCATGTTGATCGTGTCATTTTGTTGCTACAGTTTTCTGCGTGTCAAGTATTTGTTCATATGACCATGAGATCATATAACTCACTGACACCGGAGGAATGCTTTGTGTGTATCAAACGTCACAACGTAACTGGGTGACTATAAAGATGCTCTATAGGTATCTCCGAAGGTGTTCGTTGAGTTAGTATGGATCAAGACTGGGATTTGTCACTCCGTATGACGGAGAGGTATCTCGGGGCCCACTAGGTAATACAACATCACACACAAGCCTTGCAAGCAATGTGACTTAGTGTAAGTTGCGGGATCTTGTATTACTGAACGAGTAAAGAGACTTGCCGGTAAACGAGATTGAAATAGGTATGCGGATACTGACGATCGAATCTCAGGCAAGTAACATACCGAAGGACAAAGGGAATGACATACGGGATTATATGAATCCTTGGCACTGAGGTTCAAACGGTAAGACATCATAGAATATGTAGGATCCAATATGGGCATCCAGGTCCCGCTATTGGATATTGACCGAGGAGTCACTCGGGTCATGTCTACATAGTTCTTGAACCCGCAGGGTCTGCACACTTAAGGTTCGACGTTGTTTTATGCGTATTTGAGTTATATGGTTGGTTACCGAATGTTGTTCGGAGTCCCGGATGAGATCACGGACGTCACGAGGGTTTCCTGAATGGTCTGGAAACGAAGATTGATATATAGGATGACCTCATTTGATTACCGGAAGGTTTTCGGAGTTACCGGGAATGACGAATGGGTTCTGGATGTTCACCGGGGGGGCAGCCCACCCCGGGGAAGCCCATAGGCCTTGGGGGTGGCGCACCAGCCCTTGATGGGCTGGTGGGACAGCCGAAGAAGGCCCTATGCGCCATAGATAGAAAATCAAAGAGAAAACAAAAAAAGGAGGTGGGAAAGAAGAGAAGGACTCCACCTTCCAATCCTAGTTGGACTAGGATTGGAGGAGGACTCCTCCTCCCTTGGTGGCGCAGCCCTTCGGACTCCTTGAGCCTCAAGGCAAGCCTCCCCTCCCCTCCTCCTATATATATGGAGCTATTAGGGCTGATTTGAGACGACTTTTGCCACGGCAGCCCGACCACATACCTCCACGGTTTTACCTCTAGATCGCGTTTCTGCGGAGCTCGGGCGGAGCCCTGCTGAGATTAGATCACCACAAACCTCCGGAGCACCGTCACGCTGCCGGAGAACTCATCTACCTCTCCGTCTCTCTTGCTGGATCAAGAAGGCCGAGATCATCGTCGAGCTGTACGTGTGCTGAACGCGGAAGTGTCGTCCGTTCGGCACTAGATCGTGGGACGGATCGCGGGACGGTTCGCGGGGCGGATCGAGGGACGTGAGGACGTTCCACTACATCAACCGCGTTTCTTAACGCTTCTGCTGTGCGATCTACAAGGGTACGTAGATCGGAAATCCCCTCTCGTAGATGGACATCACCATGATAGGTCTTCGTGCGCGTAGGAATTTTTTTGTTTCCCATGCGACGTTACCCAACACAATTATGCTCCGACTTCCTAACATACCGGATCACCATACGTGCATGCTACGGGAATCACTAACTTCAAAACAAGTATTTCTAGATTCACAACACCCTACTAACATAACTCTTGATATTACCGAATCCACGTCTCAAAACTAATTGAGAGGAATCAAAACTTCTCTTTCTATTCAATGTACATGAAGATGGAGTTTTTGTATCTTCTTTGGGTACCTATCAAATTTGGGACTACTTTCATAGCATAAGCCAACTACCAAATCACGCACCGCTGTGCTCTAAAGATATAAGTGAAGCACAAGAGCAAAAGTATCTAGCTCAACAGATATAAGTGAAGCACTATGAGCATTCTAGCAAAATCACGATGAGTGCATGTCTCTCTCTCTCTCAAAAAGGTGTGCAGCAAGGATGATTGTGACACAACAAACAGAAAAGACTCCTATGATACAAGACGCTCCAAGCAAAACACATATCATGTGGTGAATGAAAATATAGCTCCAAGTAATGTTACCGATGGATTGAAGACGAAAGAGGGGATGCCTTCCCGGGGCATCCCCAAGCTTAGGCTTTTTGGTGTCCTTGAATTTGGCTTGGGATGCCTTGGGCATCCCCAAGCTTCAGCTCTTTCCACTCCTTATCTCATCGTCCATGAGAACATCACCCAAAACTTGAAAACTTCACAACACAAAACTTAAACAGAAACTCGTGATAACATTAGTACAAGAAAACAAACTACCACTTCTTTTGGTACTGTAGCAAACTTGAATTCTACCTATATTGATGATGGGCTACTGTATTCTCACTTTTCCATGGCTAGTATCCCCCGATACTAACCATAGTTTCATCAAAACAAGCAACCAACTCAACAAAAACAGAATCTGTCAAAAACAGACCAGTCTCTAGCAATCTGTATACTTCGTATACTTCTGGTATTTCAAAAAACCTGAACAATTACGACGGCCTGTGAAAAAGGCATATCAATCAGCAGCAAAAAGAATCAACTCAAAATCTATTTCTGAATAAAAATGAAAAATCATCTCGTGAGCAAACAGTTTCTGTCTTTTTCCAGCAGGATCAAACAACCATTACCAAGACTAGTCATAAAGGCTTTGCTTGGCTCCAACACAAAAAGAAACACAAAAAACACAATCACAACAGAATTATGAAAGTTTGGACGCAACAAAATAGAAATAAAAAGATAAATTCATTGGGTTGCCTCCCAACAAGCGCTATTGTTTAACGCCCTTAGCTAGGCATAAAAGCGATAGAATCACGTATCGTCGTCTTTGGTGCTCAAACCATAAGTGGCCCTCATCATGGATTCATAAGGCAATCTTATTTTATTTCTAGGAATGTGTTCCATGCCCTTCCTTAAATAAAATTAAAATCTAATATTCCCTTCCTTCATATCGATGATAGCATCGATAGTCCTTAGGAAAGGTCTACCAAGAATAATAGGGCATGTAGGATTGCAATCAATGTCAAGCACAATGAAATCCACATGTACATAGTTCCTATTTGCAATAATAAGAACATCATTGATCCTTACCATAGGTTTCTTGGCAGTAGAATCAGCAAGATGCAAATTAAGAGAACACTCTTCAATCTCATTAAAACCCAGAACATCACATAAAGACTTTGGAATCGCAGAAACACTAGCACCCAAATCACACAAAGCATTGCACTCATAGTTTTTGATTTTGATTTTGATGGTAGGTTCCCACTCATCATGAAGCTTTCTAGGGATAGAGACTTCCAATTCAAGTTTCTCTTCAAGAGATTTTATCATAGCTTCGACGATATGATCGGTAAAGGCCTTGTTTTGGCTATAAGCGTGTGGAGCGTTCAACATGGATTGCATCAAGGAAATGCATTCAATCAAGGAGAAACTATCATAATTGAATTCCTTGAATTCCATGGTAGTAATTTCATTACTACTCAAAGTTTTAACATCTTGTACTCCACTTTTAATGCTTTTAGCATCAAGATAGATGGACTCCGAATCATTGGGGCACTTTTCAACCAAAGTGGATTCATATCCATCCCCATAATCATTAGGTTTGACACAAGAAAACAAAGATTCAATGGGAGTCACACCAAGCACTTTAAGATCTTCGTGATTCTGATCACGAGAACACACCTTTTTAAGCCATTCATGTCTAGCAGGAATTTTGGCGGTTCTTTCTTGGTGCTCAATCATGGAAACGCGCATAGCTTTCAAAGTTTCTACCATGTTGATTTTGAGAGGATCACATCTAACTTTCAAAGCATCAACATCACAAGAAATTCTATCAACGCTCTTAGCCAAATCGTCAATTTTGAGTAGTTTTTCCTCTATGGACGCATTGAAAATCTTTTGAGAGTTGATGAACTCTTTGATATTACTCTCTAGATCAGAGGGTAATCTATTGTAATTTCCATGAGTATTGTTGTAGGAGTTGCCAAAGTTATTAGAGGAGTTACTAGGAAAAGGCCTAGGAACATAGTTTCCTCTAAAAGCATTGTTGTTGCCAAAGTTATTCCTACCAACAAAATTAACGACCAAGCTAGCGTTGATACTCTCAATCAAAGAAGAAAAAGGCATATCATTAGTATCCAAAGGAGCACTTCTACTAGCAACCAAATTCATTAACTCGTCCATCTTAGCACTTAACGAGTTAATTTCTTCTATAGCGTGTACCTTCTTACTAGTAGGTGACCTTTCAGTGTGCCACTGAGAGTAGTTTGTCATGATGTTGTCTAAGAGCTTTGTGGCTTGCCCTAACGTGATTTCCATGAACGTTCCACCTGAGGCGGAGTCCAAGATATTTCTAGAAGTGAAATTCAAGCCAGCGTGAAAGATCTGAATAATCATCCAAAGACTCAAGCCATGAGCGGGACAATTTCTAATCATTAATTTCATTCTCTCCCAAGATTGTGCAACATGTTCATGATCAAGTTGCTTGAAATTCATGATATAATTACGGAGAGAGATGATCTTAGCCGGCGGAAAATACTTGGATATATAAGCATCTTTGCACTTATCCCAAGAATCGATACTATTTTTGGGCAAAGAAGAAAACCAAGTTTTTGCGCGATCTCGCAACAAGAAAGGAAAAAGCTTCAATTTAATCACGTCATTATCCACATCTTTTTTCTTTTGCATATCGCAAAGCTCAATGAAGGTATTGAGATGGGATGCGGCATCGTCACTAGGAAGGCCAGAGAATTGCTCTTTCATAACAAGATTCAGCAAAGCGGCATTGATTTCGTATGACTCCGCACTAGTGGCGGGAGCAATCGGAGTACTAATAAAATCATTATTATTAGTATTCGAGAAGTCACAAAGTTTGGTGTTTCCGTTCATGGTGACTTCAGCAAGCAAGCAAGCACACAAGCAAACAAAGAGCAAGCGAGAAAAAGGGCGAACGAAAAGGCGAGTGACAAAGGCAAATTGGTGAAGTGGGGGAGAGGAAAACGAGAGGCAACTGGCAAACAAAGTAAATGCAAGGATGAGTTTGCGACATCTACTTGGATGAGTCCTTGACTTGATCTTCCTCCCCGGCAACGGCGCCAAAAATTCTTCTGCTATCCCACATACAACAGCGCCAGAAATTGACACGTTGACGGAGGCTGGGCTTGCGTTGGTTTTTCCCTTGAAGAGGAAAGGGTGATGCAGCATAGGAGCAGTAAGTATTTCCCTCAGTTTGAGAACCAAGGTATCAATCCAGAAGGAGGGTCTCGTCAAGTCCAGAGTATCTGCGCAAACACAAACAAGCTTGCACGCAACGCTTCAAAGGGGTTATCAATCCCTTCAAGATTGTTTGCAAAGTGAGATCTGAAGGCAGAAAGTGCAATGAAGTAAAAAGTGTAAGGCTGAAAATATGGTGTGGAGTAGACCCTGGGGCCATAGTGTTCACTAGAGGCTTCTCTCAAAATAGCAAGTATTACGGTGGGTGAACAAATTACTGTCGAGCAATTGATAGAACCGCGCAAAGTCATGACGATATCTAAGGCAATGATCATACATATAGGCATCACATCCGAGACAACTAGACCGATACTTTCTGCATCTACTACTATTACTCCACACATCATCCGCTATCCAGCATGCATCTAGTGTATTGAGTTCATGACGAACAGAGTAACACTTTAAGCAAGATGACATGATCTAGAGGGATAATCTCAAACCAATGATGAAAACCCCATATTTTTACCCTTGATGGGAACAACACGATGCGTGCCTCGCTACCCCTTCTGTCACTGGGTGAGGTCACCACACGGTATGAACCCAAAACCAAGCACTTCTCCCATTGCAAGAATCATAGATCTAGTTAGCCAGACAGAACCCACAACTCGAAGAGAATTACAAGGATATGAAATCATGCATAAGAGAGATCAGAAGAAACTCAAATAAGATTCACAGATAATCTGATCATAAATCCACAATTCATCGGATCTCGACAAACACACCGCAAAACAAGGTTACATCGGATAGATCTCCATGAAGATCATGGAGAACTTTGTATTAGATCCAAGAGAGAGAAGAAGCCATCTAGTTACTAGCTATGGACCCATAGGTCTATGGTGAACTACTCACGCATCATCGGAGAGGTCATGGTGTTGATGAACAAGCCCTCCGTATCCGGATCTCCCCTCCGACAGGGCACCAGAACGTGCCCCAGATGGGATCTTGCGGAGACAGAAGCTTGCGGCGGCGGAAAAGTACTTTCGATGATCTCATGATTTTTTCTGGAATTTATGGGAATATATAGGCGAAAGACCTAGGGCAAAGGGCGCCCAGGGGGCCCACAAGCCTCGATGGCGCGGCCTCCCCCTGGTCGCGGGGTGGGGGCTTGTGGGGCCCCTGAGGCTCCCCTGCCTTGGCTCCCAAGCTTCCTGATCTTCTTCCGTTCCAAAAAAAATCTTTTCGGGGATTTTATTCCGTTTGGACTCCGTTTCAAAATCTCCTCTGAAAGGGGTAAAAAAACATGGAAAAAACAGGAACTGGCACTTGGCGCTGAGTTAATAAGTTAGTCCCAAAAAATATATAAAAGGCATACAAAACATCCAAAGTTTGACAAGATAGTAGCATGAAACCATCAAAAATTATAGATACATTGGAGACGTATCAAACTATAACATGCAAGGGATGAACAAGTCACCCGGCGTGTTATTCGCGATGCTAAAAGTCGCAGAGTCAGAACTCCGTAAAGAGCATCAATTGTTGATGGTTCCAAGGTTGATGCAATCGCCGTCGGCACAGTTTCACTTCGTTACCATCAGGATTAGTTATGTACTTAAATATTTGTTATTCATTGCATGCGTTAAGCATGAACATTATATCTGGATCTTGTTTATTGCGAGACAGTTACTCGTTTAAGTCAGAGAATAATGGTTGTTCTATTTCTATGAGTAATATCTTTTATGGTCATGCACCCAATGTGAGAGGATTGTTCATATTGAATCTTGATAGCGATGATACACATATATATAACATTGAGAGCAAAAGTGTTAGAGTTAACAATGATAGCGCCATGTTTTTGTGGCACTACCGCTTAGTTCATATTGGTGTAAAGCGCAAGAAGAAACTCCATTCCGATGGACTTTTGGAGTCACTTGACTTTGATTCACTTGACACGTGCGAACCATGCCTCATGGGCAAGATGACTAAGACACCGTTCTCCGGAACAATGGAGTGATGACCCACAAGTATAGGGGATTGATACGTCTCCAACGTATCTACTTTTCCAAACTCTTTTGCCCTTGTTTTGGACTATAATTTGCATGATTTGAATGGAACTAACCTGGACTGACGCTGTTTTCAGCAGAATTGCCTTGGTGTTATTTTTGTGCAGAAATCAAAGTTCTCCAAACGTCCTAAAAAATTTACGGGGAGCAGTTTTGGAAAATATCAAAAATACCTGCGCCGGAATCCACCTCAGGGGGTGGGACAGTGGGCCACAAACCCCTGATCCACCACCACCCCCTGGTGGCGGTGGGCAGGCTTGTGGGGCCCACAGGCACCTGCCGCCCCCAACTCCAGTTCTATAAGTTGTCTTTTGTCCCACAAAAAATAAAAAGAGTAGTTTTCGTTGCGTTTTCGATACGGAGGCGCCACCACCTCCTGTTCTTCATCTGGAGGGCAGATCTGGAGTCCGTCTTGGGCTCCGGAGAGGGGAAATCGTCGCCATCGTCATCATCAACCTTCTTCCCTCTCCATTTCCATGAAGCTCTTCGTCGTTCGTGAGTAATCTATTCGTAGGCTCGCTGGGCGGTGATGAGTAGGATGAGATCTATCATGTAATCGAGTTAATTTTGATGGGGATTGATCCCTAGTATCCACTATGTTATGAGATTTGATGTTGCTACTACTTTGCCATTCTTAATGCTTGTCACTAGGGCCCGAGTGCCATGATTTCAGATCTGAAATTATTATGTTGCCACCAATATATGTGTGTTTTAGATCCGATCTTGCAAGTTGTAGTTACCTACTATGTGTTATGATCCGGCAACCCCGAAGTGACAATAAGCGAAACCACTCCCGATGATGACCATAGTTTGAGGAGTTCATGGGTTCACCAAGTGCTAATGCGTTGGTCCGGTTCTTTATTAAAAGGAGAACCTTAATATCCCGTAGTTTCCTTTTGGACCCCGCTGCCACGGGAGGGATGGACAATAGATGTCATGCAAGTTCTTTTCCCTAAGCACGTATGAGGACACACGGAATGCATGCCTACATCACATTGACAAACGGGAGCTAGCCACTTATCTCTCCGTGTTATAGCTGTTGCATGATGAATATCATCCAAACAAATCACCGACCCATTGCCTACGAGTTTGTCCTACTGCTGTTACTTGTCTTGCTCTGCTGCTACTACTGTTCCTACTGGTGTTACTTGTTTTGCTCTGCTGCTGTTACTTGTCTTGCTTTGCTGCTGCTACTACTGTTCCTACTGCTGTTACTTGTCTTGCTCTGCTGATGCTACTACTGTTGCTACTGTTGTCACTTGTTTTGCTCTGCTGCTGCTGCTACTACTGTTGCTACTACTGTCGCTTGCTACTGTTGCTACTTGCTAATGCTGTCACTACTGTTGTTCCTTGCCACTGCTATTGCTCGTTACACTGGTGCTACCTGCTACACTGTTGGTTCACCTATCGTTGACGGGAATTGACAACTTCCATCGACGCGGCAACGAAGGCGCCATTGATACAATCGTTAGGAATAGTCTGCTGTCAATAGATCGTTTCTGACACCGTTGTTATCATATTACTTTGCTGTTACTATTGTGCTCGCAGATACTAATCTTTCAGGTGTGGTTGAATCCGACAAATTCAGCTGCTAATACTCGAGAGTATACTCTCACCTCCTAAGGCTTACCTACAAATTTGGGTCGAATACTCTACCCTCGAAAACTGCTGCAAACCCACGCGCTGGTAGGCCATCAACAACATTCTTCCAGTTTCATTGCTGGGGAGTGCTATCAGCATTCTTCTGGTGCCGTTGCAGGAGAAGGTTAGTTGTTATAAGCATTCGTCTAGCTAACACTAGAGATTGCAGGATCAACACTTTTCTGGAGCCATTGCCAGGGAAGCACAGCTGAAGTCAACGTTTTTCTGGCGCCGTTGCCGGGGAGGTATTGCTATATTCTCTGAGTCACTTGGGATTTATATCTGCTAATCACTATGAAGAATCTGAAGGATCCAAAGACCAATGTCTTGCCCTCCACTACGAGGGGAGGTAAGGAATTGCCATCTAGCTCTGCACTTGATTCACCTTCAGTTATGAGTAAGTTTGCGACATCACCTCCTGCTAGAAATCTTGATATGTCGTCTGTGATTGATGATGCTTGTGATACTACTGCTAGAGATGCTATGCTTGATACTATCCCTGATGATACTATGCTTGATACTATGCCTCATGACACTATGCTTGATACTGCTAGAGATGCTATGCTTGATACTACTTTGCCTCATGATGCTAGAGATGCTACTATGCGTGATGATGCTATGCTTGATACTGCTAGAGATACTCCTTTGCCTGATGTTCCACTGGGAGCGTTCCTTGATGCTCATATTCCTAGAGTTACTGCTAATGCTCGTGATGCTTGTGATACTGCCGATGCTATTGAGATAGAACCTGCTTTTGCTCCTGTTAGATCTAGCTCTCCTAGATATGAATTGCCTGTTATACCTGAGGGTTACGTTATGGAGGGAGAGATAGCTGAGGATTTTCTTACGTGTAAGGATGCCTATGATGCTGAGAAATTAGTTCTCAAGTGGAAGGAAAAATCTCGGGAAGTTAGGATGAAAAATGATCCGAAATTTGCCGCTTCGCCTATCTTTGTCACCGATAAGGATTATGAATTCTCTGTCGACCCTGAGATAATCTCTCTAGTCGAATTTGATCCTTTTCACGGTTATGAGTCTGAGACGGTCATAGCCCATCTTTCCAAACTATCCGAAATAGCCAACCTTTTCATTGATGAGGAGAAGATCCACCACTACTATATCCTTAAGGTGTTTCCTTTCTCTCTAAAGGATGATGCTAAAGTCTGGTTCACCTCTCTTGCTCCTGGATGTGTGCGTAGTCCCTAGGAGATGGTCTATTACTTCTATGAGAAATATTTCCCTGCCCATAAGAAGCAAGCTGCCTTGCAGGAAATATACAACTTTGCTCAACTCCAAGAAGAGAGTTTTCCACAAGCTTGGGGGAGGCTCGTCCAGCTACAGAATGCTTTGCCTGATCACCCTCTTAAGAAGAACGAGATACTTGATATCCTCTATAACGGACTTACCAAAGCCTCTAGAGACTATCTAGATAGTTGCGATGGTTGTGTTTTTAGGGAACGAACTGTAGAACAAGCTGAGACTCTACTGAATAACCTCTTGATCAACGATAATGCTTGGACTATTCCCGAATCACCTCCTAAGCCAGTCCTAAGAAAAGAGGTATTCTATTGCTCAATCCCGAAGATATGCAAGAAGCCAAGAAATCTATGCAAGAGAAAGGCATTAGATCTGAAGACGTCAAGAATCTACCACCTATCGAAGAGATCCATGGTCTCGATAACCCGATACAGGTAGTAGAAGTGAATTCTTTGTGTAGGTTTGACGAGAGTGATATTCCTTTTGATAAACCTGCTAGCCTATGCTTTGATGAATTTGACAACTTTGTTGCCAAACAACAGAGTTTCAATGATTATGTTAGCAGACATTTGGAACAAAGTACTCGTATGCTTAGCCATTTAAGTGCTTGTGTAGACAGAAATGTCAATGCTCTGAAGCTTCTGAGTAAACATGCCTCTATGATTACTACTCAGGTAGAACAAGTACTTAAAGCTCAGAATGACCTGCTCAATGAATTAAATGACAACTCTGTCAGAGTCATTACTAGAGGAGGAAAAGTGACTCAGGAACCTTTGTATCCTGAAGGTCATCCTAAGATAATTGATCAAGATTCTCAAGGAATCAATGCTGATACACCTAAGCATCCTAAGGAGAAGAAGAAGGATGATAGAAACCTACACGCCAGTTCAGCAAATACTGTCACACCTGAAGAACCTAATGATATTTCTGCGTCTGATGCGGAAACACAATCAGGTGATGAACATGAACCTGGTGACAATATGGCCAGTGATGTTCATAATAATGCTCAACCTAGCCATGATGAGGATGTGGAGATTGAACCTACGGTTAATCCTGATAATCCACAACCTAAGAGATACGACAAGAATGACTTCATTGCTAGGAAGCATGGTAAAGAAATAGAGCCATGGGTTCAGAGACCTATGCCCTTTCCTCCTAAGCCATCCAAGAAAAAGGATGATGAGAATTTTGAGCGCTTCGTTGAGATGATAAGACCCGTCTTTCTGCAGATGCGGTTAACTGATATGCTCAAGATGTCTCTGTATGCCAAGTACATGAAAGATATCGTGATTAATAAACGGAAGATACCAGATCTTGAGATCTCCACCATGCTTGCCAACTACACTTTTAAAGGTGGAACTCCTAAGAAACGTGGTGATCCCGGAGTGCCCACTATACCTTGCTCCATTAAAGGAAACTACGTAAGAACTGGCTTATGTGACCTTGGAGCCGGTGTTAGTGTTATGCCACTCTCTCTTTATCGTAGACTTGAATTGGATAAGTTGACACCCACTGAAATTTCTTTGCAAATGGCCGACAAATCAACTGCTTTCCCTATCGGCGTTTGCGAGGATGTGCCTATTGTGGTTGCTAATACCACTGTCTTAACAGACTTTGTTATCTTGGATATTCCCGAGGACGATGCCATGGCTATCATCCTCGGAAGACCCTTTTTAAACACTGCATGGGGCTATTATAGATTGCAACAAAGACATTGTCACTTTCCACATCAACGGTAACGAGCACACAGTGCACTTTTCGAAGAAACGATATCCGGTACATTGCATCAATGCTATTGAAAAGACTTCATCGATTCTTATTGGGAGCTTTGAATGCCCTATTCGTCGTGTCAAGATGAAGTATGATTTGCTTGTTGGGGAGATTCATATCCCCATTGAGGTGACTTAGTGGCTATTAAAAAATTCTCCGTTCTCTCTTGTGATTCGAGAAGGTTTTGTCATAAGGACTTGATCAACCCCATTGACGAATTTCTTCCGCTGACCATGAAACGGATGAATCAGAGAGTCACATACCTCTGTTTTGAGTTTTCCTTTTGTGTTGCTTAGAATAAAAATGATAGAATTAGTTTAGTTTTTCCTGTCTTCTGTTTTAGCGTACCGGAGAAAAATACCTCGAAAATAAAAGTTCTCCGATGGTCCTGAAAATCTAGTATGATTTTTTCTGGAATTTTTGAAAATTTCTGGGCCTCAGATCTGGTCAGGGGGCCAGACCAGTGGGCCACAAGCCCCCCCCACCGCCACCTACCCCCTTGGTGGCGGGGTGCAAGCTTGTGGGGCCCACAGGCACCCCTCCACTCATTCCAGCTCTCAACCTCTTCTTCCACCTCCAGAAAAAAATATTTCGCAGCTCAAACCCGTGTTCTTGCTCATTTGGCTGTGATTTTCGATCTCCTTGCTCAAAGCATCATTCTTCGAACTGTTTTGGGGAAATTACTCCTTGGTAAGTGACTCCTCCATTGGTCCAATTAGTTTTTGCTCTAGTGCTTTATCCTTCGCGAATTCTTGCTACCTTGGTCACCCTGTTCTTGAGCTATAAAAGTTGATTTTAGCTGGTCCCAAGTAGTTTTAGCGCGTGATACGGTCTCTAGGCACTAGTAGGAGTAGTTGCTACAAGGTGGGTCTTTATTCACTTTTCTCTTGAACTTCAAAAATTTCAGCAAAGGAAATTATGTTCAGGAGGAAGTTTCATGGTGGTTCCTCAAGTAAGAAGGGTCCTCGTCTCTCCTTTCGGGAGCCCGATCCTTTTCAACTAAGGGACGCACCGGTGCAACCATGTGATTGGCCTTTCGATGAGTTCATGATCGAAGAAGGCTTCAAAGATGAGTTTGATGCACTTGTCCGCAATGCCGGGTTAGAAGAATTCCTCTCAGATAAATGTGAACAGTATGCTATGGTCACTGCCTCTTTCATGCGTAGATTTAAATTTTTAGCTGGCCATGAGTCATCCATACTGTTTGATCTATACGATAAATCCTATACCGTGGGTCTGGAGGATTTCAATAGGATTTGCAAGATACCCGATGGAGGTAGTGTTATTGATCCTCCTAAGTCTTCGGTTAGAGACTTTGTCTCCAGTATAACTGTTGGAGAAACCAGAGATATCACGCAAGCCACCATAGGTACCATCCATTTCCCTGCCTTGCACTACCTTGCCCTCTTCATAGGTCGGTGCATTAACGGCAAGGGTGCACATTGTCACCTATGCGCTTTCGACCTTAGTATCCTTAAGAGTGCAGTAAAAGGTGACAGGAGCTTCAATATGGGAGCTATTATAGCAAGGAGGCTGAATAAAAATGCCAGTGAGGGGGATTTCTTTCGCGGAGTTTATGCTACACGCTTAGCAAATTTTCTGGGAGTAACCATCCGTCCAGTAGACCCTCCTCTTCGTACAGACTACCTTGATCGTGTCGCTCTAACACGCTACCAGTTCCTTGAGAGAGATCATGGATCCCTTCTATACCACTTGATATTTAACAGGCAGCGTGTTTTCCATATTAGCCTTCCTGCTCGTGCTTTCTTTAACTTTCAGGTTAAACGAAGATACTACATAACCAAAGGAGAGGCAGAGGAGTATGAGAGGGAGACGACGACTGCTCGACTTCGCGAGGCAGCTATTCAGGTAGTGGCTACAGCACTCCCGTATAACACCCATTATGACTTTGGGTTTAGCCAGGATCATCCATGGGAGTAGACCAAGCTAGGCCAAAAGCCTAAGCTTGGGGGAGTACGTGTTCTCACCGACTCTACATTCATGCTTATGCTTTCACTTTGTTAGCCGGTCTTTACACTTTGCCACTGTACTATCCATGCTAGTTTATCTTTGTTTTCTTGTTTTCCTGTTTTGTGTCCTTTTGAGAAAACCCAAAAATATTTTTCTTTCTTATTTTGCTTGTTGGGAGCTTTCCCGTGTAAATAGTTTTCTTTTTCTTTGTGTCAAGGTAGAAGATATTGGTTACAATGCTTATTGGTTCTTACATGCTTACCTGTTTAGCTTTCAAAGAGCCATATTATTTTGTCTTCTCCTTTGTGTTTGCCTGTAGATTCAGCTTAGTCCAATGTGCTTACTATCATTTTCATCGTTTGATCGTGCAAATGAAAGGCAACAATGACGATATATGATGAAGCGACTGAGACTAAAAAGCTGGCATGAACTCTATCTATTTTGTTTTTGTAAATATGACTAGCTTGTCAACCCAGATTTAGCTTTGTTGTGAGAAAACCATGTTTGCAATGACAACTTAGAGATCATAGTTTTTGATGCCATGCTTATTTAGTTGAGAGCTTATAATGGTTTGTCTTGATTGCCAACATAGATTTTGAGATGACTATGATGTAGTATGATAGGATGGTATTCTCCTTTGAATGTTTCAAGTGGCTTGACTTGGCGCATGTTCATGCATGTAGTTGAAACAAAATCAACATAGCCTCTATGATGTTCATGTTCACGGTGATTTATATCATGTTCATGCTTGCATTCAATGTTAGTCAAACTCATTGCATCTTGATGACTGTTGTCGCTCTCTAGTTGGTTGCTACCCAGTCTTTTGCTAGCCTTCACTTGTACTAAGCGGGAATGCTGCTTGTGCATCCACTTCCATAAACCCAAAAGTTTTTCCATGAGAGTCCACCATACCTACCTAAGTGCGGTATCTACCTCCCGTTCCAAGTAAATTTGCATGTGCCATTCTCTAAACCTTCAAGAAATAAATCTGTTTTGCATGCCCGAAACCGCTCATGTGGTGACAGAGGGCTATTGGTATCTTCCATGCTAGGAGTGTTTTCCTCAACATGTGTTTATTCACAGTCATTCACGAGAAAGGGGCCGGTATTTGGGATGCCCAGTTCCATGCTTAAATTTAAAACATAACTGTAAAACAAGACTCCCCCCGGATTGATGTTAGTATGGACGGTACCCGAGGATTCGGCTAGCCGTCGAGTGTGATTGATTGGTGGTAGGGGAGTTAAAACTTTACTTTTCTGTTTGGGAACCGCCTATAGCATGAGTAGCATGGAAGATATTCAGAACTCTTGGTCATTGCGTTGACAATGAAAGCATGCCACCCAAAATTATTATCTCTGTTTTCAAAGCTTGAGCTCTGGCACCTCTACAAATCAATGCTTCCCTCTGCGAAGGGCTTGTCTATTTATTTTCCCGTCGAGTCATCCTCCTCTTATATAAGCACCAATTAGAGAGCACCTCTGTCATTTTTATGCTTTGATTTTGATTGATATTGAGTATGACTATGACTGGATCTTCGTTGCTATGAATTACAATGTTTAGTCAGCCCTTGATCTTTGAAAGTTCTCTGCATTTATGTTTTGCGGTCTCAGAAAGAGCTAGCGAGATACCACCTATTCATACTGCTTCATGCTCGTTTTGATTGAAGTGTTGGTATTTGAAACTCATTATTATTTGCTCGTTAGCTGATTATGTCAGTGATATTAGTTTACCGTGAGACCTTTGTGTCATTTGCTTATGTGGTTAACTTGTGATCTTGCTGAAATTCTGGTTATGAGTTAGACATAGTTGCAACAACAAGATCAAACAGAGTTTGTCAAAGTTTTTCTTTCTCTCTTAGTTTGTCAACTGAGTTGCTTGAGGACAAGCAGGGTTTTAAGCTTGGGGGAGTTGATACGTCTCCAACGTATCTACTTTTCCAAACTCTTTTGCCCTTGTTTTGGACTATAATTTAGATGATTTGAATGGAACTAACCTGGACTGACGCTGTTTTCAGCAGAATTGCCTTGGTGTTATTTTTGTGCATAAATCAAAGTTCTCCAAACGTCCTGAAAATTTACGGGGAGCAGTTTTGGAAAATATCAAAAATACCTGCGCCAGGATCCACCTGAGGGGGTGGGCTAGTGGGCCACAAGCCCCTACTCCGCCACCACCCCCTGGTGGCGGTGGGCAGACTTGTGGGGCCCATAGGCACCTGCCGCCCCCAACTCCAGCTCTATAAGTTGTCTTTCGTCCCAAAAAAAATAAAAAGAGAAGTTTTCATCTCGTTTTCGATATGGAGGCGCCGCCACCTCCTGTTCTTCATCTGGAGGGCAGATCTGGAGTCCGTCTTGTGCTCGGGAGAGGGGAAATCGTCGCCATCGTCATCATCAACCTTCTTCCCTCTCCAATTCCATGAAGCACTTTGTCGTTCGTGAGTAATCTATTCGTATGATCGCTGGGCGGTGATGAGTAGGATGAGATCTATCATGTAATCGAGTTAGTTTTGATGGGGATTGATCCCTAGTATCCACTATGTTCTGAGATTTGATGCTGCTACTACTTTGCCATGCTTAATGCTTGTCACTAGAGCCCGAGTGCCATGATTTCAGATCTGAAATTATTATGTTGCCACCAATATATGTGTGTTTTAGATCTGATCTTGCAAGTTGTAGTTACCTACTATTTGTTATGATCCGGCAACCCCGGAGCGACAATAACCGGAACCACTCCCGGTGATGACCATAGTTTGAGGAGTTCATGTGTTCACCAAGTGCTAATGCATTGGTCCGGTTCTTTATTAAAAGGAGAACCTTAATATCCCATAATTTCCTTTTGGACCCCGCTGCCACGGGAGGGATGGACAATAGATGTCATGCAAGTTCTTTTCCCTAAGCACGTATGACGACACACGGAATGCATGCCTACATCACATTGACGAACGGGAGCTAGCCACTTATCTCTCCATGTTATAGTTGTTGCATGATGAATATCATCCAAACAAATCACCGACCCATTGCCTACGAGTTTGTCCTGCTGCTCTTACTTGTCTTGCTCTGCTGCTACTACTGTTCCTACTGCTGTTACTTGTTCTGCTCTGCTGCTGCTACTACTGTTCCTACTGCTGTTACTTGTCTTCCTCTGCTGCTGCTACTACTGTTGCTACTGTTGTGACTTGTTTTGCTACGCTGCTGCTGCTACTACTGTTGCTACTACTTTCACTTGCTACCGTTGCTACTTGCTACTGTTGTCACTACTGCTGTTCCTTGCCACTGCTATTGCTCGTTACACTGCTGCTACCTACTACACTGTTGGTTCACCTACCGTTGATGGGAATTGACAACTTCCGTCGACGCGGCAACGAAGGCGTCATTGATACAATCGTTAGGAATAGTCTGCTATCAACAGATCGTTTCTGACACCGTTGTTATCATATTACTTTGCTGTTACTATTGTGCTCGCAGATACTAATCTTTCAGCTGTAGTTGAATCCGACAAATTCAGCTGCTAATACTCGAGAGTATACTCTCATCTCCTAAGGCTTACCTACAAATTTGGGTCGAATACTCTACCCTCAAAAACTGTTGCGAACCCACGCGCTGGTGGGCCATCAACAACATTCTTCCAGTTTCATTGACGGGGAGTGCTATCAGCATTCTTCTGGTGCCGTTGCAGGAGAAGGTTAGTTGTTATAAGCATTCGTCTAGCTAACATTAGAGATTGCAGGATCAACACTTTTCTGGAGCCATTGCCAGGGAAGCACAGCTGACGTCAGGAATCAATCGTAGTCCTTTTGATAATTAAGAGTGTCGAACCCAACGAGGAGCAGAAGGATCTAACAAGTGGTTTTCAGCAAGGTAAAATCTGCACGTACTGAAATTGTCGGTAACAAGTGATTGTGTCGTGAGATGATTCATAGCAAGCAACAAGTAACAAAAGTAGCAATGATGCAGTAAAGTGGCCCAATCCCTTTTGTAGCAAGGGAAAATCCTGGACAAAGTCTTATAGGAGGAAAAACGCTCCCGAGGACACACGGGAATTTCTGTCATGCTAGTTTCATCATGTTCATATGATTCACGTTCGTTACTTTGATAGTTTGATATGTGGGTGGACCGGCGCTTGGGTACTGCCCTTACTTGGACAAGCATCCCACTTATGATTAACCCCTCTCGCAAGCATCCATAACTACGAAAGAAGAATTAAGACAAAGTCTAACCATAACATTAAACTAGTGGATCCAAATCAGCCCCTTACGAAGCAACGCATAAACTAGGGTTTAAGCTTCTGTCACTCTAGCAACCCATCATCTAATTACTACTTCCCAATGCCTTCCTCTAGGCCCAAATAATGGTGAAGTGTTATGTAGTCGACGTTCACATAACACCACTAGAGGAAAAACAACATACAACATATCAAATTACCAAACGAATACCAAATTCACATGAGTACTATTTGCATGACTTATCCCATGTCCTCAGGAACAAAAGTAACTACTCACAAAGCATAATCATATTCATGACCAGAGAGGTAATGAGTAGCATCAAGGATCTGAACATAAACTCTTCCACCAAGTAATCCAACTAGCATCAACTACAAAGAGTAATCAACACTACTAGCAACCTTACAAGTACCAATCGGAGTCGCGAGACGGAGATTGGTTACAAGTGATGAACTAGTATTTGGAGATGAGATGGTGCTAATGAAGATGTTGATGGTGACGAGTCCCCTCTGATGAGAGGACTGTTGGTGATGACGATGGCGACGATTTACCCCTCCGGGAGGGAAGTTTCCCCTACAGGACCGTCCTGCCGGAGCTCTAGATTGGTTCTGCTCAAGTTCCGCCTCGTGGTGGTGGCGAAACCACGAAAAAGCTCCTCCTTGATTTTTTCCACGACGAAACCCTTCATATAGCAAAAGAGGGGGCCAGTGGGCTGTCCACAAGCCCTCATGGCGCGGCCTAGGGGGTGGTCGCGTCGTGAAGGCTTGTGGGCACCCCCTGGTGCCCCTCTGGCACTTTTTTGGCCAAGTATTTTTGATAAATCAGGAAAAAAATCCTCATTGATTTTTACGGCGTTTGGAGTTGCGTAGAATATGTATCTCAACTTTGCTCCACTTTCAGGCCAGAATTCCAGTTGCCGGCATTCTCCCTCTTCATGTAAACCTTGCAAAATAAGAGAGAAAAGGCATAAGAATTGTACTGTGAAGTGAAATAACAGCCAAAGAAGCGATAAATATCAACATGAAAACATGATGCAAAATGGACGTATCAACTCCCCCAAGCTTAGACCTCGCTTGTCCTCAAGAGAAAGCCGAGCTCAATAAATATGTCCACATGTTTAGGGAGATAGGTGTCGACAAAACAAGATACGAACATGCATGCATCATGATCAAGATCAGAACAACAATACCAACATATAATCTCTCATGCTAAAGTGATAATTCCTTCACAAAGTAAAGCATGGGTCAAGAACCTTACCAAGAAGTAACAACCGATAGCCTTTAGTCATTGAAGCAATTTCAATTTATCACAACATCAGAAAGGGTCAAATAAGAGCTTGTAAAGCAAATCCACATACTCAATCATTCTTTCGTTCTCTACAATTGCTACAACTCACGTGGTACTCATGAGATCAAAGTTTCAGCTGGACATAGAGAAAGATAGGGGCTTACAGTTTTGCCTCCCAACTGCTTACCTCAAGGCCAATGTCAACAATAATACTTCATGAATACTTACCTCCAAGTTGACATATGAATATAGATCTTTCCCAAGCATATGACGTTAGCCAAGATAAAGGCGAAATAGGGAATTGGTGAAGATCAACATGACTCTTTCAAGGGCAAAAAGTAAAGGTACAAGATAGGCCCTTCGCAGAGGGAAGCATAGGTTGTCATGCACATTTGAGGTTTGGATGCGTGTCCTCTTAGTGCGGAGGAACATCACTTTATATTGCCTCCTGTGATAAAGAACTTTATTATGCAGTCTGTCGCTTTTATGTCTTCCTCATCACAGGTTTGTACAAAGCTTATTTTCCACACACTAATAGATCATACATATTAGATAGCAATTTTTATTGCTTGCACCGATGAAAACTTACTTGAGGGATCTTATTCAATCCATAGGTAGGTATGGTGGACACTCATGGCAAAACTGGTTTGAAGGTTTATGGATGCACAAGTAGTATCTCTACTTAGTGCGGGAGTTTTGGCTAATATGAGGTGGAAGCAATCGTCACATTCTAAGGAATCTCTAATCATATAACATTGTTCAGAGGCAAGCAAACACAATTCATTATGCTGTCTTCCTTGTCCAACATCTACTTCTAGGCATGCAATAGTTTGGTGAGTGTTCACAATCATAGATGGTGTCAGAGATGATATATTTATATGTGAACCTATCCTTCTTTATCACTTCCTATTAATTGCAACAATGACCAACGTCTACGTTTGTCTACCCTCAACAAGTTTCAATCCTCATTCTTTTTATATGTGAAGCCATCACTTCCCATAAGATCATTACATGATCTTTCATGCTTTTGTTCTATTCTCACTCTTTTGATCATGGCAAGAGGCAAAGCCCTTCAACTAAGACACTCTTTATTATATGGCTCACGAGCAAGAATACATCGGGGGTGACACAAAGTAAAAATCAAAACTAAAACCCTAAGACTTTTAAACTACTAGAGAAAAAGAAAACTGAAAAGGAAAACTTAAAACAAAGGTAAAGGCAAAAGAGGTGATGGTGATACGATACCGGGGCAACTCCCCCAAGCTTGGCACAAGCCAAGGGGATTGCCCATACCAATGCTCAGTTGTCTTCCTTTGGTGGTGATGGTGGTGGAGTTGTTGCAATCTTTGACTCCAAGAGGGCCATTAATATTTGATTTATACCTTGGAGATTTGCGATATGTTTTTCCAGCAATACAACTTCACGAGTGAGACAAGTATTGCGAGCACGAGTTGTTTCACAAACCTCAAAAGTTCAATCAAAGATGGAGACAGTAGGTGGAGGTAGGGTTGGAGGAAATCCACTTCTTCAACTTCTTCCTTGTTGAGCACAGATTGCACTTCGTCCCATGCCTGATCCTTCTCCTTAGCTTTGCCCTTGGTTTCTTTAGGTAGCCTTTCCTTAGCCTCCATGACCTCCATCCTTTTCAGATCAGCATGAACTTCTCCATAGATTTGACGGAGGTTGTTCTACCCCAAAGATTCCTGGGACGACATCATGACCTAGATCTGCGGCAGAAAACAGGCTCGAAACGAAAAACACAGGAAATCTGCGTGATGCAGGGGTCAGACCAAACGGGAGTATATATATTGATTTTTTTCAGACCAGAAGGAGTACCCCGCACGAAAACGGAGTCCGGGAGGCGCACGAGGTGGCCACAAGCCCTCACGGCGCGACCAGGGGGTGGGCCCGCGCCGTGCAGGCTTGTCGCCTCCTCGCGCATTTTCCGGACTACTTCCAATTTTTGTATTTTTCAAATATTCCAAAACGGAGAAAATTTCCTACTGGAAAAGTTTTGGACTTTGTTTTCTTACCGAATCACACACCTCTTCGTTTTTGGAGTTTGAAACAGGATGATAAATATCCCTTAGGTATTCTTCCGGAGTTATGGTATTGATAATATTGCTTGATTTTGTGCCCATTTACAACTCTCGGACAATTACCTTCCGTGTTGTTGATCTTGATAGCACCGGAACGATATACTTCCTCAACAACATAGGGACCTTCCCATTTAGAGAGAAGCTTGCCTGCAAAGAATCTTAAACGAGAGTTATATAGCAACACATAATCACCTACATTGAACTCACGCTTTTGTATCCTCTTATCATGCCACCTCTTAACCTTCTCTTTGAACAGCTTGGTGATGACCCACAAGTATAGGGGATCAATCGTAGTCCTTTCGTAAGTAAGAGTGTCAAACCCAACGAGGAGTAGAAGGCTCTGATAAACGGATTTCAGCAAGGTAATAACTGCAAGCACTGAAAGTAGCGGTAACAAGTGATTGTGTAGCGAGGTGAAACGTAGCGAGCAAAAAGTAACAAGTAACAAGTAGTAGCAATGGTGCAGCAAGTGGCCCAATCCCTTTTGTAGCAAGGGACAAGCCTGAACAAAGTCTTATAGGAGGAAAAACGCTCCCGAGGACACACGGGAATTTCTGTCATGCTAGTTTCATCATGTTCATATGATTCCCGTTCGCAACTTTGATAGTTTGATATGTGGGTGGACCGGCGCTTGGGTACTGCCCTTACTTGGACAAGCATCCCACTTATGATTAACCTCTCTCGCAAGCATCCGCAACTACAAAAGAAGAATTAAGACAAAGTCTAACCATAGCATTAAACTAGTGGATCCAAATCAGCCCCTCACGAAGCAACGCATAGACTGGGGTTTAAGCTTCAGTCACTCCAGCAACCCATCATCTACTTACTACTCCCCAATGCCTTCCTATAGGCCCAAATATGGTGAAGTGTTATGTAGTCGACGTTCACATAACACCACTAGAGGAAAAACAACATACAACATATCAAAATATCGAACGAATATCAAATTCACATGACTATTATCAACATGACTTATCCCATGTCCTCAGGAACAAAAGTAACCACTCACAAGACATAATCATAATCATGACCAAAGGTGTAATGAATAGCATCAAGGATCTAGACATAAACTCTTCCACCAAATAATCCAACTAGCATCAACTAGAAAGAGTAATCAACACTACTAGCAACCTTACAAGTGCCAATCGGAGTCGCGAGACGAAGATTGATTGCAAGAGATGAACTAGGGATTGGAGAGGAGATGGTGCTGATGAAGATGTTGATGAAGATGCCTCCCCTCCGACGAGAGGAGTGTTGGTGATGACGATGGCGACGATTTCCCCCTTCGGGAGGGAAGTTTCCCCGGCAGGATCGTCCTGCCGGAGCTCTAGATTGGATCTGCTCAAGTTCCGCCTCGTGGCGGCGGCAAAACCACGAAAAAGATCCCTTATGATTTTTTCCAAGTCAGGACGCATCATATAGCAAAAGAGGGGGGCTAGTGGGCCTTCAGGCAGCCCACAAGCTTGCCCACCGCCACTGGGGGGGTGGTGGCGGAGTGGGGGCTTGTGGGGCCCTGGTGGCCCCCCTCCGGTAGTTCTTTCGCCCAGTATTTTTAATATATTCCAGAAAAAAAATCCACGTAAATTTTCAGGGCATTTGGAGATGTGCAGAATAGTGGACTAGGATTTGCTCCTTTTGCAGTCCAGAATTCTAGTTGCCTGAATTCTCCCTCTTCAAATAATCCTTGCAAAATAAGAGAGAAAATGCATAAATATGGTACCACAAGTAATATAACATCCCGAAAAGCAATAAATATCAACATGAAAGCATGATGCAAAATGGACGTATCACTTGGCATTCTCATATGCGTGAGTTCTCCACTCATCAAGCGAGCTAATATCAAATATCCTCTTCTCACCGGCAAGTTTGAAATCAAAGTTGAGCTCTTTGATTGCCCAATAAGCTTTATGCTCTAGCTCAAGAGGTAAATGACATGCTTTCCCATACACCATTTTGTACGGAGACATGCCCATGGGATTTTTATAGGCAATTCTATAAGCCCACAGTGCATCATCGAGCTTCTTAGACCAATTCTTTCTAGACCTGTTGGCAGTCTTTTGCAGAATCAGTTTAATCTCTCTATTACTTAGCTCTACTTGACCACTGGACTGAGGGTGATAGGATGTCACGCCCAAGATGCGACCCTATCCTCAATTTGGCACGAGGGCCTCGTCAGGGATAGAAGCGCATCTCGTCGTGTCGCAAGAATGGATATCGTTACAAGTACATGTACTGAAAGGAAGAGATATATAATAGAATTGGCTTACACTCGCCACAAGCTACATCAGAGTCACATCAATACAATACATAATCATCAAGAATAAGAGCAGGGTCCGTCTACGGACGAAAACAAACGAGAAAAAAAGAACGACGTCCATCCTTGCTATCCCAGGCTGTCGGCCTGGAACCCATCCTAGATCGATGAATAAGAAGAAGAAGAAGCAACTCCAAATGAACAATCAACGCGCTCGCGTCAAGTAACCTTTACATGTACCTGCAACTGGTGTTGTAGTAATCTGTGAACCACAGGGGACTCAGCAATCTTATTTCCAAAGGTATCAAGACTAGCAAAGCTTATTAGGTGAGGCATGGTTAAGTGGTGAGGTTGCAGCAGCGGCTAAGCATATATTTGGTGGCTAACTTACGAGTACAAGAAATAAGAGGGGGAAGATCTACGCATAATGGACGTGACTACTCATGATCAAATGAATGATCCTGAACACCTACCTATGTCAGACATGACCCCACCGTGTCCTCGATCGGAGAAGGAACTCACGAAAGAGACAGTCACGGTTACGCACACAGTTGGCATATTTTAATTAAGTTAACTTCAAGTTATCTAGAACCAGTGTTAAACAAAGTTTCCACGTTGCCACATAACCGCGGGCACGGCTTTCCGAAAGATTTAACCCTGCAGGGGTGCTCCAACTAGTCCATCACAAATTACCACAAGCCGCATAGAAATCCTCAATCATGAAGCTCGCGATCTCGTCGGATTCCCTAGTGGAAAACCTCAACTCTGAGATTACCCAAAGCATCACCGGAATCCCGATGCACAAGATATCTCGTCAAAGGTAAAACTAATCCAGCAAGGCCGCCCGACGTGTCGACGATCCTGATAGGAGCCACGTATCTCGTTCTCACGACACGACGGATAAGCACAGCGTACGGTGGCCTGATAGAAATATCCCGAGTTGCCCCGGGTTGGCCCCGCAAATGGCTCTAGTTTTGGACCAGCACCATCAACACTGCCCCCTGTTTATGTAAAATTACTCCTCGGGTAGCGCTAAGTCCCTATGCATTTCAGTATTATCAAATTATTATGTTGCGCAAATGTAGTACTAATGTTGGGCCTTGCCAGTCCAGCTTTAATCTAAAACGAATTATCAAGGGGGTCCCCATAACAACCCCGATCGTGTTAGGAGCGCTCATTTATGGAACATAACACCGGTAGCCGAAACTAAGGGGGCAAAGGTGGAACAAAACACCAAGCTAGAAAGGCCGAGCCTTCCACCTTTTACCAAGTATATAGGTGCTTTAAATTAAATAGCATTTAATAGGGTGATATAACAAGGTACCCATGTTTTCACATGGAAGCAACTGCACCTGCAACTAGCAACGCTAACAACATGGTTAAGCAAGCAGTAACATAGCCAATCAGTGGTTTGCTAGGTTGAACAGGTTGAAGGTTTTCATGGCATTGTTGAGGGGAAGATATTTAACATGTGGTAGGCAACGAGACATAAATGATAGCATTGAAATAACTAGCATGGCAATGATAGTAATGGTATCTGGGGAAATGATCATCTTGCCTGAGATCCAGCTTGGAAGAAGAATGCCTCCGTGAAGCAGACGAACCGATGTAGTCGAACGGGTCCTCACAATCCGGCACGCTGCAGAACTCTATCGAGACGAAGCAAACCGGAAACACAAATCAACACACAGAATTCACCACACGATGCACAACACATATGATGCATGAGCAGCTGAACACATGCAAGACACGGCATGACAATTCACGACAATCAAACACTACACATTAAGTGAAGTTCAATATGCAACGAGTTGCATATTGACGAAACTCCACGTTTAATTATTTAGTTCTATCCCGATTAGGTACACGGCAATATTAAATGTTGTTAAACATGGCAAGAGGTGAAGCGTAATTAAACTACCTATCTAGGCATTTTAAATGAGGTCGGAAATGACTTATAGCATCTCCGAAACGACATCATATGTTAATTTACAATTCTGTCCAGATCTGAACTAACACATTTAATTGATTGTTAAAAAATCAAAACAAATAGGTTCACGTGATTCTACGCGTTGTTACAAGCAATTTACACATAGAGAACATCTTCAACGGAGCTACGGATCAAAAGATACGGACACAGCAAGATATGATGGCATGAATGCAATATGTGTGCAACGACGGTCACGAGCACTTCAAAACATACAACCAGCAAGAGAAAATGAAACTACACGAGATTCTAAGCAAGTTTCATATAGGACACGATCAAAACGGAGCTATGGTTCAAAAACTACGAGCAAAACAAGATATCACTACAATCTGCCAAAATCAGCCACATAGCATTTTCTACGCCCCACAACTATGAGCTACACAACTCAAATATAATCAACCAAGGCATGACACAAAATAAGGCAAGAAGCACTACAACAAACAACTAACAACAACTAGCATGGCAGCAAGGAACACTAGGAAAAGAAGTCACAAAATGGCTTCCCACACACTATTTCAGACTTAGTGAAAATAGCAGTTTATGAAGCTGTAGTTTTTGATCTGAAGCCATATTGACAGCAGCAAAATCATAAGCTACAAAACTCCAAATGGCATGAAAATTCACACCATGCTAGAGAAACATAAGGGCTACAACTAACTCCATTGGACCAACCTCAAAAGAGCTACAGATCATAAGATAGAAGCAAAACAAAACAGCAACAAAATATAACAGATTCCAGACTTGGAAATATTTCAGCACCTCCAAATCAACACTATTTCTAGCAACTTGAGAGCAAGCAAACCACACCTAAACATGCATTTCTATTGCGACCAAAATTACCAGGGGCTAGTCTAAACATCAAAGATCAACTCTCTAGTCGACAACTTAATCAAACGAAGCACGGAATAAATCCTACGAAATAAACAAGAGGGCAACATGGCCAAATATCGCGCGAACTAATTTACTCAAAAGCTAAAACTAATTGCACAGAAAAATCCAATGGATTTTTCTACCCTGGATACATATAAAATATGTGGGGTTGCACAACAAAAATAATGCCACACGAAAATGCAAAATAATAACCTATTCACGGATAAATAGACTAGCGGCAATCCCTACACGCAAAAAATACCAATGACCGCTCTAAAATACATGGAAAATAGGTTCCTAAAACATGGGCATTTTATCTATGGCATACGAGCAACCCGGACACGCACGAGAAATAACTACGAAAATAAACCTATCGGAACAGCACGTTAAACTATGCATACGACACGTCAAACAACGTCAAATAAATATGCAAGTTTTATAATCGGAGTCTACGCGCAAAATTACAACAAAACCATATATTACACGTCTCGATCCGACTAACGGAATAAAAGATACGGTCGTTCTAATATACGTATATTTTCTGGAATTTAGATAATTCCGAAAATAACCTTAAAAGAAAAAGAACTACCGGGCCTAATACGAGGGCGCAAGATAACAAAATGGCGCTCAGGCGAGGGATAGGCGGCAGGGGTCTCACCTTGGGCCATCGGGCCGGCCTGGAGAGGAGAGGCAGGCCGTCGGGCGCTCTGGCCCACGAGCACTGGAGGTGTTGGGCCTCAGGCGACCTCGAGCGCGGCGCTGACGCTGGGCCTAGGGCGCTCGGCCCACGCGTGCTGGGGACGGGCCCATGCGGCGGTGCGCGCTGGTCAACGCGGGGGCGGGCAGATCGAGCCTCCTGCTCAATCACCCCAACGGGGGCAGCGACCACGACACGTAGGCCGATCTCCGGCGACGAGGGTGCTCGAGATCTGCCAGATCCGGAGGAGGGCAACTTGGGGATGGCCGGAACTGGCCGACGGCGAGGCGGCAAGGGCGGAGGCAAGCACCGGCAACTGGGCACAGGATGGTCGGCGGGGGAGGTGCCTGGCGGCGCGAGGAGCTGCAACAAGGGAGGAGCGGCGCTGCAGATCGGGGGCGGCGGCCAGATGGGCTCGGCGGGCCTCGCGTGGGCTCGCGGGCCCGGTAGCGGCACTGAGGAGAGAGGAGAGAGAGTGCGGCGGCTGGGGGTTGGTGGGGCGCGGATTTCGAGGGAGAGAGAGGGTGGTTGTCTAAATTGATCTGGGGGTCTATTTATAACAATGGGGGCTAGGTTTAGCAGAATTTCGCCCCGGTTTCAACCGTGCGGTCGGATTCGGAAGATTCCGAATGCGGGAACTGTTACGAGGCCATGTAGAGGGGATATCCAGAGACGAGAGGGAGAGAGGGCGTCGCGGCAACGCATTTTAAAACACCGATAGACGTCCGACGGTAGACCGAATACGGTGCCGCTACGGTCGACCGTTCGGGTACCAGACGGATTCCGATCGCGACGAAATTCGACAGGTGGCCTAGCTATAACTAATCACGACCGCATGCCAAGTTTCACCTCAAACAGAGAAAGTTTTCAACACACTTTTAAAACAGGGTTTTGACGATGTCGCGAGCGCGTGCGTGTGCGGTCGGGCTGAGAACGAACAACGACGAGAACCGGCAACTAACAACGGGTGCAAGTTTTGAAAACTGGTGGCAACGGAGATGTCGATGCAATGCTGATGATGCGCATGATGCGATGATGATGCGACAAATAAAGATAACCACACGACGAAAACGGAAAGAAAAGGGGAATCTTCTAGAACGTCGGCATCGGGCTGTCACATAGGGAGACGCAATTCTATGGTTGACATAGTACTTAGCAAGCTTTTTACAGAAAGCACCATGAATGAAGTGTGAACCACCGTCGGTCATTAGATATCTAGGGACTCCAAATCTAGGGAAGATAACTTCTTTCAGCATCTTGATAGAGGTGTTGTGATCAACATTACTAGTGGGGATAGCTTCTACCCACTTTGTGACGTAATCAACAACAACTAGGATATGAGTATACCCGTTGGATTTTGGAAAAGGTCCCATATAATCAAAGCCCCAGACATCAAATGGTTCAATGACAAGTGAATAGTTCATAGGCATTTCCTGACGTTTGCGAATATTACCTATTCTTTGACATTCGTCACAAGACAAGACAAACTTACGGGCATCCTTGAAGAGAGTGGGCCAATATAAACCTGATTGCAATACCTTATGTGCAGTTCTATCTCCCGCATGGTATCCTCCGTAGGCCTCAAGTGACACTTCTGTAGGATCTGTCCCTATTCATGTTCACGTACACAACGTCTAATAACACCATCTACTCCTTCCTTATAAAGGTGAGGATCATCCCAAAAGTAATGTCTCAAGTCAAAGAAGAATTTCTTCTTTTGCTGGTACGTGAAACTAGGTGGTATGTATTTGGCAACGATATAGTTTGCATAATCAGCATACTACGGTGCACTACGTGAAGCATTCATGACATTCAATTTCTCATCATCAATAGGTTGTGGGTCATCAAGAACGTTCTCCAACCTAGACAAGTTATTTGTACGGGGTTATCAGCACCCTTTCTGTCGACAACGTGCAAATCAAATTCTTGTAGCAAGAGAACATATCTGATAAGTCTAGGTTTAGCGTCTTTCTTCTCCATGAGGTACTTAACAGCGGCATGATCAGTGTGAATAGTGACTTTGGAATCAACTATGTAAGACCTGAACTTTCACACGCAAACACGACTGCTAAAAACTCCTTCTCCGTAGTAGCATAGTTTCTCTCGGCACTTTCTAGAGTTTTACTAGCGTAGTGAATAACATTCAACTTCTTATCGACTCTTTGCCCTAGAACAGCACCAACAGCATAATCACTAGCATCACACATGATCTCAAAAGGTAAATTCCAATCAGGTGGTTGAACAATAGGTGCAGTTATCAAAGCCCTCTTAAGTATTTCGAAGGCTTCCTCACAATCATCGTCAAAGACCAAAGGAATATCCTTTTGCAAGAGATTGGTAAGAGGCCTAGAAATCTTAGAGAAGTCTTTGATGAACCTTCTATAGAAACCAGCATGACCAAAGAAACTTCTTATACCTTTGATATCTGTGGGGTATGGCATTTTCTCGATTGCATCAACCTTAGCCTTATCGACTTCAATACCTCTTTCAGAAATTTTATGTCCTAAGATGATGCCTTCATTAACCATAAAGTGGCACTTCTCCCAATTCAAGACAAGATTGGTATCTTTACATCTCTGCAAGACTCGATCAAGGTTGCTGAGGCAATCGTCAAAAGAAGACCCGTAAACGGAGAAGTCATCCATGAAAACCTCAACAATCTTTTCACAAAAGTCAGAGAATATAGCCATCATACATCTTTGAAAGGTGGCATGTGCATTACATAAGCCAAAAGGCATACATCTATAAGCAAAGGTACCGAAAGGGCAGGTGAAAGTGGTTTTCTCCTTATCAGATTGTGCAATTGGTATTTGGGAGAAACCAGAGTAACCGTCTAGAAAGCACAAGTGTGTGTGTTTGGACAACCTTTCTAGCATTTGGTCGATAAAAGGCAAAGGGTAATGATCTTTCCTAGTGGCCTTATTCAATTTCCTAAAATCGATCACCATCCTATAGCCAGTAATAATCCTCTGTGGGATCATTTCATCCTTATAATTAGGGACAACAGTAATGCCTCCCTTCTTAGGGATGCAATGCACCATACTCACCCAATCACTATGAGCGACAGGATAGATGATAGATGCTTCGAGGAGCTTTAGTATTTACTTTCTTACTACCTCTTTCATCTTAGGATTTAATCTCCTTTGATGATCAGCAACTGGTTTGAA
The DNA here is from genome assembly GCF_904849725.1 of Hordeum vulgare subsp. vulgare. Lineage (NCBI taxonomy): Eukaryota > Viridiplantae > Streptophyta > Magnoliopsida > Poales > Poaceae > Hordeum > Hordeum vulgare. The sequence continues at coordinate 566,918,180 of NC_058521.1, forward strand.
GTCAGGATCAGTTTTAATCTTGTGCTGGCATAGGGTAGGACTAATGCCCTTAAGATCATCAAGAGTATATCCAATAGCAGCACGATGCTTCCTCAGAGTTTTTAGTAACTTCTTTTCTTCATGCTGTGAGAGGCTAGCACCAATAATAACAGGATATATATCCTTTTCATCAAGATAGGCATACTTAAGAGTATCAGGCAACTGTTTAGGCTCGAACACAGGATCACCCTTAGGTGGGGGTGGATCCCCAAGCAGTTCAACACGCAAGTTATTCTTAAGGATAGGATCTTGTTCTAAGACAACTCTATCTATCTCATCCCTTTCATCCATATGCATATCATTTTCATGCTCAAGCAAGTATTGCTCTAAGGGATCAGTAGGAGGCACGGCAATAGAGGCTAAGGCAATAGTTTCATCCCTACTAGGCAATTCCTTTTCAAGAGGTTGTCTACCAAACTTAGAGAAATTGAACTCATGTGACACGCCTTCAAAGCCAACAGTGACAGTTTGCTTTTCACAATCAATATGAGCATTGACGGTATTGAGAAAAGGTCTACCAAATATGATGGGACAAAAGCTATCTTGTGCGGTAGAAAGAACGAGGAAATCAGCAGGATACTTCGTTTTACCACATAAGACTTCAACATCCCTAACAATTCCCACAGGGCAGATAGTATCTCTATTGGCAAGCTGAATAGTGACATCAATAGGCTCTATCTCAACAGGTGCAATCTTATCTTTGATTTCATCGTATAAGGATTGAGGGATTTCACTAACAATAGCACCCACGTCACATAAGCCATGATAACAATGATCTCCTATCTTAACAGAAACAATAGGCATGCCAACAACACGCCTATGTTTGTCTCTAGCGTGAGGTTTAGCAATTCTAGCAGCATCTTCACAGAAGTGAATATTATGTCCCTCGACATCTTCGGATAGAAGATCTTTGATAATAGAAATACTAGGTTCAACTCTAATTTGCTCAGGGTGTGTGGGTGTTCTAATATAGCCTCTACGTATCTCAGTTGAAGCTTTAGAATGATCCTTTATCCTAACAAGGAAAGGTGGTTTCTCAATGTAAGCACTGGGAACAACAGGATCATTATAGGCAATGACTTTCTCTTCAACTCGAGTGGGTTTAACTAGATTGACTTCTAAAGGAGGATGATATTTAAACCACTTCTCTTTGGGGAGATCAATATGAGCAGCAAAGGATTCACACAGTGAAGCTACTATCTGAGAGTCAAGCCCATACTTAGCGCTAAAGTCACTAAAGGTATTTTTCTCAACAAAGGATTTAACGCAATCAAACGTGAAATTCATACCTGACTCCTTACCTTCTGCAAGCTCCCAATCTTCAGAGTTGCGCTTAATTCTCTCCAATAAATTTCATTTGAAGTCAATATCTCTCTTCATAAAAGAACCAGTACAAGAAGTGTCAAGCATGGTGCGATCATCATGAGAAAGCCGAGCATAGAAGTTCTGAATGATAATTTCTCTCGAGAGCTCATGATTGGGGCATGAATATAGCATTGATTTAAGCCTCCCCCAAGCTTGAGTGATGCTTTCTCTGTCACGAGGCTAAAAATGATAAATATAATTCCGATCACGATGTACTAAATGCATAGGATAAAACTTTTGATGAAATTCCAATTTCAACCGATTGTAGTCCCATGATCTAGTATCATCACATAGCCTATACCATGTCAACGCCTTATCCTTCAAAGATAAATGAAAGACCTTCTTCTTGACCTCATCCTCGGGCACACCTGCAAGTTTAAATAAACCACAAACTTCATCTACATAGATTAGATGCAAGTCTGGATGTGATGTTCCATCTCCTGTAAAAGGATTAGCCAACAGTTTCTCAAGCATACCTGAAGGAAATTCAAAGAAAATATTTTCATTAGGTGCAGCAGGTTGAGGAGCAACTATTTGTGCTTCCGTTCGAGGTGAAGATACTCCGAACAAGCCCCTCAAAGGATTAGTATCCATAGTGACAAGTGACAATAAATTTCAGCACACTATATGAATGTTTCCTTACCAAGTTCCACTTACCAAAGGCGCTTCACTCCCCGGCAACGGCGCCAGAAAAGAGTCTTGATGACCCACAAGTATAGGGGATCAATCATAGTCCTTTCTATAAGTAAGAGTGTCGAACCCAACGAGGAGCAGAAGGATCTGACAAGTGGTTTTCAGCAAGGTAAAATCTGCACGTACTGAAATTGTCGGTAACAAGTGATTGTGTGGTGAGATGATTCGTAGCAAGAAACAAGTAACAAAAGTAGCAACGGTGCAGCAAAGTGCCCAATCCCTTTTGTAGCAAGGGACAAGCTTGGGAAAAGTATTATAGGAGGAAAAAACGCTCCCGGGGACACACCAGAATTTCTATCATGCTAGTTTCATCATGTTCATATGATTCGCGTTCGTTACTTTGATAGTTTGATATGTGGGTGGACCGGCGCTTGGGTACTGCCCTTACTTGGACAAGCATCCCACTTATGATTAACCCCTCTCGCAAGCATCCTCAACTACGAAAGAAGAATTAAGACAAAGTCTAACCATAGCATTAAACTAGTGGATCCAAATCAGCCCCTTACGAAGCAACGCATAAACTAGGGTTTAAGCTTCTGTCACTCTAGCAACCCATCATCTACTTACTACTTCCCAATGCCTTCCTCTAGGCCCAAATAATGGTGAAGTGTTATGTAGTCGACGTTCACATAACACCACTAGAGGAAAAACAACACACAACACATCAAATTACCGAACGAATACCAAATTCACATGACTACTATTAGCATGACTTATCACATGTCCTCAGGAAAAAAAAAGTAACTACTCACAAAGCATAATCATATTCATGACCAGAAAGGTAATGAGTAGCATCAAGGATCTGAACATAAACTCTTCCACCCAATAATCCAACTAGCATCAACTACAAAGAGTAATCAACACTACTAGCAACCTTACAAGTACCAATCGGAGTCGCGAGTCGGAGATTGGTTACAATTGATGAATTAGGGTTTGGAGATGAGATGGTGCTGATGAAGATGTTGAAGGTGACGAGTCCCCTCCGATGAGAGGAGTGTTGGTGATGACGATGGCGACGATTTCCCCCTCCGGGAGGGAAGTTTCCCCGACAGGATCGTCCTGCCGGAGCTCTAGATTGGTTCTGCTCAAGTTCCGCCTCGTGGCAGCGGCGAAACCATGAAAAAGCTTCTCCTTGATTTTTTCTGGACGAAACCCTCCATATAGCAAAAGAGGGGAGCAAGTGGGCCAGTGGGCTGCCCACAAGCCCCCATGGCGCGGCCTGGGGGAGTGGCCACACCGTGCACGCTTGTGGGCACCCCCTGGTGCCCCTCTGGCACTTCTCCGGCCCGGTATTTTCGATAAACCGGGAAAAGAATCCTCGTTGATTTTCACGGCGTTTGGAGTTGCGCAGAATAGGTATCTCAACTTTGCTCCACTTTCAGGCCAGAATTCCAGTTGCGGGTATTTTCCCTCTTCATGTAAACCTTGCAAAATAAGATAGAAAAGGCATAAGAATAGTACCGTGAAGTGCAATAACAGCCAAAGAAGCGATAAATATCAACATGAAACATGATGCAAAATGGACGTATCACCCGCTCACTAAACCTCTTCCACGGGAAAAACATGATCAACACCAGAATTGTATGGGTGATCGATTTATTACAATGTAAATCGCATGGCGATGTGAGGACTAGATTATTGACTCTAGTGCAAGTGGGAGACCGTTGGAAATATGCCCTAGAGGCAATGATAAATAGTTATTATTATATTTCCTGTTTAAAGATAATCGTTTATTGTCCATGCTATAATTGTATTGAATGAAAACATAGATACATGTGTGGATACATAGACAAAACAATGTCCCTAGCAAGTCTCTAGTTGACTAGCCAGTTGATGAAGGATAGTCAAGGTTTTCTGACTATGTGCAAAGTGTTGTTGCTTGATAACTGGATCACATCATTAGGTGAATCATGTGATGGACTAGACCCAAACTATGAACGTAGCATTTTGATCGTGTCGTTTTATTGCTATTGTTTTCTGCGTGTCAAGTATTTGTTCCTATTACCATGAGATCATATAACTCACTGGCACCGGAGGAATACCTTGTGTGCATCAAATGTCACAACGTAACTGAGTGACTACAAAGGTGCTCTACAGGTATCTCCGAAGGTGTCCGTTGAGTTAGTATGGATCAAGACTGGGATTCGTCACTTCGTGTGACGGAGAGGCATCTCGGGGCCCACTCGGTAGTACAACATCACACACAAGCCTTGCAAGCAATGTGACTAAGTGTAAGTCACGGGATCTTGTATTACGGAATGAGTAAAGAGGCTTGCCGGTAACGAGATTGAAATAGGTATGCGGATATCGACGATCGAATCTCGGGCAAGTAACATACCGAAGGACAAAGGGAATGACATACGGGATTATATGAATCCTTGACACTGGGGTTCAACCGATAAGACCTTCGGAGAATATGTAGGATCCAATATGGGCATCCAGGTCCTGCTATTGGATATTGACCGAGGAGTGCCTCGGGGCATGTCTACATAGTTCTCGAACACGCAGGGTCTGCACACTTAATGTTCGATGATGTTTTAGTATAGTTGAGTTATATGTGTAGTTACCGAATGTTGTTTGGCATCCCGGATGAGATCACGGACGTCACGAGGGTTTCCGAAATGGTCCGGAAACGAAGATTGATATATAGGATAGTTTCATTTGGTTACCGGAAGGTTTTCGCGCATTACCGGCATTGTGCCGGGAGTGACGAATGGGTCCCGGAAGTTCACTCGGAGGGGCGCAACCCACCCAGGCGAATCCCAATGGACTTAGGGGTGGCGCACTAGCCCTTAGTGGGCTGGTGGGACATCCCAAGAGGGCCTATGCGCCAAGAGAAGAAAACCAAAGAAGGAAAAAAAGGGGAGCTGGGAAGGAAGAGAAGGACTCCACTTTCCAATCCTAATTGGAGTAGGAATCCTCCTCTCCTGCTGGCCGGTGCACCACTGAGGGCTTGGCCCTCAAGGCAAGACTCCTCCCCCTCCCTCCTATATATACTGGTTGTCTAGGGCTGATTTGAGACAACTTTTGCCACGTCCAACTCAAATCTAGACACCATAGTTCTTCCTCTAGATCGTATTTCTACGGAGCTCGGGTGGAGCCCTGCAGGAGTAGATCATCACCACCACCGAAGCGCCGTCGCGCTACCGGAGAACTCATCTACTTCTCCGTCTTGCTTGTTGGATCAAGAAGGCCGAGATCATCGTCGAGTTGTACGTCTGCATGCGCATGTGTCGTCCATTCGGCACTAGATCGGAACGGATCGTGGGATGGATTGTGGGACAGTTCGTGGGACTGTTCGTGGGGATGATCGAGGGACGTGAAGACATTCCACTACATCAACCGCGTTTCTTAACCCTTCCTGCTGTGCGATCTACAAGGGTACGTAGATCCAAATCTCCTCTCGTAGATGGACATCACCATGATAGGTCTTCGTGTGTGTAGGAAATTTTTTGTTTCCCATGCAACATTCCCCAACAGTGGCATCATGAGCTAGGTTCATGCGTAGATGTTATCTCGAGTAGAACACAAAGGGTTTTGTGGACGGTGATGTTCGATTTGCTGCCCTCCTTAGTCTTTTCTCGATTCAGCGGTATTCTTGGATTGAAGTGTCTCGGACCGACATTATTCGTACGCTTACGAAAGACTGGTTTCATCGATTGACATGCAACCTCGTTGCATAAAGATGACTGGCGGGTGTCAGATTCTCCAACTTTAGTTGAATTGGTTTTGACCGAGGCGGTCCTTGGAGAGGTTAAATAGCAATTTGCACATCTCCGTTGGGGTTTTTGCGTAAGTAATATGCGATCATACTAGATACCCATAGCAGCCACGTAAAACATGCAACAACAAATTAGAGGACGTCTAACTTGTTTTTGCAGGGTATGCTTGTGATATGATATGGCCAATGACGTGATGTGATATATTGGATGTATGAGATGATCATGTTGTAATAGTTAATATCGACATGCACGTCGATGGTACGGCAACCAGCAGGAGCCATAGGGTTGTCTTTAAACTAACGTTTGTGTTTGCAGATGCGTTTACTATATTGCTAGGACGTAGCTTTAGTAATAATAGCATAAGTAGCACGACAACCCAGATGGTGACACGTTGATGGAGATCATGGTGTGGCGCTGGTGACAAGAAGATCGTGCCGGTGCTGTGGTGATGGAGATCAAGAAGCACAAGATGATGGCCATATCATGTCACTTATGAATTGCTTGTGATGTTAATCCTTTTATGCACCTTATTTTGCTTAGAAGGATGGTAGCATTATAAGGTTATCTCTCACTAAAATTTCAAGACGAAATTGTGTTGTCCCCGACTATGCACCGTTGCTACAGTTCGTAGTTTTGAGACACCACATGATGCTCGGGTGTGATAGACTCAACGTTCACATACAACGGGTGCAAAACAGTTGCACACGCGGAACACTCGGGTTAAGCTTGACGAGCATAGCATGTGCAGACATGGCCTCGGAACACATGAGACCGAAAGGTCGAGCATGAATCGTATAGTTGATATGATTAGAATAGAGATGCTTACCACTGAAATTATTCTCAACTCACGTGATGATCGGACTTGAGTTAGTGAATTTGGATCATGTACCACTCAAATCACTAGAGAGATGTACTTTTTGAGTGAGAGTTTAGCAAGTAATTTGATTAGTTAAACTCTAATTATCTTGAACATAGTCTAAGTCTACTTTGAAATATTTGTGTTGTAGATCAATGGCTCACGCGAGAGTCACCCTGAATTTTAATACGTTCCTAGAGAAAACTAATTTGAAAGATGATGGAAGCAACTTTGTAGACTGGGCTCGTAATCTTAAGTTGCTCCTGCAAGCTGGTAAGAAGGATTATGTCCTTAATGTTGCGCTAGGAGATGAACCACCCACTACGGCTGACCAAGATGTTAAGAACGTTTGGTTAACATGTAAGGATGACTACTCAGTAGTTGAATGTGCAGTCTTGTATGGCTTAGAGCCGGGACTTCAATGTCGCTTTGAGCATCATGGAGCATTTGAGATGTTCCAGGAGTTGAAGTTTATCTTTCAGAAGAACGCCCGGATCGAGAGGTATGAGACCTCCGATAAATTCTATGCTTGCAAGATGGAGGAGAATTCGTGTGTCAGTGAACATGTGCTCAAAATGTCTGGGTATGCAAACCGTCTGGCTGAGCTGGGGATTGAACTCCCGCAAGAGGCTATCACTGACAGAATTCTTCAATCACTGCCACCAAGCTACAAGAGCTTTGTGTTGAACTATAACATGCAAGGGATGAACAAGTCACCCGGCGTGTTATTTGCGATGCTGAAAGTCGCAGAGTCAGAACTCCGTAAAGAGAATCAAGTGTTGATGGTGAATAAGACCACTAGTTTCAATAGAAACGGCAAAGGAAAGAAGGGTAATTCCAAGAATGGTGGCAAACCTGTTGCCAATCCGACAAAGAAACCCAAAGCTGGACCTAAGCCTGAAACGGAGTGTTATTATTGCAAGGGTATGGGTCACTGGAAGCGCAACTGCCCCTAGTATCTGGCTGATAAGAAGGAGGCCAAGGAAAAATCGGGTATATTCGATATACATGTTATTGATGTGTACTTAACCAGCTCTCGTAGTAGTGCGTGGGTATTCGATACCGGTTCTGTAGCTCATATTTGCAACTCGAAACAGGAACTGCGGAATAAGCGAAGGCTGGCGAAGGATGAAGTGACCATGCGCGTGGGAAATGGTTCCAAGGTTGATGCAATCGCCGTCGGCACAGTTTCACTTTGTTGCCATTAGGATTAGTTATGAACTTAAATAATTGTTATTTACTGCCTCGGTTAAGCATGAACATTATATCTGGATCTTGTTTATTGCGAGACGTTTACTCGTTTAAGTCAGAGAATACTGGTTGTTCTATTTCTATGAGTAATATCTTTTATGGTCATGCACCCAATGTGAGAGGATTGTTCATATTGAATCTTGATAGCGATGATACACATATATATAACATTGAGACCAAAATAGTTCGAGTTAACACTGATAGCTCCATGTTTTTGTGGCACTACCGCTTAGGTCATATTGGTGTAAAGCGCATGAAGAAACTCCATTCCGATGGACTTTTGGAGTCACTTGACTTTGATTCACTTGACACGTGCGAACCATGACTCATGGGCAAGATGACTAAGACTCCGTTCTCCGGAACATTGGAGCGTGCAAGTGACTTATTGGAAATCATACATACCGATGTGTGCGGTCCGATGAGTGTGGAGGCGCGCGACGGATATCGTTATTTTCTCACCTTCACTGACGATTTGAGTAGATATGGTTAGGTCTACTTAATGAAGCACAAGTCTGAAACGTTTGAGCAGTTCAAGCAATTTCAGAGTGAAGTCGAAAATCATCGTAACAAGAAGATCAAGTTCCTACGGTCTGATCGTGGGGGTGAATATCTGAGTTTTGAGTTTGGTGCTCACTTAAGAAAATGTGGAATTGTTTCATAGTTGACACCGCCTGGAACACCACAATGTAATGGTGTGTCCGAACGTCGTAATCGTACTTTATTAGAGATGGTGTGATCTATGATGTCTCTTACCGATTTGCCGTTACCGTTTTGGGGTTATGCATTAGGGACAGTTGCATTCACTTTAAATAGAGCATCATCAAAATCCGTTGAGACGACACCATATGAACTGTGGTATGGCAAAAGACCAAAATTGTCACTTCTTAAAGTTTGGGGATGTGATGCTTATGTCAAAAAGCTTCAGCCCGAAAAGCTGGAACCCAAAGCGGAAAAGTGCGTCTTCATAGGTTACCCAAAGGAGACAGTTGGGTATAACTTCTATCTCAAATCCAAGGGCAAAGTGTTTGTTGCTAAAAACGGAGCTTTTCTTGAGAAGGAGTTTCTCTCGAAAGAATTGTGTGGGAGGAAGATAGAACTTGATGAGGTTGTCGAACCTCTAATCCCTCTAGATGGTGGCGCACGGCAAGGGGAAACCCCTGTCGTTGTGATGCCGATTGAGGATGAAGTTAACAATGATGATCATGAAACTTCAGATCAAGTTCCTATCTGACCTCGCAGGTAGATAAGATCTCGTACTGCTCCTGAGTGGTATGGTAATCCTGTCTTATCAATTTTGTTGTTGGACAACAATGACTGCGAATTATGAAGAAGCAATGGTGGGCCCAGATTTCAACAAATGGCTGGAGGCCATGAAATCCGAGATAGGATCCATGTATGAGAACAAAGTGTGGATGATGGGGTTATAGTTCTAGGGTAGGGTCACAGGCCTGCCCTATAGGTCCTACACAAAGACTACCCTTCATAAGGGACAAGGCCCTTAGTCAGTTCCGACTGAATTAAGGACTTCCCTTCATCCAGTCGGTGATGATTCCTCCATCATCCAGTCAGAAATGAGCATTCGGAGCGTATCAAACGTACCGACTGGATTCCACTCTGTACATCGTAACCCCCCCCCCCTGGAGGGCAACGGTCATACGCTTTCATGTACCTTTATTAGCATTTAAGGCATACGTTACCTGTAACGTAGACATTCAATCGCCACTACTCTACCCCTGCGCACCAAACCGTTGTGAAGGGCAGCACACTCTATATAATTCGCCCTTCGCCACTGGTGCAGGGGTTAGCAATTCATTGTAATCCATATTCCACTCGACATCAAGCTCCAAGAGCACTGAGACGTAGGGCTTTTACCTCCACCGTAGAGGGGCCTGAACTCATACAACCTCGTTGTAGCTAAGGCTCTGCCCATCCTTTCGTACCCCATACATCTACTGTCAGACTTATATCCACGACAGTTGGCGCCCACCGTGGGGCAGGCGTCTAAGCGACTTTTCGGCGAGTTTGCGACTACATCTTTTCGTCATGTCATTCGGTGGAGATTTGTGCATGGGTCATGAGATCCTCTTCGGCGCTCTCTCCTTCATCATCGATGATTCGGCATGGCTTCGGGATGCTCCTCTCGATGTCGAGGCACTCCCCAGTCGCGGGGCTACGCACTTCCGTGCCGGCGCCCGCGACATCCTTCTTCTCCAGCAGTCGGCTCCGGTGTCGACCTTCGCCCCTGTCGCGCACCGCAACAAGCGGTCTCACCGTCCGCGGCTCCAGCGTTGGGTGCAACACGCCCAGGCGCGCTAGAGCGCGTCTTCACAAGTGGCGGTCCTTGAGTCGGTTGTAGTAGCGCCGCCGTCCCAGCGCTCGGACTCAGTTCCGACTGAGTTTCCTTCCGAGTACGTGGGTCGCGGGCTTGCAGCCGAAGTGCACATGGCCAACTCCCATGAAAGTCCCCGCCGAACCGGCCGGAACGAGCACGAGGTCGGCGAAACCTCCGGCGCTCGCCGTCAGCCCGACCGTTCTGCCAGTCGGCGCACTCGTCAGAGCAACGTGGAGGTGTTCCGCACACCCGTCCTCAACCTGGCTGTCGCTGCCAAGATAGCCGATTCCCTCCAGCCGACTGATTCAGAGGCTAGCAGAGGGATCGAGCAGATCCGTGCCCTGCTGCACACGGCGCAGCAGCAAAATTCGGCGGTCTCCGAGTCGCACAACAGGATCCACAATAGATCTATTCGCGTGAACACGCATCGGTCAGTTCATAGCCCCGGTTCTCATCAGCGACACAGGGGAGGCAGCCGTTCCATGAATCCCGAAGATCGTCGTTGTTCATGCACCCCTTCGCGGGGTGGGCCCTACGGGCCCCGACATCATGATGATCGGTGTTCAGTCGGTGACACTTATGATCCAAGGCCTAACGCAAGAGGATATATCGCCCAGAGGAGGGTTGACAGGGGTCGGGTCCACCGTGATGGACACGACATAGACCGTCCGAGTGGAAGCATGACCATCGTCTCTGGCCCCGTGTGTTTCAGTCGAGCCATCCGTTTGGCTAACATCCCTCCCAACTTCCGATTGGCGACGGGAATCAGTAAGTTTACAGGAGAATCCAAGCCAGAAACGTGGCTGGACGACTACCGAGTGGCAGTCCAGATCGGCGGTGGAGACGACCAGGTCGCCATGAAACATCTCCCCCTGATGCTCGACGGCTCGGCACGAGCATGGCTAAACCAGTTGGCTCCTTCAAGCATCTATAGCTGGGCAGATCTGGCCCGATTCTGCATCAGGACCTTCGAGGGGACGTGCAAACGCCCTGCTGGTCTCGTGGAGCTCCAGCACTGTGTCCAGAAGCAGAATGAGCCCCTGCGATTTCATCCAGCGTTGGACAACCCTCTACCACACGGTGGAGAACGTCACAGAGCACCAAGCAGTCTGCGCCTTCAAGGCAGGCGTGCGGTACAGAGATCTGTACCTGAAGTTCAGTCGAACAGGCGACATCTCCATGAGCAAGATGATGGAGATAGCGGCATGCTATGCAAATGGCGAAGAAGAGGATCGCATTCGTAGCGGCAAGCACAAAGCAGCCGCCGATGGAGATGGAAATAGCACTCGGAAGCAGAAGCAGAAAGTTCCGTCCACTCCGCAGGCAGAGGCCGCAGCCGTTACCAATGCCAAGTTCAAGGGCAAGGGGAAGGCTCAGTTCACCCCCAAGAAGAAGCAGTTCGGGAACCACATCCTGGACCAGCCATGTCCACTCTGTTGGAAATATGCCCTAGAGGCAATAATAAAATGGTTATTATCATATTTCCTTGTTCTTGATAATCGTCTATCGTTCATGCTATAATTGTATTAACAGGAAACACTAATACATGTGTGAATGAATAGATCACAATGTGTCCCTAGCAAGCCTCTAGTTGGCTAGCTCGTTAGTCAATAGATGATCATGGTTTCCTGATCATGGACATTGGATGTCATTGATAACGGGATCACATCATTGGGAGAATGATGTGGTGGACAAGACCCAATACTAAGCCTAGCACTAGATCGTATTGTTCGTATGCTAATGCTTTTCTAATGTCAAGTATCTTTTCCTTCGACCGTGAGATTGTGCAACTCCCGGATACCGTAGGAGTGCTTTGGGTGTATCAAACGTCACAACGTAACTGGGTGACTATAAAGGTGCACTACGGGTACCTCCGAAAGTGTTTGTTGGGTTGGCACGAATCGAGATCGGGATTTGTCACTCCGTGTGACGGAGAGGTATCTCTGGGCCCACTCGGTAGAACATCATCATGAGCTCAATGTGACTAAGGAGTTAGTCACACGATGACGTGCTACGGAACGAGTAAAGAGACTTACCGGCAACGAGATTGAACAAGGTATAGGTATACCGACGATCGAATCTCGGACAAGTTCTATACCGACAGACAAAGGGAATCATATACGGGATTGATTGAATCCTTGACATCGTGGTTCATCCGATGAGATCATCGTGGAGCTAGTGGGAGCCACCATGGGTATCCAGACCCCGCTGATGGTTATTGGCCAGAGAGGTGTCTCGGTCATGTCTGCCTGTCTCCCGAACCCGTAGGGTCTACACACTTAAGGTTCGATGACGCTAGGGTTATAGGGAATTGTTGTACGAGGTTACCGAAAGTTGTTCGGAGTCCCGGATGAGATCCCGGACGTCACGAGGAGCTCCGGAATGGTCCGGAGGTAAAGATTGATATATAGGACGGATGGTTTCGGACACCGGAAGTGTTTCGGGCATCATCGGTAACGTACCGGGACCACCGGGACCACCGGAGGTGGTCCCGGGGGACCACCGAAGGGGGGCTGCGACCCCAAGAGGTAAGATGGGCTAAGTGGGGGTGGGAACCAGCCCCTAGTTGGGCTGGTATGCCTCCCCACTCAGCCCATGGCGCAGGGGAAAGGAAAAGAGGGGGGGAACCCTAATTTAGGTGGGGCTTAGGCCCACCAGAGGGGTGCGCCACCCCTCCCCCTTGCCCTGGCCGCCACCCCTTCCCCATCTTAGGGGTGGGAACCCTAAGGGCTGCGCCCCCTCCCTCTCCCCCTATATATAGATGAGGTTCGGGGCTGTTTGAGACACGGTTTAATCTCTCTCTCTCGCAGCCCTGCTCCTCTCCCTCCTCCTCTCTGCCGGCGCTTGGCGAAGCCTTGCCGGGAGACCTCGTCTCTCCACCAACACCACGCCGTCGTGTTGCTGGTATTCTTCCCCAACTTCTCCCTCCTCCTTTCTGGATCAAGGTGCGGGAGATGTCACCGGGCTGCACGTGTGTTGAACGCGGAGGTGCCGTTGTTCGGCACTAGATCGGAATCGCTGCGAGTACGACTCCATCAACCGCGTTCTAGCAACGCTTCCGCTTAGCGATCTTCAAAGGTACGAAGATGCTCTTACCCCTCTCTCGTTGCTGGTCTCTCCATAGGAAGATCTGAATATGCGTAGGAAAATTTTGAATTTATGCTACGTTACCCAACAGTGGCATCCGAGCCAGGTTTTCTATGCGTAGATTCTATGCACGAGTAGAACACAAAAGTTGTGGGCGATGGTTTGTCAATTTGCTTGCCGTTACTAGTCTTATTCTTTTCCGGCGGTATTGTGGGATGAAGCGGCCCGGACCGACCTTACACGTACTCTTACGTGAGACTAGTTCCACCGACAAACATGCACATCGTGCATAAAGGTGGCTAGCGGGTGTCTGTCTCTCCTACTCTAGTCGGATTGGATTTGATGAAAAGGGTCCTTATGAAGGGTAAATAGCTTTGGCATATCATCGTTGTGGCTGTCACATAGGTAAGAAGGCGTTCTTGCTAGAAACCCAAATCAGCCACGTAAAACTTGCAACAACAATTAGAGGACGTCTAACTTGTTTTTGCAGGGTTTGACATGTGATGTGATATGGCCAAAGTTGTGATGTTGCATGTATGATGTATGAGATGATCATGTTATTGTAATAGTTTCACGACTTGCATGTCGTTGAATATGACAACCGGCAGGAGCCATAGGAGTTGTCTTAATTTATTGTATGAGATGCAACGCCATGTGCTTACTACTTTTACTTCATTGCTAACGGTTAGCTATAGTAGTAGTGATAGTAGTAGTTGGCGTGACGACTTCACGGAGACACGATGATGGAGATCATGATGACGGAGATCATGGTGTCACGCCGGTGACGATGATGATCATGCGATGCCTGAAGATGGAGATCGAATGAGCAAAGATGATAATGGCCATATCATGTCACTATATGATTGCATTGTGATGTTTATCATGTTTTACATCTTATTGCTTAGAACGACGGTAGCATAATAAGATGATCCCTCTTAAAATTTCGAGAACGTATTCCCCTAAGTGTGCATCGTTGCGAAGGTTCGTTGTCTCGAAGCACCACGTGATGATCGGGTGTGATAGATTCTAACGTTCGCATACAACGGGTGTAAGCCAGATTTACACACGCGAAACACCTAGGTTGACTCGACGAGCTTAGCATGTACAGACATGACCTCGAATACAAGAGACCGAAAGGTCGAACATGAGTCGTATGGTTGAATACGATCAGCATGAGTTGCTCACCATGCTGACTAGTCCGTCTCACGTGATGATCGGACACGGGTTAGTCAACATGGATCATGTAACACTTAGATGACTAGAGGGATGTCGATTTAAGTGGGAGTTCATACTTAATTTGATTAAATGAACTTAATTGTCATGAACTTAGTCTAAAAGTTGTCTTTATAAATATTGTAGATGTCCAACGTCAACCTCAACTTCAACGCATTCCTAGAGAAAAACAAGCTGAAAGATGATGGTAGCAACTATGCGGACTGGGTTCGCAACCTGAAGCTCATCCTTGAAGCAGCTAAAAAGGCTTATGTCCTTAATGTGCCGCTAGGTGACCCTCCCGCTCCCGCAGCAGCGCAGGACGTTCTAAACGTCTGGCAAGCGCGGAGTGATGACTACTCTCTGGTCAGGTGTGGCATGTTATACAGTTTAGAAACGGGGCTCCAAAGACGTTTTGAGCAACACGGGGCATATGAGATGTTCCAAGAGCTGAAGCTAGTTTTTCAAGCTCATGCCCGTGTCGAGAGATATGAAGTCTCCGACAAGTTCTTCAGCTGTAAGATGGAGGAGAACAGTTCTGTCAGTGAGCACATACTCAAAATGTCTGGGTTACACGGTCGTCTGACTTCACTAGGAGTCGAACTTCCGGATGATGCTATCATTGACAGAATCCTCCAGTCTCTCCCACCAAGCTACAAAGGCTTTGTGCTTAACTACAACATGCAAGGGATGGAGAAAACCATTCCCGAGTTGTACTCGATGCTCAAGTCTGCAGAGGTAGAAATCAAGAAGGAGCATCAAGTGTTGATGGTCAACAAGACCACTAGTTTCAAGAAAGGCAGGGGTAAGAAGAACTTCAAGAAAGACGGCAAAGCTGTTGCCGCGCCCGGTAAGCCAGATGCCGGGAAGAAGAAAAAGAACGGACCCAAGCCTGAGACTGAGTGCTTCTACTGCAAGGGAAAAGGTCACTGGAAGCGGAACTGCCCCAAATACTTAGCGGACAAGAAGGCCGGCAACGTTAAAGGTATATGTGATATACATGTTATTGATGTGTACCTTACCAGCGCTGGTAGTAGCTCCTGGGTATTTGATACCGGTGCTGTTGCTCATATTTGCAACTCAAAGCAGGAACTGCGGAATAAGCGGAGACTGGCCAAGGACGAGGTGACGATGCGCGTCGGGAATGGTTCAAAGGTCGATGTGATCGCCGCCGGCACGCTACCTCTACATCTTCCGTCGGGATTAGTTTTAAACCTTAATAATTGTTATTTAGTACCATCTTTAAGCATGAACATTGTATCAGGGTCTTGCTTAATGCGAGACGGCTACTCATTTAAGTCAGAGAATAATGGTTGTTCTATTTACATGAATGATATGTTTTATGGTCATGCTCCGCTGGTGAATGGTTTATTCTTGATGAATCTCGATCGTGATGTTACACATATTCATAGTGTGAGTACCAAAAGATGCAAAGTTGATAATGATAGTCCCACATACTTGTGGCACTGCCGCCTTGGTCATATCGGCGTTAAGCGCATGAAGAAGCTCCGTTATGATGGACTGCTAGAGTCTCTTGACTTTGAATCATTTGACACATGCGAGCCGTGCCTCATGGGCAAGATGACTAAGACTCCATTCTCAGGAATAATGGAGAGAGCCACCGACTTATTGGAAATAATACATACTGATGTGTGTGGTCCAATGAACATTGAAGCTCGCGGTGGTTATCGTTATGTTCTCACTCTCACCGATGATTTGAGTAGGTATGGGTATATCTACTTGATGAAGCACAAATCTGAGACGTTTGAAAGGTTCAAGGAATTTCAGAGTGAGGTTGAGAATCAACGTGACAGAAAAATTAAATGTCTACGATCTGATCGTGGAGGAGAATATTTGAGTCACGAGTTTGGCACACACCTAAGGAAGTGTGGAATCGTTTCACAACTGACGCCGCCTGGCACACCGCAGCGCAACGGAGTGTCTGAACGTCGTAATCGCACTTTATTAGATATGGTACGATCTATGATGTCTCTCACCGACTTACCGCTATCATTTTGGGGATACGCATTAGAAACTGCAGCATTCACTTTAAATAGGGCACCGTCTAAATCCGTTGAGACGACACCGTATGAACTGTGGTTTGGCAAGAAACCTAAGTTGTCGTTTCTTAAAGTTTGGGGCTGCGATGCTTATGTGAAGAAACTTCAACCAGAAAAGCTCGAACCCAAAGCGGAGAAATGCGTATTCATAGGATACCCTAAGGAAACTATTGGGTATACCTTCTATCTTAGATCCGAAGGTAAAACCTTTGTTGCCAAGAACGGATCCTTTCTAGAGAAAGAGTTTCTCTCGAAAGAAGTAAGTGGGAGGAAGGTAGAACTTGATGAGGTAATTACACCCCCTCTCGAACAGGAAAGTAGCGCAGCGCAAGAAGTTGTTCCTGTGGTGCCTACACCGACTGAAGAGGAAGTTAATGATGATGATCATGAAACTTCGGATCAAGTTACTGCTGAACCACGAAGGTCCATAAGGGTACGCTCCGCACCAGAGTGGTACGGCAACCCTGTGATGGAAATCATGTTGTTAGACAACGGTGAACCTTCGAACTATGAAGAAGCGATGGCGGGCCCGGATTCCAACAAATGGCTTGAGGCCATGAAATCCGAGATAGGATCCATGTATGAGAACAAAGTATGGACTTTGGTGGACTTGCCCGATGACCGGCGAGCCATAGAAAATAAATGGATCTTCAAGAAGAAGACTGATGCAGACGGTAATGTAACCGTTTACAAAGCTCGACTTGTCGCAAAGGGTTTTCGACAAATTCAAGGAGTTGACTACGATGAGACTTTCTCTCCCGTAGCAAAGCTGAAATCAGTCCGAATCATGTTAGCAATTGCCGCCTTTTATGATTATGAAATTTGGCAAATGGACGTCAAAACAGCGTTCCTTAACGGGAACCTCAAGGAAGAGTTGTATATGATGCAACCAGAAGGTTTTGTCGACCCTAAGGGTGCTAACAAAGTATGCAAGCTCCAGCGCTCCATCTATGGGCTGGTGCAAGCATCTCGGAGTTGGAACATTCGCTTTAATGAGGTGATTAAAGCGTTTGGGTTCATACAGGTTTACGGAGAAGCCTGTCTGTACAAGAAAGTGAGTGGGAGCTCTGTAGCTTTCCTCGTACTATATGTGGATGACATATTATTGATGGGGAATGATATAGAGATGCTGGAGAGCATAAAGGCCTATTTGAACAAGAGTTTTTCAATGAAGGACCTTGGAGAAGCTGCATACATATTAGGCATCAAGATCTATAGAGATAGATTGAGACGCCTCATAGGTCTTTCACAAAGTACATACCTTGACAAGATATTGAAGAAGTTCAATATGGAAAACTCAAAGAAAGGGTTCTTGCCAGTTTTGCAAGGTATGAGATTGAGTAAGACTCAGTCGCCGACCACGACAGCAGATAGAGAGAAGATGAGTTCTGTCCCCTACGCTTCAGCCATGGGCTCTCTAATGTATGCCATGCTGTGTACTAGACCTGATATAAACCTTGCGATAAGCTTGGTAGGGAGGTACCAAAGTAATCCCGGTAAGGAACACTGGACAGCGGTCAAGAATATCCTTAAGTACCTGAAAAGGACTAAGGAAATGTTTCTCGTTTATGGAGGTGACGAAGAGCTCGTCGTAAAGGGTTACGTCGATGCTAGCTTTGACACAGATCCGGATGACTCTAAGTCACAAACCGGATACGTATATGTGTTGAATGGTGGGGCAGTGAGCTGGTGCAGCAGCAAGCAAGAAGTCGTGGCAGCATCTACATGTGAAGCGGAGTACATAGCTGCTTCAGAAGCAGCTCATGAAGGAATTTGGATGAAGGAGCTCATCACCGACCTTGGAGTGGTTCCAAGCGCGTCGGGTCCTATGACACTCTTCTGTGATAACACTGGAGCCATTGCCATAGCCAAGGAGCCCAGGTTTCACCGGAAGACGAAGCACATCAAGCGCCGCTACAACTCCATCCAGGACCATGTCCAGAGTGGAGTGATAGATATTTGTAAAGTACACACGGATCTGAATATTGCAGACCCGTTGACTAAACCTCTTCCACGAGCAAAATATGATCAACACCATGATGCTATGGGTGTTCGATACATCACAATGTAACTAGATTATTGACTCTAGTGCAAGTGGGAGACTGTTGGAAATATGCCCTAGAGGCAATAATAAAATGGTTATTATCATATTTCCTTGTTCTTGATAATCGTCTATCGTTCATGCTATAATTGTATTAACAGGAAACACTAATACATGTGTGAATGAATAGATCACAATGTGTCCCTAGCAAGCCTCTAGTTGGCTAGCTCGTTAGTCAATAGATGATCATGGTTTCCTGATCATGGACATTGGATGTCATTGATAACGGGATCACATCATTGGGAGAATGATGTGGTGGACAAGACCCAATACTAAGCCTAGCACTAGATCGTATTGTTCGTATGCTAATGCTTTTCTAATGTCAAGTATCTTTTCCTTCGACCGTGAGATTGTGCAACTCCCGGATACCGTAGGAGTGCTTTGGGTGTATCAAACGTCACAACGTAACTGGGTGACTATAAAGGTGCACTACGGGTACCTCCGAAAGTGTTTGTTGGGTTGGCACGAATCGAGATCGGGATTTGTCACTCCGTGTGACGGAGAGGTATCTCTGGGCCCACTCGGTAGAACATCATCATGAGCTCAATGTGACTAAGGATTTAGTCACACGATGACGTGCTACGGAACGAGTAAAGAGACTTACCGGCAACGAGATTGAACAAGGTATAGGTATACCGACGATCGAATCTCGGGCAAGTTCTATACCGACAGACAAAGGGAATCGTATACGGGATTGATTGAATCCTTGACATCGTGGTTCATCCGATGAGATCATCGTGGAGCTAGTGGGAGCCACCATGGGTATCCAGACCCCGCTGATGGTTATTGGCCAGAGAGGTGTCTCGGTCATGTCTGCCTGTCTCCCGAACCCGTAGGGTCTACACACTTAAGGTTCGATGACGCTAGGGTTATAGGGAATTGTTGTACGAGGTTACCGAAAGTTGTTCGGAGTCCCGGATGAGATCCCGGACGTCACGAGGAGCTCCGGAATGGTCCGGAGGTAAAGATTGATATATAGGACGGATGGTTTCGGACACCGGAAGTGTTTCGGGCATCATCGGTAACGTACCGGGACCACCGGGACCACCGGAGGTGGTCCCGGGGGACCACCGAAGGGGAGCTGCGACCCCAAGAGGTAAGATGGGCTAAGTGGGGGTGGGAACCAGCCCCTAGTTGGGCTGGTATGCCTCCCCACTCAGCCCATGGCGCAGGGGAAAGGAAAAGAGGGGGGGAACCCTAATTTAGGTGGGGCTTAGGCCCACCAGAGGGGTGCGCCACCCCTCCCCCTTGCCCTGGCCGCCACCCCTTCCCCATCTTAGGGGTGGGAACCCTAAGGGCTGCGCCCCCTCCCTCTCCCCCTATATATAGATGAGGTTCGGGGCTGTTTGAGACACGGTTTAATCTCTCTCTCTCTCGCAGCCCTGCTCCTCTCCCTCCTCCTCTCTGCCGGCGCTTGGCGAAGCCTTGCCGGGAGACCTCGTCTCTCCACCAACACCACGCCGTCGTGTTGCTGGTCTTCTTCCCCAACTTCTCCCTCCTCCTTGCTGGATCAAGGTGCGGGAGACGTCACCGGGCTGCACGTGTGTTGAACTCGGAGGTGCCGTTGTTCGGCACTAGATCGGAATCGCTGCGAGTACGACTCCATCAACCGCGTTCTAGCAACGCTTCCGCTTAGCGATCTTCAAAGGTACGAAGATGCTCTTACCCCTCTCTCGTTACTGGTCTCTCCATAGGAAGATCTGAATATGCGTAGGAAAATTTTGAATTTATGCTACGTTACCCAACACACTCCACACGAAGATGGATGAAGAGAGCAACGCCATATTTCCGAAGCATACCACTCGGCAATGTCGCCTCCTGATCCAGGGGTTCGGCGAAGGGCAGCCGAGTGAAAAGGACAATGAACAGGATGAGGACGACAAGGAGGATCCATTCCTCCAAGTCCATGCCATGCTGATGATTTTTGCTGACGTTGAAAGCAAAAGTCGACTGAAGTTGGTGAACAGGGAGGTGAACATGGCCACCCCGACCAACCCCACGTTCCTCAAATGGTCTCAGACTGCGATCACCTTTGACCACTCGGATCATCCAGCACACGTACCCACCCCAGGGAGACAGGCCCTGGTCGTCGACCCGGTGGTGGAAGGAGTTCGACTGCGCAAAGTCCTCATGGACGGCGGCAGCGACTTGAACATCATGTACGCTGACACTCTCAAGGGGATGGGCATTCCGATGTCTAAACTTAGCGAGAGCAGCATGCAGTTCCATCGAGTCGTCCCTGGACAAAAGGCCAAGTCACTCGGCCAGATCGCGTTGGACGTCGTCTTCGGCTCCGACAAGAACTTCCGCAAGGAGAAACTGACGTTCGAGGTGGTGGACTTCCAGAGTGCGTACCACGCAATTCTGGGCCGCCCGGCGTATGCGTGTTTCATGGCCCGTCCATGTTACGTGTACCTGAAGCTGAAGATGCCAGGCCCAAAAGGTGTGATCACTATCACAGGCAATCGGCAGCGGGCCGAGGAGTGTTTGCAGCAGGGATCGAGGATCGCCGATCAACAGATGGATGTCCTCGAGCTCGACGAGTACAAGAACACTCGACCCCGCTGACTTGATGCGTTCGAAGAAGCCAGCTTCGGAGTCCGCATTCCAGTCGGCAGGAGAGACGAAGAAGGTCAGCATCCACCCGACGGACGACACCGCTGCTTCGACGAACATCTCCACCACCCTCAATCCTAAATAGGAAGCCGAGCTCATCCAATTCCTCCGTGAGAACTGGGACATTTTTGCATGGAAGCCCGCTGACATGCCAGGTGTACCCAGGGAGTTGGCTGAGCACCGACTGCATGTGGATCCTGCTGCTCGGCCTGTCCGAGAACGCCTACGTTGGTCCGCCGCGCACAAGAGAAGGCAATCGGAGAAGAGGTGGCTAAGCTTTTGGCAGCCACCTTCATTCGCGAGGTACACCACTCCGAGTGGCTCGCCAATGTTGTCATGGTGCCCAAGAAGGACAAGTCTCTTCGAATGTGCATCGACTTCAAGCATCTCAATAAGGTCTGCCCGAAAGACCATTTCCCGCTCCCCCGCATCGATCAAATTGTCGATTCGACCGCGGGTTGCGAGCGCTTGTCGTTCCTTGATGCCTACTCGGGCTATCATCAGATCTGTCTGTATGGCCCCGATGATATAAAAACAGCCTTCATCACCCCATTCGGGTGCTTCTCCTACATCACTATGCCATTTGGTTTGAAGAATGTAGGAGCGACCTTTATGCGCATGATCCAGAAATGCCTCCTTGACCAGATCGGTCGAAATGTGGAGGCGTATATGGATGATATCGTAGTCAAGTCACGCAAAGGTTCTGACCTGCTGAATGACTTGGCAGAAACATTCGCCAACCTTGGTAGGTACGATATCAAGCTCAACCCAGCCAAGTGTTCATTCGGTGTTCCCAGCGGAAAGTTACTCGGTTTCTTCGTTTCCGAACGAAGGATCGACGTCAACCCCGAAAAGATCGGGACCATCGTCCGAATGGAGCGGTCGGTCAGAATACACGATGTGCAAAGGCTCACAGGTTGCCTAGCGGATTTGAGCAGGTTTATCAGTCGACTCGGCGAGAAGGCACTTCCTCTGTACCGACTCATGAAGAAATCAGATACTTTCTAGTGGACAGACGAAGCCCAAATCGCATTCGACGACCTCAAAGTCCTACTTTCCACCCAGCCGGTTCTTACTGCTCCGCTGAGTAAAGAACCCCTTCTTCTGTACATCGCGGCTACAAATCAAGTCGTCAGCACTGTCCTCACAGTCGAACACGAAGAAGAAGGCAAAGCATACAAGGTTCAGCGGCCAGTGTATTATGTCTCCGAAGTCCTGACACCTTCCAAGCAAAGGTATCCCCACTATCAAAAACTTATCTACGGGATTTACATGACTGCGAAGAAGGTGGCTCATTATTTCCAAGACCACTCGGTGTCTGACGTTTCTGATGCTCCGTTGTCGGAAATCCTCCACAATCGGGACGCGTCAGGCTGAGTGGCGAAGTGGGCGATGGAGATGTTATACTGCGATATCAAGTTCGAGGCGAAGAAAGCTATAAAGTCTCAAGCTCTAGTTGACTTCATAGCAGAATGGGTAGAACAACAGCAACCGGCCCACATCTACTCGGCTCATTGGACAATGTTCTTCGATGGGTCCAAGATGTTGAATGGCTCCGGCGCTGGCGTTGTGATCATATCACCAAAAGGTGACAAACTCAAGTATGTGTTGCAGATACACTTTGATTCCTCCAACAATGAGGCAGAGTATGAGGCTCTCCTTTATGGATTGTGCATGGCCATCGCACTCGGCGTTCGTCGCCTGATGGTCTACGGCGATTCAGATTTGGTAGTTAATCAAGTGATGAAGGAGTGGGACGTAAGGAACACCACCATGACCACATACTGCAATGCGGTGAGGAAGCTCGAGAAAAAGTTTGAAGGTCTGGAACTCCACCATGTTTCGCGACTGAAAAACCAAGCAGCTGATGAATTGGCGAAACTTGGATCCACTCGGAGACCAGTCCCGAGTGACGTCTGCCTCGAGCACCTTCACCTTCCCTCAGTTAAAGAAGATCCTTTCACAGAAGAACCAGTACAACCAAAGAGCTCGACAGATCCGAATGAAGTCGAAGACCCTGCTGTGGTTGATTTGATCATGGAGATTCTTGCCATCAACCCCGATTGGACTGTGTCGTTCATTGCATACATCCTGAGGCAAGAATTACCAGAAGACGAAGTCCAAGCCAGATAGATCGTCCGCAGGTCAAAGTCGTTCACTGTCATTGATGGCCAGTTGTACAAGGAAAGTGTTTCAGGCGTCCTTCAACGATGCATCTCCCTTGAGGAAGGACAGTTAATCCTGGAAGAAATTCACTCGGGAACCTGCGGTCATCATGCCTCCTCAAGGGCAATCGTCGCCAAAGCATTCAGAGCTGGCTTCTTCTGGTTGCAGGCAAATGAAATGGCGAAGGATATGGTCGACAGATGCGAAGGCTGTCAGTTCTACTCGAACAAATCCCACAAGCCAACGTTCGCGTTGAAGACAATCCCTCTTGTTTGGCCGTTTGCAGTGTGGGGATTAGATATAGTCGGTCCATTCAGGACAGGCCAAGGGGGATTCACACATCTGTTGGTGGCAGTCGACAAGTTCACAAAGTGGATTGAAGCCAAGCCCATCAAGAAGCTCGACGCCCTTACAGCCATCAAGTTTGTCAGGGACATCATCTCCAGATTCGGGGTGCCGCACAGCATAATCACTGACAATGGCACAAACTTTGACTCGGACATATTCAAAGGTTTCTGTACAGGCCAAGGTATCCGAGTGGATTTTGCATCTGTGGCGCATCCCCAAACAAACGGGCAAGAAGAGCGGGCGAATGGACTTATTCTGCAAGGTTTGAAGCCTCGACTCCTGCGAGAAGTGGGACATGCTGCCGGCACATGGGTCACCGAACTGCCTTCGGTGTTGTGGGGTCTCCGCACAACCCCAAATAGATCTACAGGGCGATCCCCGTTCTTCCTCGTTTATGGAGCAGAGGCGGTCCTTCCGAGTGATTTCCTTCACAACGCTCCACGAGTTGAACTCTTCTCTGAAGCTGAAGCGGAGCAAGCAAGGCAAGACGGAGTGGATCTTCTAGAGAAGGAGAGCGAGATGGCACTGACTCGCTCAACCATTTATCAACAAGATCTGCGGCGTTTTCATGCGCGACACGTTAGGAGTCGTACATTCCAAGCAGGCGACCTGGTGCTCCGAGTGGATCAGCAGAGACCTCACAAGTTGGCTCTCACCTGGGAAGGACCCTTCATCATCTCCAAGGTGCTGAACAACGGAGCATATCGACTCTACAATCTCGATAGGGAAACGGACGAGCCGCGAGCATGGAACGGAGATCTCCTGAAGCACTTCTACACGTGACCGTCGACTGAAGCAATGTAAAGAACAAGTATCATTGAAGTAATACCAAGCAGATTGAGTTTTTGCAGATTCAAAATTCTTCCGCGGTCGCAGACTCCGGTCTCAAAAAAACACTTAGCTGCGATCCAGAATCGCCTAAGTACTAACTTTCTTCGAGTGTGCACTAAACGTCGCACTCGGGAGCTTAGCTGCGATCCAGAATCGCCTAAGCACAAACTTTCTTCGAGTGTGCACTAAACGTCGCACTCGGGGACTTAGCTGTGATCAAGAATCGCCTAAGTACTAATTTTCTCCGAGTGTGCACTAAACGTCGCACTTGGGGACTTAGCTGCGATCAAGAATCGCCTAAGTACTAATTTTCTCCGAGTGTGCACTAAACATCGCACTCGGGGACTTAGCTGCGATCAAGAATCGCCTAAGTACTAATTTTCTCCGAGTGTGCACTAAACGTCGCACTCGGGGACTTAGTTGCGATCAAGAATCGCCTAAGTACTAATTTTTCTCCGAGTGTGCACTAAACGTCGCACTCGGGGACTTAGCTGCGATCAAGAATCGCCTAAGTACTAATTTTCTCCGAGTATGCACTAAACGTCGCACTCTGGGACTTAGCTGCAATCAAGAATCGCCTAAGTACTAATTTTCTCCGAGTGTGCACTAAACGTCGCACTCGGGGACTTAGCTGCGATCAAGAATCGCCTAAGTACTAATTTTTCTCCGAGTGTGCACTAAACGTCGCACTCGGGGACTTAGCTGCGATCAAGAATCGCCTAAGTACTAATTTTCTCCGAGTGTGCACTAAACGTCGCACTCTGGGACTTAGCTGCAATCAAGAATCGCCTAAGTACTAATTTTCTCCGAGTGTGCACTAAACGTCGCACTCGGGGACTTAGCTGCGATCAAGAATCGCCTAAGTACAAACTTTCTCCGACTGTGCACTAAACGTCGCACTCGGGGACTTAGCTGCGATCCAGAATCGCCTAAGCAACAACTTTCTCCGAGTGTGCTATAAACGTCGCACTCGGATACTTGTCTGCGATCAAGAATCGCCTGAGTAAAAAGCTTCCCTCGAGTGTATCTTAGAGATCCACTCGGAGGCTTAGCAGACCCTCATTAAGGCTCATGTAGATGTCAAGACAACTGATAATTACATGAGTAGCAACTCGCTCCGAGTGCGACCTTACGGTCGCGCTTTAAGACTTAGCTGCGATAACGAATCGCCTAAGTAAAGAACTCCCTTTGAGTGTGTCCTAGAGATCCACTTGGAGGCTTAGCACACCCTCATTGAGGCTCATGCAGATGTCAAGACAACTGACAATTACATGCTCCGCATGTTTGCCATTGGCTTCACCAACAAACGCCAAAACAAACTGATGGGGCCGTAGTCCTAGGGTAGGGTCATAGGCATGCCATACAGGTCCTACCCAAGGACTACCCCACACAAAGGACAAGACCCTGAGTCTACCCCGACTGAATTAAGGAATCCCCATTATCCAGTCGGCAACAGGTCCTATATCATCCAGTCGGATACTAGCATTCGGAGAATACCAAGCTAACTGACTGGATACACTCGGTACATCGTAACCTCCCTGGAGGGAAACGGTCGTACGTTTCCGGGTGCATTTATTAGCGTTTAGAGCATACGTTACCTGTAACGTATGCATTCAATCCCCACTACTCCGCCCTTATACCAGAACCGTTGTGGAGGGCAGCGCACTCTATATAAGCCCCCCCCCCCACTGGTAGAAGGGTTAGAAAATCATTGTATTCCATATTACACTCGGTAACAAGCTCCGAGAGCACTGAGACGTAGGGTTGTTACCTCCACCGCAGAGGGGCCTGAACTCATACAACCTCGCCGTAGCTAGGACTCTGCCCATCTCATTCGTATCCTACACATCTACTGTCAGGCTTATACCCACGACAGTTGGCGCCCACCGTGGGGCAGGCGTCTAAGCGACTTCCGGCGAGTTTGCGACTACTTCCTTTCGTCATGTCGTCCGGTGGAGATTCGAGCATGGGTCACCAGATCTTCTTCGGCGCTCTCTCCTTCACCGTCGATGATTCGGCGTGGCTTCGGGAGGCACCTCTCGACGTCGAGGCACTTCCCCGTCGCGGGGCCACGCACTTCCGTGCCGGCGCCCACGGCGTTCTTCTTCTCCAACAATCGGCTCCGTTGTCGACCTGCACCTCCATCATGCGCCGCAACAAGCGGTCCCGCCGTCCGCGTCTCCAACGTTGGGTGCAGCATGCCCGAGCGCGTCAGATCGCGTCTTCTCAAGTGGCAGTTCTGGAGTCTGTTGTGGTTGCCCCGCGTTCCCAGCACTCGGGCTCAGTTCCCACTGAGTTTCCTTCCGAGTATGCGGGCCACGGGCCTGCGGCAGAAGTTCACATGGCCAACACCCATGAAGAGCCCCGTCAAGCTGGTCGAAGCGAGCGCGAGGTCGGCGAGGCATCCGGTGCGCGCCGTCCACCTCGCCGTTCTGCGAGTCGACACACTCGGCGGAGCAACGTAGAGTTGTTCCGCACGCCCCTCCTCAACTTGGTTGTTGCTGCCAAGATAGCCGATTCCCTCCAGCCGACCGATTCAGAAGCTCGTAGAGGGATCGAGCAGATCCGAGCCCTGTTGCACACGGCGCAGCAGCAGAATTCGGCAGTCTCCCAGTCGCACAACCGGATCTACAATAGTTCCGTCCACGCCAACACGCATCGGTCGGTTCACAGCCCTGGATCCCATCAGCGCCACAGGGGAGGCAACCGTTCCTTGATTCACGAAGATCGCCGCCGTTCACGCACCCCTCCGTGGGGTGGGCCCTATGGGTCCCTACATCATGATGATCGGCTTTCAGTCGGCGACACTCACGACCCAAGACCCGACGCAAGAGGACGTATCGCCCAGCGAAGAGTCGACAGGGGTCGAGCCCACCATGATGGTTACGACATGGACCGTCCGAGTGGAAGCAGGGCCATCGTGTCCGGTCCCGAGTGTTTTAGTCGAGCCATCCGCTCGGCTGACATCCCACCCAACTTCCGATTGGCAGCGGGAATCAGTAAGTTCACAGGAGAGTCCAAGCCAGAAACATGGCTGGATGACTACCGAGTGGCAATCCAGATCGGAGGCGGAGACGACCATGTCGCTATGAAGCACCTCCCTCTGATGCTCGACGGCTCGGCACGAGCGTGGTTAAACCAGTTGGCCCCCTCGAGCATTTACAGTTGGGCAGATCTGGCCCGAGTATTCATCAGGACCTTCGAGGGAACGTGCAAATGCCCTGCAGGCCTTGTGGAGCTCCAGCACTGTGTCCAGAAGCCGAATGAGCCCCTGCGCGACTTCATCCAGCGTTGGACAACTCTCTACCACACGGTGGAGAACGTCACCGAGCATCAAGCAGTCTGCGCCTTCAAGGCAGGCGTGCGGTACAGAGAGCTGTACCTAAAGTTCGGTCGAACAGGCGACATCTCCATGAGCAAGATGATGGAGATAGCGGCGCGCTATGCAAATGGCAAAGAGGAGGACCGCATCCGGAGCGGCAAGCACAAGACAGTCGGCGATGTTGACGGAGGTAACACTCGGAAGCAGAAACAGAAAGCTCCACCCACACCGCAAGCAGAGGCTGCAGCCGTGACCAATGCTAAGTTCAAGGGCAAAGGGAAGGCGCAGTTTACCCCCAAGAAGAAGCCGTTCAACAATCCCATCCTGGACCAGCCTTGTCCGGTGCACACGAAGATGGACGAAGAAGGCAACCCCATATATGCGAAGCACACCACTCGACAGTGTCGCCTCCTGATCCAGGGGTTCAGCGAAGGGCAACCGAGTGAGAAGGACCATGAACAGGATGAGGAGGATAAGGAGGATCCGTTCCCCCAAGTCCATGCCACCCTGATGATCTTTGCTGACATCGAGAGCAAGAGCCGAATGAAGCTGGTGAACCGAGAGGTGAACATGGCCACCCCTTCCAGCCCCAAGTTCCTCAAATGGTCCCAGACTGCGATCACCTTCGACCAGTCGGATCATCCGGCGCATGTACCCACCCCGGGAAGATAGGCCCTGGTCGTCGACCCGGTGGTAGAAGGAGTCCGACTGCGCAAAGTCCTCATGGATGGCGGCAGCGGCTTGAACATCATGTACGCCGACACCCTCAAGGGGATGGGCATCCCGATGTCCAGACTCAGCGAGAGCAGCATGCAGTTCCACGGAGTCGTCCCTGGACGGAAGGCCAAATCACTCGGCCATATCGCGTTGGACGTCGTTTTCGGCTCCGACAAGAACTTCCGCAAGGAAAGGCTGACGTTCGAAGTGGTTGACTTCCAGAGCGCTTATCACGCAATTCTGGGTCGCCCAGCGTATGCGCTGGCTGACTTTATAGCAGAATGGGTAGAACAACAGAATGGGTAGAACAACAGCAACCGACCCACATCTACTCGGCTCATTGGACAATGTTCTTCGATGGGTCTAAGATGTTGAATGGCTCCGGCGTTGGTGTTGTGATCATATCACCAAAGGGCGACAAGCTCAAATACGTGTTGCAGATACACTTTGATTCCTCCAACAACGAGGCAGAGTATGAGGCTCTCCTCTACGGATTGCGCATGGCCATCTCACTCGGCGTCCGCCGCTTGATGGTCTACGGCGATTCGGATTTGGTGGTCAATCAAGTGATGAAAGAGTGGGACGTCAGGAACCCCACCATGACCACATACTGCAATGCAGTGAGGAAGCTGGAGAAGAAGTTTGAAGGTCTGGAGCTCCACCATGTTCCAACACTGAAGAACCAAGCAGCTGACGAGTTAGCAAAACTCGGATCCACTCGGAGACGAGTCCCGAGTGACGTCTGCCTCGAGCACCTCCACCTCCCCTCAGTCAAAGAAGATCCTTTCATAGAGGAATTGGTACAACCCAAGAGCGCAACAGATCCGACTGAAGTCGATGTACCTGCGGTGGTTGATCTGGTCATGGAGATTCTGGCTGTCATTCCCGATTGGACTGTGCCGATCATGGCATATATCTTGAGGCAAGAACTTCCAGAAGACGAAGCCCAAGCCAGGCAGATAGTCCGCAGATCGAAGTCATTCACTGTCATTGAAGGCCAATTGTACAAGGAAAGTATCTCGGGTGTTCTTCAACGATGCATCTCCCCAGAGGAGGGGCAGCTGATTCTGGAGGATATTCACTCGGGAACCTACGGTCATCACGCTTCTTCGAGAGCAATCGTAGACAAGGCGTTCAGGGCTGGCTTCTTTTGGCTACAGGCTAATGAGATGGCTAAGGATATGGTTGATCGATGTGAGGGCTGCCAGTTCTACTCCAACAAGTCCCACAAACCAACGTCTGCCTTGAAGACGATCCCTCTTGTGTGGCCGTTCGCAATATGGGGATTAGATACAGTCGGCCCATTCAAGACAGGCCAAGGTGGATACACACATCTGTTGGTGGCAGTCGACAAGTTCACGAAGTGGATCGAAGCGAAGCCCATCAAGAAGCTCGACGCTTCGACAGCCGTCAAGTTTGTCAGGGACATCATCTTCAGATTCGGTGTACCTCACAGCATAATCACGTACAATGGGACAAACTTCGACTCGGACAGATTCAAGGGTTTCTGCGCGAGTCAGGGTATCCGAGTGGATTTTGCTTCCGTAGCACATCCTCAATCCAACGGACAGGCTGAGTGGGCGAATGGGCTTATTCTTCAAGGTTTGAAGCCCCGACTCCTGCGAGAGGTGGGACACCCTGCTGGCGCATGGGTCGCCGAGTTACCTTCAGTGCTTTGGGGCCTCCGCACCACTCCGAACAGATCAACGGGGCGATCACCGTTCTTCCTCGTTTATGGAGCAGAAGCGGTCCTTCCGAGTGACCTGCTTCATAATGCCCCACGAGTCGAACTCTTCTCCGAAGCTGAGGCAGAACAAGCAAGGCAAGATGGAGTAGATCTTCTAGAGGAAGAACGCGAGATGGCATTAACTCGCTCGACCATTTATCAACAAAATCTGCGGCGTTTTCATGCACGCCACGTCAGAAGTCGGACGTTCCAAGCAGGCGACCTGGTGCTCCGAGTGGATCAACAAAGACCTCACAAGTTGGCTCCGGCCTGGGAAGGACCCTTCATCATCTCCAAGATGCTGAACAACGGAGCATACAGACTCTACAACATCGAAAGGGAGACTGACGAGCCGCGCGCATGGAACGGAGATCTCCTGAAGCGCTTCTACACGTGACCGTCGACTGAAGCGATGTAAAGAACAAGTGTTGGCGAAATAATATAAAGCAGATTGAGTTTTTTGCAGGTTCAAAGTTCTTCTGCAGTCGCAGACTCTGGTCTCAAAAAAAAAACTTAGCTGCGATCCAGCGTCCCTAAGTATTAACTTTCTCCGAGTGTGTACTTAACATCACACTCGGGGGCTTAGCTGCGATCCCGCATCGCCTAAGTATTACTTCTCTCCGAGTGTGCACTTAACGTCACACTCGGGGGCTTAGCTGCGATCCCACATCGCCTAAGTATTAACTCTCTCCGAGTGTGCACTTAACGTCACACTCGGGGGCTTAGCTGCGATCCCGCATCGCCTAAGTATTAAATCTCTCCGAGTGTGCACTTAACGTCACACTCGGGGGCTTAGCTGCGATCCAGCATCGCCTAAGTATTCACTCTCTCCGAGTGTGCACTTAACGTCACACTCGGGGGCTTAGCTGCGATCCAGCATCGCCTAAGTATTAATTCTCTCCGAGTGTGCACTTAACGTCACACTTGGGGGCTTAGCTACGATCCAGCATCGCCTAAGTATTCACTCTCTCCGAGTGTGCACTTAACGTCACACTCGGGGGCTTAGCTGCGATCCAGCATCGCCTAAGTATTAATTCTCTCCGAGTGTGCACTTAACGTCACACTCGGGGGCTTAGCTGCGATCCAGCATCGCCTAAGTATTAACTCTCTCCGAGTGTGCACTTAACGTCACACTCGGGGGCTTAGCTGCGATCCAGCATCGCCTAAGTATTCACTCTCTCCGAGTGTGCACTTAACGTCACACTCGAGAGCTTAGGTGCGATCCCGCATCGTCTAAGTATTAACTCTCTCCGAGTGTGCACTTAACGTCGCACTCGGGGGCTTAGCTGCGATCCCGCATCGCCTAAGTATTAAGCCTCTCCGAGTGTGCACTTAACGTCACACTCGGGGGGCTTAGCTGCGATCCAGCATCGCCTAAGTATTCACTCTCTCCGAGTGTGCACTTAACGTCACACTTGGGGGCTTAGTTGCGATCCAGCATCGCCTAAGTATTAACCTTCTCCGAGTGTGCACTACACATCACACTCGGGAGCTTAGTTGCGATTCAGCATCGCCTAAGTATTCACCTTCTCCGAGTGTGCACTACACGTCACACTCGGAGGCTTAGCTGCAATTCAGCATCGCCTAAGTTTTAACCTTCTCCGAGTGTGCACTACACGTCACACTCGGAGCCTTAGCTGCGATTCAGCATCGCCTAAGCATTACCCTTCTCCGAGTGTGCACTACACGTCACACTCGGGAGCTTAGCCGTGATCCAGCATCGCCTAAGTAATAACCTTCTCCGGGTGTGCACTTCATGTCACACTCGGAGGGAGCTTAACAGCGATCCAGCATCGGTTGTTTGCCTTTGGCTTCACCAAGAAACGCCAACCAAAAACTCGAATCAACATTGCAACAGAAGGGCAACAATCGGATTCCAAAATCCTCGCAAAGATAGCTAACTCGGTGCGGATCAAGTTTACCCGCACCGATTTAAAAGTGTGATGGCCAACAGAAGTGGCCAAAGTACCTTACAGATAAACACTCGTCATACCGAGGATAAAGTGTCTTACGCGTCAGCTGGGCCGGCACCAGGACTGGAGGGCTCCACGAAAGTGTCCAAGTCGATTCCTTCGGCGATGCGGGTAGCGCTCTCAAGGAACGTCTCCATGAAGTCTTCGAATCGAAGCTTCTTCGTGTTGGCGACCTTCAGAGTCTTCAGTTTTTCCTCACGCACCTCCTTGCAATGGACTCGGACCAGGGACAGAGCAACATCTGCACCGCAACGAGCTGCAGATTTCTTCCACGACTGCACTCTGTTGGGAATCTCTGCCAGTCGGGTCATCAGGTTCTCCATCTCCTGCCGCGACTATCTTCCGGCCAAAGCTCCTTGTCGATTCGGCCGACGACTTCTCTCAGTCGACCAATGAAAGGACCAACTTTGCCCATGCGGATGTGCGCACGGAGCAGATCCCGATTGGCGTCGTCGCCGAGTGGAACGTTCTCAAGAATCGAACGCTCCACGTCAGCCGCTTCAGCTTCGGCGTCAAAGCAAAAATCTGCGACAATAGGACAAACAGACAATAAGCGCCGAGTGCTACGCGCATAGCACAACCACTCGGAAAAATAAGGACTTACCAGCCAGACGCGTCATCATCTGCCGAGCCCAGTCGCTGACATATTTCTCTTGTGCTCTACATCGTTTGTTCAGCACATCCATCTGACTCATCAGCGCAGTCCTCTGTTTCCCCATCTTTTCCACTTCCTCAGTCAACACCTTGTTCACTTCACGCGCCTGCTCCAATGATTTCTCCCGTTCCGCCAGGGCATCCTTCATGCCAGCCATTGCAAGCATGGCCGCATCAACTTCGCCAGTGAACTGATTCCTCTCTGCCTTGAGAGTCTCATAGGCTGATCCCATTGCACAAGTTTTCTGCCAACAACAAACAAGGGACAATCAGAAAGTTCAACAGTTAACAGTCTAAGTTCTTCAGACCCCTGCCGACGCAAGCAGTCGACAGCGGTCTCGGGGACTACACCCAGTGGGTTCACTAAGCGTGACCCCACTGGCATGCACCTCAAGCAGGCCTGCCCTATTGAGATTCATGTTATCAACTACGCCTCCGAGGCCAATACTACCCGACCTGAGTACAACTTACTCTCGGGGACTCTTACCGTAAGTGCAATCCGACTACAACAACTACTCGCACTCGATACTCCTATCTACAGACACAACCAAACTCAAAGCAACATGTATAAAGACAACTGTCGGTGCAAGCACTCGACAGAAGTCTCGGGGACTACACCCACTGGGTTCACTCAGAGTGAACCCATTGCAAATAACATCTACTATTCAAGAACACCCAGTGGGTTACAGGGGAAAAGTAAATACTTACTAGACCACTTACTCGGATATCATCGCGCAGCTCCAAGCTCCGCTGGTACAAGGCCGCAATGGAGTCATAGGCCCTCTTGGCTTCTCCAGTCATCAGCTCCGCCTGCACCATAGCCCCCTTGGCCGCTCCCACCTGCTCCTCCGGAAGACGCTGGATGCTGAATTCAGCATGCGACGAACCTGGAATCGTCGGAGGTTCCTGAGGCATCCCAAGGCCCGCCCCAGTCGGCTCCTCCTCCACCAGCACTGGTTCAGTCGGCGGCGGTGCCTCTGTCGGCAGCACGTCGGCGGCGAGAGTGGCAGCGGGAGGAGCAGCCTCAAGAACAGGCTCCACAGCTGGGTCGGCTCTCCCCTGGTCGCCCTCACCCAGGCAGATCGCCCCTGACAGGCCGAATGACACGAGGTCTCAGAAAAAGAAAGAAGCGATGATATAAAACACTCGACGTTCCTACAACGCACCTGGCTGAGACGAGACGACGTTGTCCGTGTCCATGGGGTCGTCTTCCTGACGCGCCGGGGAGGTGGCAGAAGTAGCGACCCTGTCGAGTGAGATCTAGTCGGCCAGTAAACAGAAGTTCACTCGGATATCAGAAAAAACTGAAAGCCGAGTACACTTACGTGGAGGTGACGGGGACAGCGACCCTCATTCGCAGCAGAGCCTTCCGAGGTTTAGGCCCACTCGGCTTGGGCGCCTTAGAAGATTGGCCGGCAGGCTCAGCGGCGGCATCCCTGGTCCTCTTAGCGCTTCGAACACTCGGGACCACTGGAGCAGTAGGCGGAGCACTCGAAGACGCGGGAGGAGCTGAGGGGACAGCGGGCTCGTGTCGGCGCTTGGTCCGATGCTCCAGTTGTGGAGGTGGCGAGTCCTGCTCCTCGTCTTCTTCCTCCTCCTCGCTGGACTCTTCCTCCGACTCCCCACTGTCGGAGACATATTCAGCGCTCTCCACGCTGCCCTCCTGGCTGCCCTCCTCCTCCTCGGTCGAATTCCCGTTCGAGACGGGAGAAAACCAGTTGGTCCACTCCTGCATAAAATTTAGTCGGCGACATCAAACATCACACAGAGATTCAAGCAAACGACAAGGTTAAGACAGTTAGGAGCACTCGACAAGAGTCTCTAACCTGATTCGGCGGGGGATTATCTGCGCAGAAGGGCTTCACTCGCCGTGATCCTTCTGGATTCTCACAGCGGCCCGTGATCTGGAGCACCCACGAGGTCACCCTCTCCTCAGTCACGCCCACAACATTGGTCCGAGTGGAATCCTCGGGCCCTGTGTAATGCCACATGGCATGGTCGCGAGCCTGCAGAGGATGGATCCGCCGACCAAGGAAGACTTCCAGCAGGTCTATACGAGTGACCCCCCTCCTGACGACGTCCACGAGCGCCTCAACCAAGGGTTGGACGTCGTTCTTCTCCACCTTCGAGAGCGCGAGCTGCTTAGGCGGGGCGGGCCGGTCTAGACTAAAAGGAGGCAGACCAGTCGACACATTCGGACAGGCGATATCCTGGCAGTAGAACCACGTCGATTGCCAGTTCCTAACTGACTCGCTTAACTGGAGAGCAGGATAGCTACTCCCACTTTTCTTCTAGAATCCTAAACCCCCACAGAGCTGGAGGAGGTGCGTCTTATCATCCGACTGGCTAAGTCGTTTGATGGTTTGGGATCGGGCGGAGAAGATGTGTTTGAACAAACCCCAATGGGGAGGGCAGCCGATAAAACACTCACATAAGACTATGAAGGCAGAAAGGTGAGCGATGGCATTCGGAGGGAAATGGTGAAGTTGGGCACCGAAGTGATTCATGATGCCCTTGAAGAAAGGATGCGGGGGCAAAGAAAAACCTCGGTGGACATGGTTGAGGAGCAGGACGCGCTCCCCCTCCCGGGGCGCTGGCTCGACCTCGTCCTCCGCCGACAGTCTCCAGGACTTGTGCACGAGCACTCCGTGCTCCACCAGCTGCAGCAGATCTCCCTGCGTCACCGTGGAGGGGAGGAAGTCTCCTTGGATCCACCCCGTCGGCAGCGGCCGCTGCCGCCGCTGAGCAGGCGCCGCCGCCCTGCCCTTCTTCTTCCTCGCCTCCATCTTGCTGGTCTGACCCTTGGTCATGGAGGCGATGGCGAACTCTCGAGGGGAAGGAGAAGGAGGGAGCGTTGGAGCGCTGGAGGTGGCGAGGAAGACGGAGCAGGCAAGAGCGAAATATTCGGCGAGCGTAACGAAGAAGCCTCGCCGCCCAGATTTAAATAGAGTTCCGACTAGGTCACTCGCGGGTGGCCCCGAAACCTTATCCGCACGACCGGCCGCGGCGATATCAGTTGAGGACTTGAAGGCGCGAGAATCGAGGCGTCAGGCGCTACTCGAGTGCGCTGACGTCGTCCCCGCTGAGCGCGCGGAACCCGAAATTTGAGATCCCGGAAAATCCGCCGATGTCAGTTGACCGGTCGCGTCAAAAGATGCCGCGGAAACACTCGGTTCCCGACAGTCGGTTTCGCAAGCACTTCCACTCGGATCGTTGGTCAGAAAAGGTAAAATGGATAGAGGCAAGCAACGCCCAAGCCGAATCTAACACAGTCGGATCCGAACTTCAAGCACCGCTTCGTTGTTTCAACCCCAATCCATTCGGGGACTAATGATGGGGCCGTAGTCCTAGGGTAGGGTCATAGGCCTGCCATACAGGTCCTACCCAAGGACTACCCCACACAAAGGACAAGACCCTGAGTCTACCCCGACTGAATTAAGGAATCCCCATTATCCAGTCGGCAACAGGTCCTATATCATCCAGTCGGATACTAGCATTCGGAGAATACCAAGCTAACCGACTGGATACACTCGGTACATCGTAACCTCCCTGGAGGGAAACGGTCATACGTTTCCGGGTGCATTTATTAGCGTTTAGAGCATACGTTACCTGTAACGTATGCATTCAATCCCCACTACTCCGCCCTTATACCAGAACCGTTGTGGAGGGCAGCGCACTCTATATAAGCCGCCCTCCCCCACTGGTAGAAGGGTTAGAAAATCATTGTATTCCATATTACACTCGGTAACAAGCTCCGAGAGCACTGAGATGTAGGGCTGTTACCTCCACCGCAGAGGGGCCTGAACTCATACAACCTCGTCGTAGCTAGGACTCTGCCCATCTCATTCGTACCCTACACATCTACTGTCAGGCTTATACCCACGACAAAAACCACGAGCCAAAATCGTGTCAACAATTCTTTGGCAAAGGAAGAGCAAAATATTCGGTTCCAATTAAAAGTTGGTTTAAAGATAGTCGGTTCGGTGTAGATCAAGCTTATCCACACCGAACCACGAATATGACGGCCAACAGCAGTGGCCAAAGTTTGATACAAGTAACACTCGGCATACCGAGGTAAAAGTTTTCTCAAGCGTCGTCAGGGCTGGCACTGGGACTGACAGGCTCCACGAAAGTGTTGAGGTCGATCCCGTCTGCGATGCGAGTGGCGCTCTCAAGGAAGGTCTCCATGAAATCTTCGAATCGAAGCTTCTTGGTGTTGGCGACCTGCAGCGCCTTCAGCTTCTCTTCGCGAGCCTCCTTGCAGTGCACTCGGACCAGCGACAGCGCCAAGTCCGCACCACAACGAGCAGCAGACTTCTTCCACGCCTGCACTCGGTTCGGGACGTCCTCCAGCCGAGTCATCAACCCTTCCATCTCTTGTCGGGACTCGTCTTCGGGCCACAGCTCCTTGTCGATTCGGCCGACGACCTCTCTCAGTCGACCTATGAAAGGTCCAACTTTGCCCAGGCGAATGTGCGCTCGGAGCATGTCTCGATTGGCGTCCTCGCCGAGTGGAACGTTCGGAATAACCGACCGCTCAACGTCAGCTGCTTCAGCTTCAGCATCCATACAAAAATCTGCAAAGACAAGACGAGCAGAAAGTAAGCGCAGAATGAAATACACAGTCAAGAAGCACTCGAAAAAACAGAACTTACCACCGAGAAGTGCAATCATCTTCCTGGCCCAGTCACTGGCGTACTTCTCCTGTGCTATGCACCGCCTGTTCATCACCTTCATCTGTCCCATCAGCTCGGTCCTTTGTTTCCCCATTTTCTCCATTTCGCCCACCAATGCTTTGTTCGCCTCACGGGACTCCTCCAAGGACTTCTCTCGTTCAGCCAGAGCGCCCTTCACACCAGCCAAGTCATGAAGAGCTGCCTCCAGTTCTGCAGCAAGCTGAACCTTTTCAGCCTTCAGAGCGTTGTACGCTGATCCCATCTCGCAAGTCTTCTGCAAATCAGAGCCAAGAGAAGATCAGACAAATTCAACAAGGACAACAATAAAAGCTCGAAGTTCTTCAGACCCCTGCCGACGCAAGCAGTCGACAGCGGCCCCGGGGACTACACCCAGTGGGTTCACTAAGAGTGACCCCACTGCCATGAAGCTCAAACAGGTCCGCCCTATTGAGTTACATAACAAAAACAAGCCTAAGAGGCTACTACTACCCGACCTGAGTAAAGTTACTCTCGGGGACTACTTCCAGTAGGTGCACTCGGAGTGCCCTCACCGATAACATTCCAACAGATTTGTTTTGATCTGATAAAGTTAAAGAAAATGCATATAAAGACAACTGCCGGTGCAAGCACTCGACAGAAGTCTCGGTAACTACACCCACTGGGTTCACTAAGAGTGAACCCACTTCAAAATAATCATACTGCATCCGAGTATATTGCTTAAACACCCAGTGTGTTACAAGAGGAAAGTAAATACTTACTAGCCCACTTACTCGGATATCTTCCCGGAGTTCCAAGCTTCGCTTGTACACAGACGCGATGGAGACGTACGCTCTCTTGGCATCACCCGCCATCAACTTCGCCTGCACCATGGCCCCCTTGGCAGCTCCGACCTGATCTTCCGGGAGGAGTTGGGCGTCGTACTGGACAGTCGACGGACCTGGCACCACAAGAGACTCCTTGGGCATCCCAAGTTCTGCTCCAGTCGGCTCAGCAGCGATGAGCGCCGTTTCAGTCGACGGCATCGTCTCGGCTGGCGGCGCGTCCATGGCGGGAGTAGTGGCAGATGGAACAGCCTCAAGGACAGGCACCGCAGCTTGCTCGGACCTCTTCTGGTCGTCCTCCTCCACGTGAATCACCTCTGAAGGAAGCTCGACTGAACGACGTGAGATCACAGAAAAAAAGGCAAGATCAAAGACAGAATTCGCAAAACAATAATTTGGGCTCTCGGAGTCGTCACGACGTACCTTGCTGGGATGTGGCAACGTTATCCGTATCCATGGGATCGCCTTCCTGGCGTGGCGGGGAAGTGGCGGAAGTAGCAGCTCTGTCGAGTAAAATCCACTCGACCAATAAACATGAGTTCAATCAAATACTGAGAGAAGATAAGAGAACATAACACTCACATTGAAGCAACGGGAACGGCGATCCTCATCCGCGGCAAAGCCTTCCGAGGTTTGGATCCACTCGGTTTGGCCACCTTGGAAGGTTGGCCCGCAGATTTAGCAGCAGCGTCCCTGGTCCTCTTTGTGCTCCGAGAACTCGGAGCCATGGGAGTAGCTAGCAAGGCGCTCGGAACCACGGGAGGAGCTGATGGGGCACTCGGGGCCGCTGGAGGAGCCGACGGAGTCACGGGAGCCGACGGGGCACTCGGGGCCGCTGGAGGGGCCAACGAAGTCACGGGTTCGTGACGGCTCTTAGTTCGAGGTTCTGGTGGTGGGGGTGGCGAGCTCTACTCCTCACCTTCCCCCTCCTCTTCTTCAGACTCCTCCTCTGTCTCCCCGCTGTCTGAGACATACTCGGCGCTCTCCATGCTGCCTTCCTGGCTACCTTCCTCTTCCTCAGCCGGATTCCCGTTCGAGACGGGGGAATACCAGTTGGTCCACGCCTGCACAAGATACAGTCGACAACATCAGACGTTAGACGGTGATGCAAGAAAAAGTGGCAAATCTAAGGGAATTGTAAGCACTCGGCAAGGTATTCTCACCTCATTCGGAGGAGGGTTGTCCGCGCGGAAGGGCTTCACTCGCCGGGCTCCTCTGGGGTTATCGCAGGCGCCTGTGATGGCGCGGACCCACGCCGTCACAACCTCCCCGGTCACGCACTCGGGGTGAGTCCGAGTGGAGTCCTCAGGCCCCGTGTAGTGCCACATGGCATGGTGTCGAGCTTGCAAAGGCTGGATAAGCCGACCCAGAAAAACCTCTAGAAAATCTATGCCGGTGACTCCCTTGCGGACGACATCTACCAGCGCGTCGACCAGAGGCTGAATCTGGATCTTTTCCATCTTCGTGAGCGCAAGATGCCTAGGCGGAGCCGGTCGGTCTAAGCTAAAAGGGGGCAGTCCCGTTGCAGCATTCGGACAAGCGACGTCCTGGCAGTAGAACCAAGTCGACTGCCAGTTCCTTACGGATTTAGACAACTGAAGAGCGGGATAGCTACTTTTGTTTTTCTTTTGGA
Organism: Hordeum vulgare subsp. vulgare; assembly: GCF_904849725.1. Taxonomy (NCBI): domain Eukaryota; kingdom Viridiplantae; phylum Streptophyta; class Magnoliopsida; order Poales; family Poaceae; genus Hordeum; species Hordeum vulgare. Next base: position 566,958,381 of record NC_058521.1, read on the forward strand.
AGCCTAAGCCTCCGCAGAGCTGGAGGAGATGAGTTTTGTCGTCCGACTGGCTATGTCTTTTGATGGTTTAGGATCTAGCGGAGAAGATGTGCTTAAAGAGCCCCCAATGAGGAGGGCAACCGATAAAACACTCACAAAGCACGACGAAGGCACAGAGATGAGCTATTGCGTTGGGAGGAAAATGGTGGAGCTGCGCCCCGAAGTGGTTCATTATACCTCTGAAGAAGGGATGAGGAGGCAGAGAGAAGCCTCGGTACACGTGACTGAGCAGCAGGACGCGCTCATCCTCCCGAGGCGCCGGCTCCGTCTCGCCCTCCGCCGGCAGTCTCCACGACTTGTTCTCGATCAGGCCTTGCTCCACCAGCTCCAACATGTCCGCCGCCGTCACCATGGAGGGGAGGAAATCCCCCTGGATCCAACCCGCCGGCAGTGCTCGCTGCCGCCGCTGAGCAGGAGTCGTCGCCTTCTTCTTCTTCTGCGCCTCAAGCTTGCTCGTCTGCCCCTTCGTCATGGTGGAGGCTGCAGATACTACTCGATGACGATGTCGTCATCCCCGCTGAGCGCGCGGCAACCGAAATTTGAGGATCCCAGAAAATCCGCCGCTGTCAGTTGACCGGTCACGTCAAAAGATTCCACGGAAACACTCGGTTTTTGACGGTTCGTTTCACAGATATATCCACTCGGATCACTGGTCAAGAGGATAAAATGGATCAAGCCAAACAATGCCAAAGTCGCATCCATACCAGTCGGATCCGTACTCCAAGCGTCGCTTCATCGTTCCAACCCCGATCCATTCAGGGACTAATGATGGGGTTATAGTCCTAGGGTAGGGTCACAGGCCTGCCCTATAGGTCCTACCCAAAGACTACCCTTCATAAGGGACAAGGCCCTTAGTCAGTTCCGACTGAATTAAGGACTTCCCTTCATCCAGTCGGTGATGATTCCTCCATCATCCAGTCGGAAATGAGCATTCGGAGCATATCAAACGTACCGACCGGATTCCACTCTGTACATCGTAACCCCCCCCCTTGGAGGGCAACGGTCATACGCTTTCATGTACCTTTATTAGCATTTAAGGCATACGTTACCTGTAACGTAGACATTTAATCGCCACTACTCTACCCCTGCGCACCGAACCGTTGTGAAGGGCAGCACACTCTATATAAGTCGCCCTTCCCCACTGCTGCAGGGGTTAGCAATTCATTGTAATCCATATTCCACTCGACATCAAGCTCCAAGAGCACTGAGACGTAGGGCTTTTACCTCCACCGTAGAGGGGCCTGAACTCATACAACCTCGCCGTAGCTAAGGCTCTGCCCATCCTTTCGTACCCCATACATCTACTGTCAGACTTATATCCACGACAGTGGACTTTGGAAGTACTACCTGAAGGCCGCAAGGCTATTCAGAACAAATGGATCTTTAAGAAGAAGACGGACGCGGACGGTAATGTGACCGTTTATAAAGCTCGACTTGTGACAAAGGGTTTTTCACAAGTTCAAGGAGTTGACTACGATGAGACTTTCTCACCGGTAGCGATGCTTAAGTCTGTCCGAATCATGTTAGCAATAGCTGCCTTTTACGATTATGAAATCTGACAGATGGATGTCAAGACGGCGTTCCTTAATGGTTTTCTTAAGGAAGAGTTGTATATGATGCAACCCGAAGGTTTTGTCGATCCGAAGAATGCTAACAAAGTATGCAAGCTCGAGCGATCCATTTATGGACTGGTGCAAGCATCTCGGAGTTGGAATAAGCGCTTTGATGAGGTGATCAAAGCATTTGGGTTTATACAAGTGGTTGAAGAATCTTGTATTTACAAGAAAGTGAGTGGGAGCTCTGTGGCGTTTCTAATATTATATGTGGATGACATATTGCTGATTGGAAACAACGTGGAGCTTTTGGAGAGCATAAAGGATTACTCTCTATGAAGGACCTAGGAGAAGCTGCTTACATTCTAGGCATTAAGATCTATAGGGATAGATCAAAACGCCTGATAGGACTTTCACAAAGCACATACCATGATAAAGTTTTGAAGAAGTTCAAAATGGATCAGTCCAAAAAAGGGTTCTTGCCAGTATTACAAGATATAAAATTGAGTAAGACTCAGTGCCTAGCAACTGCGAAAGATAGAGAACAAATGAGTTCCGTCCCCTACGCATGGTTATAGCTGTAATTGGCAGTATCCATCCGAGCTTGATATAGTTCATACGCGTAGAGCCAATCAACAAATTTTAGATTCCTCTCATCATGAATACCTGAACCACACTCCTTGAAAACATGTCCTATAAGGCCACACACTTTACAGAATCGTGCTAACTTTTCATATCTCACTAGATAAACCTAACGCTCCTTTGCATGAACTATGCTGACAAATTTAGTCAGGGGCCTTCGAACATCATGTTTGACACGAACCCTGACATAGTCGCCACGACTGTTCCCGTTCAACCGCATCTCTAGAATTTCCCCAGCATCTTTCAGAAGTTTCTCAACCACCGTCTGCTTATAGTATGCATCAGGCAACTTGTGGATTTGAAGCTAGATTGGCATATGAGCTATGCATAATTCTTCAGCTTTACTAAAACCATCGTAAGGGCACAACAACACAGCCTAGTTACGGAATAACCAAGGTCCCTGCGTCATAATGTGTTCCCAATCCCCCAAGCAAGAATCTTGGACGACAAACAGATTTGGACCAACCGACCGGAACCTAACACTCTGCGCTGGATTCCATGTTGCATACATATCCTTGTAGAACGCTGAGAGGCTAAGAGTTTTCTCGGTGTGAACCCTAGCAAGGGCAAGCCACCGGACGCTTTCATTGATTTCAGGGTATCCACATCAATCTCGACATCATCAAAATCATCATCGTTTATATCTGACTGATTGAAGAGATCGTCTAGGTCAGGAGGTTTAGCCACCGCTCCGCCATCGACAAAGGCAGGTAGACCATCCGAAGGAGAAGCCACCCCGTCATGTCTAGAGGATCCGATGTGAGGAGCAGAACCTTGCAAGGCAGGACATGAGGGGTAGCGAACTCAGAGGCAACCCCGGTCGCCTTAGAGGACATAAACCCTAGCCGCGAGCATAGGGGTGTTTGGACCCTCGCTTAGTTTAGTTTACGTTTAGTTTAAATTTCGTTTGTTTTTTCAAACTTTTGTTAATTTTTGTTATATCGGTTGCAAATACATTGAAATTTAACAAATATTATCTACTTTTCATGAATTTCGCCTATCTTTTGGAATTGTTCATCAAGTGTGTATATTAGTGGGTTGTGGATTGCTCTAGCCGCCGGGGGTGATACCGAAGGAAATGAGGAAGCGAAAACAGTAATTGGACGAATAGGAACTCACTGTGAGATCTACTGACGCTGGGATGTACAGTAGATCGAGGCAATAGTAGGATGGCCGCAATTTTCTCCGACCTTGTTCCGCAATTGCACGACACCGTATGAAAGTCTCAAACTAGAGCGACAAAATAACCAGTAGAACTAATCGCTAGCTCCTGCCCCCATCGCCCCACTTGCAATCCTCACCGTCAGCTTAACAAAGACCCCAGCACAAGAAGTCAACCCACTTCGCTCACGAGCTCCACCATCATCAAGAGGAAAAAGAGATTCCACGAGATCAGGATAGGATAAACACGCTGCCTGCCAATGCTAAACACGGGATAATGGAGCGGGCGGTCGTAATCGCGCGTACGTTAATTGATGGTGTTTCTTTTCAAAGGACTAGATTTTTTTTAGTTTCAGAGATTAAAAAAAATTCCTTTAATATAGACTTTTTTCAGTCCCTTAAAAAAGTCACTTCTATTTCTTTACCTAGGGACTAAATGCGACTTTTTAGTCTAGTCCCTGAGTAAAGAAACACCTTAACCACGCGATGTTAAGGAATGAAGACTGAAGACTGAAGGAATGAAGGAAGCCACGGCACAAGCGAGAGGCAGAGAGCGGAGCGGGGTTCTCCGCACTTTCAAACGCCACCGTCAGATTAAATATAGCACTCTTTGCTTTCTGATCGATGTGATTAGAGTAATGCTGAAAGGCGCCTTCGCCAACCTTGATGCTTATCCGCTGTAACAATGGCCGAGGGTTTGGATCAGGCTCTCTTTTTTTAATATTGTGGATATGGATAGGACGGCGAAGGTGCAAAACGTACGTGATGCGCTCCTGGCCTCGCCCACCTCGAGCTTGAGGCTGGACCGCCGGCCGGCGGTCACTTATCTTATCCAGTTTCTTCCGGGATGGTAGATAAGAGCAACTCCAGCCGTGCCCCAGGATGCCTTGACATCTTTTCAGGTTTGATATTAGGTTCGGAGACATTTTTTTCTTGAAAAACTGCCCAGCCACGCCCCCAGAGTGACCAGTACGTCAAAATAGTGTTGGCATATCCAAACGAAATCCAATGCGCTGGGGCTTCTTGGGATGTCGACGGAAGTTTTCACGATTCACGTTTTTTCACGTGTCCTTTTTTGATCTATTTCACTATTTTTTATAAATTTTTGATTGTGATGAGGTTTGGTTGGGAAGATGCATCCATATTATGGCCGGTTGAAGCATTTAGCTTTTAAGACATCAACTTTTTTGGTTTGATGATGCTCTTTGGAGCTCCAACGGCTCGAGATAATCTAATCCAACAATGTCTTAGTATAAAGTTCTCCTGAGACAAGGCGTCCATCCAGAAAGCTATATGCGTATAGTGCGTACCATTGAGATGGTGCAAAACTGGAGCAAAAATATCGCCGCCGCATAGAGGATCAGATAAGGCCGACGTCGGTCGCGAGGGTCAACGTAGTGCGGATTACTCGTTAGTAAGATGGTGGGGAACAGGTGCATCGGAGCTGAAGTTGAGATTGGGTGATTGACTGACTGACTGACACTGAAACCAAAATACAGTATGCAATCCTAGCTTTTTTCGTGGAATCAAATGAAAACAGTGTGTCGGTGTACTCTAATCACATGATCCTATCATGATTTGCTTTCTGATCGATGTGATTAGAGTACCTATCAAGATTGAAAGAATGATACTAGTACCAGTCAGCTATGTCTTCCATGATTCGCATGCAAGGAGTCGAGAAGAAAGGTGATTGATAGAGGACCTCTTACTCCAAGTCAACACCGCCTTCAGAAAAAGGTGTCAACGCCGGTGTCAGTGCTCGATGGTGGAATTTTGAGGGCCCTGTTGAAGATCATTTCGATCTCTTTTCTTTCCGTGCTCGGTGCTTTTGGTAGTCTAACAACATCTACAATCGGACCCCGTATCATAAAATTTCGATCATGTCGGGCATTTTAAACTAGGCTCAAATGTGTTTGGGTTAGCCGACACCCCTTATATTCAATCTAAATATAGGACGATATAAAGAGCCTGGACACGCTCAAATATACCCGCAACATCGGCCTGATGACGTGGATCCATACTTAATCGTGCGAAAATCCGACGGTTCGACGAACGTCTTCTCCATCGCAGCAGTGTGAACGCCACGTGACGCCGCACCGACGAACCACGTAATCCTAGTGCAACTATTTAAACCTAGCGAAGCGTCAGCACCGAAACACTACCCATCCACATTTTCCTCCTCCCACCTGCCACAGCCGTCAGTCATGCCCTCACGCCACCGCTACTACACGATCCAGCACCGGCTTTGTCTCCTTGTGCTAGTCCGGATCCAGAGGACCGCGGGGCTACCTCTGAATTCGGAGGAGGATTTGATGGATGAGGTGGAGGAGGAAAAGGAGGAAAAGGAGGAGGAAGAGAATGAGGATCATGAGTCGCCGGAAGAGGATGTGGGGGAGGAGGAGCAGGCGTCGACGTAGGAGGACGCGGTTCTGCGAGCGGAGCAACAGGTCATCCTGAACTCCATCCGCTTAGGGTCGACTGTAAAGGCCACGCGTCTTCGGCGGCAGGAGATGAAGGCGGCGTGAGCTACGACGAAGGCGACGCCGGTTGTGACGAATAAGGATGAGCTAAAGGCCATCTCCGATGACAAAGAATAAGATAATACTTAGTAAGTAGGAATATCTTTTGCATGTTTTGTATAAATCTAGAAAGTTAAATATGAAAAGGCTAGATGTGGACGAACAGGTTTGAGAGGTGACCGGTTAGTGCCGTGGACACATTTGCGAATGTTTAAAAGTCCGAATTTACAAACCGTGACTGTAGATGAATCTCATGCCTCTCGTCTTAGAGTTAAGAACTGAAAAACTAAACTGTTTTTAGTCTCTACACACTCTCGCCAGGATATCGCCAGATGCTGATTGAATGATTTAAAAACAACTGATGTGTGATTGAATGATTAGTACTGCACATTTATCCACCGGATGCCGCCACGCCACGAAGGAATGAGATCATTATTTTAGGTGCAAGGAATAAGTTTTACTTTAGGGTAGGTGCAAGCAGTAAGATGAAATGATAGGTACGATAGTGTGAAACTTTGATCCTAGCCCGGGAAATTTTGAAAATCCAAGTCTGCTCCGAGACTCATCTATTTCCGTTGACGAAAAAAATAAAAAAAATACTAAAAAGATTTTAAAAACTTCTTTTTTTTATATGATACATATTTCGATACATGAGATTCGTTCTAAATTTTAACTTATTTGAACATCTAAGCAGCTCTTTGTAAAAGAAAAAAAATCAGGTCACAACAACTCATGAACAGTAAACTTTTTTTACAAACCTTGATTTGTCTTTTTTACCGAGAGATGCTCAGATCTCTAAATAAGTTGAAATTTAAAGCGTTCCTCACGCATCAAATTATCTACCACACAAAAAATCTAGATTCTTTTATTTCTTCTAGTATTTTTTTGATTTTTTTCACGAGCGTGGATACAGATTAACCCAAGAGCCGGAACGCCGCTCTCGGGAATTTTGGGCAAGACTTTAAACACCCGAGTCTGTAAATATCAAGCCCGACCTGTCCTGGCCCAAAACATATAAACAATAAAAAATGATATATTTTTTATGGGAGAAAAAACAAAATCATTAATTAGGGAGTATTCATTTCAAAGATCACTCCCACCTTTCCAGGTTGCGACAAATGACGCACTGCATGCGTTTCATTTGTCGCAATCCGGGAGTTTTTTTTTCGTAGATTCGTATTTTCAACATGTTTTATCTCCTAAACCGTAAGTCCAAATCTCAAACCGTTTTCACCATTGGAATTCTCACAAAATCTTGAAAACTAGATCTCATGTTGATAGGTTTTGTCAAACTTTTTTTCCCGAAAAAAACCGGACAAAAAAAACGTGCCTCTCGCGATAGAAGAAAAAAAACACATTTTTTCACGTATTTTTTCCTTTCCGAGTGCCTCTCACGAAGACAAAACTATGTCTCTCAGAGAAGCAAAATCGTGCCTCCTGGAGAAAAAAAATATGTTTTTTTTTTCCTTTTTTAAAGGCACACGTGCCTCTCACAAAGGCAAAACCATACTTTAATGGAAGCAAACTCGTGTCTCTCACGAAACCCCCCAGAAAACATGTATTTTTCCTGTTCCGGGAGGCACGACTGTGCCCCTCGTGAAGGCAAAACCGTGCCTCCCACGAAAGCCAAATCGTGCCTTTCACAAAAAAACAGAAAATGCATTTTTCGTTTCCGAGAGGCACGGCCGTGCCTCTCGCGAAGGCAAAACTATGCCTTTCGTGGAAGCAAAATCATGCCTCTTGCAAAAAAACGTGTTTTTTGCGATTTTTCCGTCAAAAATCTAGGAAAGACTGGTGAAAAACCGACACGCAAAAAAATATATCAGAAAAACCAATCTAAAAAGCGGAAAATGCGTACAAAAATATAAAAAAACGAAATCCGAAGAAAATGTTCAGAACGCGACACGTGACGGTGGGTGAGAACGCGCCAAATAACGGCGCACGGGAGTGTTTGCTGGAAGGCTTCAGAAGAAGTACTCGCTAACTATTGTCTCCTGAAAAAATGATATATTTTTAAATTGAAATAATCTCTATTTGAAATAAAAATGCGAGATGGGCTTGGAGTAGAAGACTAGAGTCCAAACTTTCTATCACCTACAGAGCTTCGCTCAAGCAATAGTTGACACGTGATGATGTTTTTTTTTCTGCCCACCATTTCTTTTCTCAAAACGGTGAAAAAGCTTGGCCTCATTCATTAATTAAAAAGAAGTTGGAGCAGGGGGAAATCCCACCATTTATTTTTTGTAACTAAAATAGATTTATGTGCGACATTTGATTTATTGCACGAACAAAAGATAAGTAAAAAGCAATAATTGATGGTGAGAAAGGGGACAACGAGTTAGGCAGTAGCATGAAACCTGCTGCCAAAAGCTCGACATCAAAACTCTATCCACAGGGTGAAAACCTGCTGTTGACACATGATGTATGATTTAATAATCATTGGAAAATACACCATCCGGTTCATGTTAATTATGGTTGATTTAGTAGAACTTAGTGTGGGAGGAAGTAGTACAGATCTTTGCTGAAGCAATAGTTGACACATATTGTCTATCGGTTACAGAGTTCAAAGTATCTGCCTGCCTCTAGTGGTCCAACCCAAGTACTCCCTCCGTCCAAGTGTATAGGGCAATGCGCGTAGTTCTAGATCGTTAATTTAACTATTTAAATATATATTATATGTAACAAATAATATATCATTAGATTCATGTAAAGATGTAGTTTCTGAATATATAATTTTTATCACATATAATACATATTTAGCTAGTTAAACTGATAACCTAGAACTACATGCATGCCTTATACACTTGGACGGAGGTAGTAGTGTGTCATACACGAATATCTTTGTGTTAATGGTTGGTGGCAGTGCAGTGGTGAGTGGTCGCATGTTTGGGCGACATGAATGCTATTGTGAGCTTGGGCACGACGTTGGCAAGCATGATGCTTAAGCCAGTCGAGCATGGTTGCTCCATGCTTCCATGAATGATATCCACACATCTCCATGGTACGCCTCACATGTTTCGAATACTTTTTTTTTTTGATAAGGAGGAAACGGTCCCCGGCCTCTGCATCAATCGATGCATACAACCATCTTATTAAAGATAAAATAAACAGCGTGTGATGTCCATGGAGCTCCACGCTCGACAGCTCGAAGTATGAAATAAAACGAAAATGAAATTGAAAAAAAAACTGCCACATCCGGCGTGCGTAAAAGTAGATGCCTATACACCTAGCCTATTATTAGCACGCCATCCAAATCGGTTGAAGATAACCCGTGCGACCATCTCCCATCGGTTGCACCCAATATCCATACATCCCCTGGAGTCCACATGACTGAGTAACGACCACGTACGGATCCAAGATGTTGCTCTGAAGATAACTTGTAGATGTCTCAATGTCCCTAAGCTTCGCTGCCCTCATGGCACGCCCTAGCGACATATCATCCGCATCTGGCTGCTCCTGTATACGTTGACTGAGACGTTGATTTCCGGTAGAAGGATCTGAAATTCCGCCAAATGCGATCACATCATCTGCAGATACTCATACCTCCTACGTTAGTAAAAAGGTCCCTCACAAACCCATTAAACCCCTTCGTCTCCCGACGCAACAGGGGGGGCGTAGTCCAGAAAGTGAGTAAGAAGGTGTTTTCATTATAGGACAAAAACTAAACTAATATAAAGTTGTACCAACATGGTCTGCGGTGTCAAGATAATGATGACTCGGAGGCTCTTCACCACATCAAGTTTGGGAACTTAAATAGGCCGTTATCTCAAGTGGCATCTATGGCCTCAATCATCACATCATCGACTGAGTCGTCTGTGCTACCATCTCTGTTTACATCGCTTATTGCCACTAGATCAACAAGGCCAGCCTCCGTGACAACGCCACTAGCGTCAGGATCATGTTGACTACCCGCAGGTACATGCATGGGCACTTCCGCATTCTCCTTGGTTGTGACAGGGCCATCTAGTTCATTCACAGAACCGTCACCACCTTTGATGTTTCTAGTATCAACTAGATCATGTGGATCATTGACGTGTAACTAAATATTTTGTTTTCACATCATTTATACACTACTATTCGTGTTCTTGATCAACCAACATCCCCTAGGGGTTCTAGGGTTCCACCAAGCCCTCGCCGAAGTCTACCTCAAACATGTTTGTCGTTCCTTTCTCTTCGCCAGAACCACTATGGATTCAAGGCGTCGGCGAGGAGAAGGGGGGGATCGAAGGGAGGGAAGATAGATGTGTAGGGAAATACACTATGCGGGAGGGGAAAGGAAGGAAGATGGCGGAGGCACGAGCTGCTACGACAGCGACGGATACGGCGGATGATCAGTGAGCAGGGATCGGTGGAGGGGGATGAGAAGAGTGGGAGTCCTATGGACCCGAGCCAAACCATGAAGATCAATCGGCAGGGATGGAACTTCATGTAGAGGAAGATGACGATCTTGCTTTCTGAGAGGTAATAGATGATTTGATGTTAGATGGTTGGGCTTGTTCCGGGTGCATACTATCCATGCTTTTAGCTATGCTGCTTTGCCTTTTTATAGCAATTTTTTTTTTGTGCGTGTAGGAGCCATAGCGGAGGGGAAGGTGGAGGGGGGCTCCAGCCCAATGAATGGAGAGGCAGATGCAGCTTCTAAAAAAAACACTAGTGATGCAGATGTGTTTCGGCCCATGACAGTGACAACGGACGGCCGAGATTGTCCCACCGACGTGCACGCACGGCTCTGCCCCGATTGGCGGCCAGGATTGAGCAACCCCCACTGCCATTCTCTCCTCCACTCTCTCTCTCTCTCTCTCTCTCTCTGGGTGGAGCTACATCTCCGTCAGCCGCGGCGTGTGGTCGCCGGCCCGCCGCCGCCACGGCAACGTACGCCTTCTCCCCCCCCCCCCCCCCCCCCCCCCCCACAACAACCCCTTCCATCGTCAATTCCCGGCACCACCTACCTCTATCTCACCCCCCGCCCCCTTCTTTCCCAAGGCCAAGGAGCGATGGCGGTGGTCGGCGTTCTGGCGCTGCAGGGCTCCTACAACGAGCACATGTCCGGTACGCCGAATCTTCTTCTCGCGTCTCTCGTGCGTGCCGGCGACACGTTCTCTCGTGATCCCGTCGGGTTCTGTCTGGGCAGCGCTGAGGAGGATCGGGGTGAAGGGGGTGGAGGTGCGCAAGCCGGAGCAGCTGCAGGGCATCGACTCGCTCATCATCCCCGGCGGCGAGAGCACCACCATGGCCAAGCTCGCCAACTACCACAACCTGGTAGGTAGTGTTTCTCTAAGGCATATCGAGTACTCCAAAACTGGTTGGTAGGCCTCCTGAAATGTTGTTTCTGTCATGGCATATCGATCTCCAAGATTCGTTCAGGCCTGGATTTGTTGATAGTAAGCCCGTACAATATGATATTCTCTGGAGGGTGAGAAAAACTAGATTCAAGTGATGGAATTATTTCTAAGTTATACTAGCTTCTCATAAGCGAAAATTGATTCAGGTGGATTAGTTTTTCTCTTGTGGGCAATTAATGGGAATGAGTGAACTGCGAAAATTTGTCATGTGCAGAGTGATTAGTGTGTTCATTCTGAACAACTCAACTTGGATCACACTGAACAAACATTCTCCCAATTGTTGTACTTTCTTCCTTTCCTCTTAAGAAAAGAAATGCTTCCTTGGGTTGGTGAAAAGAAAATCGGACTAGATGGAAGGAAGATACGGTCACTCTTCAATGGGTTGTACTGACTCCTGGGCATTTGATATTTGATATTTCTGTAAATAACATTAGCATACATTCTCGTAGTTTTCTACATTTCCTCTGCTTAGTCCCAGACGGTGGCCTGGAGCTGCAGCAGAGCAACTTGCCACAAATGTAAATCATGACTGTTTTTCTGCCTTGTTACTTGTAAGGCCCTAAAAATGTGAATATCCTTATTTCTCCATCTTCATTTATTGAGGATGAATTGTAGGCTTGTTGACAATGTAGTACAGTGCTAGCAATCTGCAAGCGTACATGTGTCTGTCCTTGGCTTTGCGCTGAGTAGTGTGTGTGTGTGGGCGACAAGTCACAGTACTCTCTAAGGTTCTATAAATAGTTTGACATGCAAGTGACCGCTACATTCCCTCCCTGGCATTAGAAAGACTGCTAGTGAGTGGGATGGTTGCTGGTTATTCTGCATACAACTAGATCCAGATTCGTTATAATTGACTATATGTATATTTTAATTGGAAGTGCACCTCAACAGAGTGTTTGTAACTTTTATACCTCTGACAGAGTACATCTTCTTAGACTTTTAACTTTTTTTACACTGTTAAATGTCCAACATCTCATTTCATCTACTTTGCAGTTTCCTGCACTTCGAGAATTTGTCGGTGCAGGAAAACCTGTGTGGGGAACTTGTGCTGGGCTCATTTTCCTTGCAAACAAGGCGGTAGGTACGTGGGTCACCAATTGGTAGATGCTTTAGCTTTTAATTTGGTGAGATTAGTTGATGGAATGTCATGATCACTACTCCCTCCGTTTCAAAATATAAGACCTTTTAGAGATTTCACTATAGACTATATACGGATGTATATAGACATATTTTAGAGTGTATATTCACTCATTTTGCTTCGTATGTAGTCCATACTGAAACCTCTAAAAGGCCTTATATTTAGGAATGGAGGGAGTACTAAGTAATGCTACCTGCAGGGCAAAAATCGGGAGGTCAGGAGCTTGTTGGGGGGCTAGATTGCACCGTCCACCGGAACTTTTTTGGGAGCCAGGTAACTCTGAGCACCATACTGTCTATTTGATAGCTGAATAAGTTTGTAATAATGAACTGTAAATCTTCAAATGTTTTTGAGATAAATATACAATAATGTGAACCACATTTCATTGCAAACTGTTCTCTTGCAGCTGCAAAGCTTTGAAACCGAACTTTCAGTGCCAATGCTTGCGGAGAAGGAAGGAGGCAGTAATACATGCCGTGGAGTATTTATACGAGCACCTGCTATCTTGGAAGTAGGATCGGATGTTGAAATACTGGCTGACTGCCCTGTTCCTTCTGGTAAACCCAGCATTACCATACCATCTTCCGTGGGTGTTGAGGTTTGCTTGCTGCTCTTTTGAGTTTGACTTACTGGCAACTGTGATATATTTACCCTTTTTTGCTGAATCAGATGTGTATATCTGTCTGTTCCTTTTATTTAAGTACTTTGCTGACAAAATGCTTTGAGAAATAGTAAGTGAGTAGCGGCTACGTGATGGATCCCTCGTCGAAAATATGCTCCAGATTGGTGTATCCCTTCTGTGCACTGACGCACAATGCATTACCTGACAGGAAGAGGTGTACTCCAAAGATCGGGTAATTGTTGCAGTACGTCAAGGGAATATCCTCGCCACCGCTTTTCACCCAGAATTGACGTCAGACTGTAGATGGTAAGTTTTTTCCCCATGGCATGTCATGTATTTTGGTTTGCCAGTGCTAACTCTTAAGCAAGCACTTTACACGCTGCTGCTCGACAGGCATCGCTTCTTCTTGGACATGGACAAAGAATCGCATCCAAAGGCCTTCTGTGCGCTATCTCTATCGTCGTCTTCAAGAGATTCAGAAGGCCGTTCAATGACTAAGCCTTTTGATCTTCCCATATTTGAATAGCAGCCAACCAGGCGGGAGACTGCCAAACATTTAAGAAAACTAAATAACTAAATTTTGATCACTCGTTGTTGACAAGATGGGTATCTATTTCTATGTCAAAATTGTATCAATCAAGCTAGTGACATTGTATACCATACACTTGTAATCTTGCTAAAGGAAGCTGGTCAGTTAAGTACAAGTCAGTACACACTCTTGTATTATGAGAACCGAAATTGTTTCACACACGACATTTTTAGTCTGATCTGTGTACTAGTAATGTACTAATACTACTACACACAAGTGTTATCAGAAAGGAAAACAGCAGGAGGTGTGGACAATTCCTGGCTTATCTTTTGCATTGATTGGACTCAATCTATACATGTTTCAGACTTAATTCATTGGCCTCAGAATGCACCAATTTCTTTTAAGAAAATACTATTACACTTTTCTCTTATGAAATCTCGAAACTATATCTCTGTTTGAAAACGTTTCAGTTACGTCCCATCTTGAACGAAGAGTAACTCTTCGTTTCTGTTGCGAACGAAGAGCATCTCTTCCTTTGAGGCTGCAACGGAAGAACCACTTTTGCTGATGATCATCCTCGCTGCACCGTAGCTCCGCTGGCTGAACCCTTCCACCATCACTCCATTAGGACCGTATCGATGAGGAGAATTCATTTAGACGAAGAAGAGCTCTAACAATGTATTGTGGAGGACGAATTGTGTCCTTCAATCTACACCGACCGACGCAAGCCTACGCCACTCCTGGTGAATTGTTTTTCTAATTACTCCCACCCATCTACTCATCTAAATGCCGACATTCACCTAAACATTGACCCTCTTCTTATTGTTGTCGTTGGCCGCGAACATCACTACCCGTGCCCCACGAATGTGAACCGAATGTTGCTAACTTTGGCATCACCTTATGCGGTCATGAGAATGTCGTTCTGACGTGAACTCTCTGTGTCATGTTGTCATCTTTATCCATAGTGCTCAGATCAAAGCATCTCTAGGAAACCTCGTATAACATCGATCCGCAAAATGCGTTTACAGTTTGCAGAAAAACGGCTTTGCGGACCGGCGCATGCGAGGGCAGAGTGAGACCCTCCAAAACGGATCCGTAAAAAAGATAGTAGCAGAAGATGGTCTTTTACGGGTCGGCTACGCGGGGTCTGCTTGGGCGCCGTTGCGTCGACCTGCAAACCGAAAACCCCCAGTAGACAAATTTGACAGCGATTTCGACAAATGAGTTCAAATTGAAACAATAAAACAAAGTTCACACTCATCCAAATGAAAATAATTATTCAAATTAGCGAAGCAAACTAAATAATTCAATACAAAACTTGTCTCAAATACAAATAACACATGAATTAAATAAAAATGAATGAAAAAATGGAATGTGTTACTGCCCAGCCCTTTGCCAATGGCGCTCAATGAGATCCTCATGAAGTTGAAAGTGGGTGTATGTATTTTCAATCTCCTTGTAACTGTGAAGAAAAGCTCTAATGTGGTTAGGGTCTCTAGCTGATTTGACACGGCTACCCAAATTATCGTAGAAGAACTCCAAGTTCATGCCTCTCTCATCTTCGATAATCATATTGTGAAGAATAACACAACATGTCATGATGTTTTTCAAGGATCGCTTGTCCCAAAAACGAGCAAGACCACGAACAGTGGAAAACCTAGATTGCAAAAACCCGGATGCTCTTTCAGTGTCTTTTCGGGCTGCCTCTTGTGCCCTTGCGAATTCACACTCTTTCCTAGTTTGGGGGTCTTTGATGCTCTTAACAAATATGCACCAAGAAGGATATATACCATGAGCAAGATAGTACCCCTTTGTGTATTCATGCCCATGGATAGTGTAGTTGCAAGTAGGAACATCACCACTAGCAAGTCTAGCAAACAAATGAGACTGTTACAACACATTGATATCATTGAGAGTAACCGGCATACCGAAAAGGCAATGTCAAATCCATAAATCATGGGATGCTACGGCCTCTAGCACAATTGTTGCATTACGAGACTTACTAGAATACATTCCCTACCATGCCTTTGGGCAATTTTTTCAAGTCCAATGCATACAATCTATGCTTCCTAGCATTGCCAGGCCAGCCTCTTCTATCATTAGATGCCATCAGTTTTTGTGTGTCTTCCTCGTGTGGTGCCCGAAGATATTCCGGACCAAAGACACAGATGATCACATTGGCAAACCTACGCACTGACTCGATTGTACTATCTTCACCAATGCGAAGGTACTCATCGGCATAGTCAGCCAAAATGTTGTATGCAATTACCCGCATAGCTGCCGAGATTTTTTGATATGCACTAAATCCCTTCAATCCCGCGACATTTCTTTTTTGAGTAGAATACCGACAATTGGGCTCGCAAGCTTGAACAATTTTCATAAAGAGAGTTCGACGCATACAGTACCTTCTTCGAAAGAGGTGCGACAGATATGTTGGATTGTCCGCGAAGTAGTCTTACATCAACATCTCGTTCCCGAGATGGCGGTTTCGAGGAATGCAAAGACGACCGTGTTGGAAATATGCCCTAGAGGCAATAATAAAGTGGTTATTATTATATTTACTAGTTCATGATAATTGTCTATTATTCATGCTATAATTGTATTAATCGGAAACCGTAATACATGTGTGAATACATAGACCACAACATGTCCCTAGTGAGCCTCTAGTTGGCTAGCTCGTTGATCAATAGATGGTCATGGTTTCCTGGCCATGGACATTGGATGTCATTGATAACGGGATCACATCATTAGGAGAATGATGTGATGGACAAGACCCAATCCTAAGCATAGCACAAGATCGTGTAGTTCGTCTCCTAAAGCTTTTCTAATGTCAAGTATCATTTCCTTATACCATGAGATTGTGCAACTCGCGGATACCGTAGGAGTGCTTTGGGTGTATCAAACGTCACAACGTAACTGGATGATTATAAAGGTGCACTACAGGTGTCTCCGAAAGTGTCTGTTGGGTTGGTACGAATCGAGACTGGGATTTGTCGCTCCGTGTGACGGAGAGGTATCTCTAGGCCCACTCGGTAATGCATCATCATAATGAGCTCAATGTGACTAAGGAGTTAGCCACGGGATGATGTGTTACGGAATGAGTAAAGAGACTTGTCGGTAATGAGATTGAGCAAGGTCTAGGGATACCGACGATCGAATCTCGGGCAAGTGTCATACCGGTAGACAAAGGGAATTGCATACGGGATTGAGTGAATCCTCGACATCGTGGTTCATCCGATGAAGATCATCGTGGAACATGTGGGAGACAACATGGATATCCAGACCCCGCTGTTGGTTATTGGCCGAACAGGTGTCTCGATCATGTCTGCATTCCCGAACCCGTAGGGTCTACACACGTAAGGTTCGATGACGCTAGAGTTGAAATGAGAATAGTATGTGGTTACCGAAGGTTGTTCGGAGTCCCGGATGAGACCCCGGACGTCACGAGCAGCTTCGCAATGGTCCGGAGGTAAAGATTTATATATAGGAAGTCGAGTTTCGGTCACCGGAAGGGTTCCGGAGTATATCGGTATGTACCGGGACCATCGAAAGGGTATCGGGGGCCCACCTGGAGAGGCCACCAGCCCCGGAGGGCCACAAGGGACAAAATAAGGTGGGAGCCAGCCACCTACGTGGGCTGGCTCGGCCGACCAAGGCCCATGGGCGCCTAGGGCTGGGAACCCTAGGGCGATGGTGGCCCACCTCCCAACTTGGGAGGCAAGCTACCTCCACCCTGTCCGCCACTCCCTCCTTGGCCGCCGCGCCCACCCTAGATGGGTTTAGGGTGGCCGGCACTCCTCCTCCTCTTTATCCTATAAATACCCAAGGGTTTTGGGGCTGCAACACACAAGTTTTCCATCCACCTCGGCGCAGCCCTTCCCTCTCTCTTCCTCCTCTTCCACAGTGCTTGGTGAAGCCCTGTCGGAGAACCATATAGCTCCACCGCCACCACGCCGTCATGCTGCCGGAGCTCTCCCTCAACTTCTCCTCTCTTCTTGCTGGATCAAGGTGAAGGATACGTCACCGGGCTGCACGTGTGTTGAGCGCGGAGGCGCCGTTGTTCGGCGCTTAAATCGGAATCTTCCGTGATCTGAATCGCTACGAGTACGACTCCACCAACCGCGTTCATAGTAAAGCTTCCGCTTAGCGATCTTTAAAGTTATGAAGATGCTCTACCCCTTGCTCGTTGCTAGCATCTCCTAGATGATTTTGGTGTGCCGTAGGAAAATTTTGAAATATTACTACGATCCCCAACAGACCGACGGTCGATCCTCGCCGCCTCTTTCTGTTCTCGTCTTCGTGCTCCTTCACGGCAAGGGCCATCACCAAAGTTTGCTAGCGAAAGGTGAGAAGCATCGTCTCAACATCCGAATCGTCCGAATCAGATGAATCGTCGAGCAAAAACTTCTCGCACGGGCTCAATTCCATCGCCTGCGGTGGCTCTCCGGACGCAGTGGATTGGCGGATCCGAGGAGCCGGTGTAGCGGCTCGGTGGAAGAGGGCAGGGGCGCCCCCGCAGTGCGATTCTGTCCGCAGATTTGCGGGAATCACCAGCTGCGGACGGACGGAACCAATGGCGGGCGGCGACGGAAGGGGGTGGGGAAAGGGCGCGGGCTGAAATGTCCCTCCCGCCAACCGCTTTTCTAGGATACGGGGCACCGTAGGGGCGAGGCGGAAACCTGTGTTTTCGCGGACCAGGAAGGGGATTTCGCCGCGCCCCTTATTTTTTTTTACGGGTCGGGCGCGTTTGCGGGGTGTGATCAGGCAACATTTTCCACGTTGATCCATATTTTAGCGATTATTTTACGGATTGTTAGGGATGCTCTTGTAGGAAACAGGTGCATGTCGTGCATCAGAGCTGAAGTTGAGATTGGGTGATTGACTGACGGACGATGCAACCAAAATACAGTATGCAATCAAACTACAGTATGCAATCCTAGCTTTTCGTGGAACCAATGGAAACAGTGTGTAGCTATCATAGTATCAAGATTGAAAGAATGATACCAGTCAGGCAGTCAGCTATGTCTGCCATGATTCACATGCAAAGAAGTAGAGAAGAAAGGTGATTGATAGACGACCACATGCTCAACACCGCCTTCAGAAAAAGGAGTCAACGCCCATGTGAGTGCTCGATGGTGCAATTTTGAGGGCACTGTTGCTGTTGAAGATCATTTTAATCTGTTTTCTCCCCGTACTTGGTGTTTTTGGTACTGTCGCCTGTCGCATTCCTGCTAGGGTTAAGAGCATTTTTAACCGGCAAAATTGACAAAAATGACATCCGAAGCGAAAGAATTCATGAAGTGAACCCGAACGCAAAAAAATTTCACCCGTCTGATCTTTCCGTGTGGCGCCTAATACCTAGGCACCACACTACACTGTGTGACGCCTAAGTCGTCGACGCCACACGCCCCGGCCACCTGGCAGGGAGGGCCCATCCCCCAGGCAGTGCGACGCCTAAGTCTCAGGCGTCGCACACTGTAAAGTGTGGCGCCGAAGGCTTAGGCGCCACACTGCCACTTATCCAACCACGGGCCAGCCCCCCTCCCCCACCCTCCTCTCATTCCCCTCCCCCATCCCCCTCTCCCACATTGTGTTTAAGTCGCCCCTTCGTCAAATCCCTCTTCAAATCACCAAATCTGAAGGTTTGGACCGGGCATTTGTTGTCCAATCCCCCCCCCCTCCGTAAGGTAATCCCCACCTATCCCCTCATTCTCATCCAAACAAAAATCTCTTGTGGTCATTTTGTTGCAAATTTGAGAAAACCCTAGTTTTTCATGAAATATGGGATGTATATGATATTGTTGTATTTGTTTGTATGTTAGGATAGGGGGTATGATGGGGTAAGGATTAGGGTTGTTTGGATGTTTGCATTGTGGTTGTTTTAGGGTTAGGATTAGAGTTGTTTGGATGTTTGCATTATAGTTGTGTTAGGGTTAGGGTTAGTGTTATGGATGTTTGAAAGTTAGGAATAGGGTTTATTTTTAGTAAGTAGATATTGTAGTATTTTGATGATTGCTTATAAAAAATATTGTATGTTGTGTTGTTTAGGGATGGGAAGAACATGTGTTTATGTTCATCACGAGGACAAGGATGCCTTTTTAAAAGGCAATATTGACCCGGACCCGGATGAGCTTGACATGGTGTTCGATTTTTGTCCTAGCTATGCTGAATTGTTGGAACAAGTCTGAAAGGATTTGAATTGGATGGACCCTAGTGATGTAGTTGAGTTTGATGGTAGGCATAATGTGGGATTCGAAATGCACATTCGTTGGAAGACCATGCGTGTCAACTCCGAGCAACTTTGGCTTGCATACGCGGATACAGTGGCCGAATCACTAGACAAGGCTCTAGAGTTATTTGCCATCAAAACAAATGTTCCTAACTTGCAGTTGGATTTGAACCGGGTTGCCTCTCCGATTGTTGAAGCTAGTCCTCCATGCATCAACGAAGAGGCCAACATTGAACCTCTTTCAGCACAACAATCTTGTATCCAGCATGAACCATTGCTAGAGGCTAATGATGAGCATGATGATGATGAGAATGATGGTACTGTTCTTCATAACAACAACCTTGGTGATTTGGACAAATATAATTTGCAAGAGACAATGGACCATTCTATTCCGTACTCACGTGGCTATGCATCTGAGTCTGACGATGAGGGTCCCGATGAAGAAGTTGATGAGGAAGGGTTCAAGGCAAAGGAGGCTGAAGCCTTCACGAAGGTATTAGGTCAGGATCACCGGACACCATTGTTCGAGGATCTTAGCCTTGCGAATGAAGCCGTGGTTAACGGAGGCGAAGGCATATTGTTTGGAGTTAGGCCGCCTTCTCACCGCGACAAACATGGGATGAATATTATTTTGCCGGGGTCAAACTTCCAAATATTCCTTGAACTGAAGATGTGGTTGGATGAATATTCTGTTACGCATTATAGGCCACACAAAGTTGTTCATTCAAACATGAAGCTGCGTTACACGGTTGCATGTGAGGATAGAGGGTGTCCTTGGATTGTCCGTGCAAGACCATGGAAAGGAGGGCCAGGATGAAACATTGTCAGTTGTATGCCTCACACGTGTCGAGACAAGAGGGTTGATGGTGACCTTTCGTCGCAAAGCCATATACAACTCACATCTGAGTTCATCGCTTATAGGCTTTCCAACTCCATCTCCTCTCTTCCTACAATGAGCATAAAAAGCGTACAAGACCTTGTGAAAGACCTCTTTCACTACGAGGTGAAATATGGTAAGGCATGGAAAGCAAAGCAAGCCGCATTCAAGATGTTGTATGGTGATTGGGAGCAAGCATACAACCGACTACCTAGGTTGTCGGGAGCTATTGCCGTCACTAACCCGGGCATGGTTCATGTGGTCGAGCTGTTTGGTACCCTTCGCGAATTAGCCTGTTGTATTCGCCATGGGCAAGTGCATCGTACTCAGTGGGTTCTTCCAATATGTCCTCCTCGTAAGCCGAGGAACAAATCTAGACATGAGTACTCTCCTGAAACCATCTTACGTAGTTGTTGAACGCAAGCAGACAATGCTCGCGGGGCTGGGTTCCTTGCGTACTCGTAGCTGCGTGCACACTTTGCTCGAACATGATGACATAGTTCTTATGATGCTTCTGCCAATCCTTGATCTTTCGCAGCCTCCTCCTATCCAACCTGCTTTTTACAAAACCCATCAGTAGCTCGCTCAACACTAAACACAAAACCCATCAGTAGTTCTTTATTGTGCATGATTTGTTACCTGTGAAGCTGTGTGTTGGTGTCACCCACTCCGTCGGGTGTGGCTGAAACAACCCAAATTGATGCATCACACGATGCGGGAGATGAAACTCAACCACCCAATTGCATATAAGGGGACAACGCATTAGCCAAAGATGTTTTTCCTACAGACATATTGGATTGAGCTGGAACGTGTGTGCATCACTAAAGCTTGGCCCGTCACCATATGGCTGCCATTCCACCTACTGCACAACATAAAAGGCACAATTCATTTTACTCGCAACAAAAGCTGGGAGTCAACCCTGAGATGTTTACCTGCTCGGCGGTAAGCGAATCCATCTCGTTGGTGTATTGCTTGTACAATAGATTCACATCGCTCGCCACCTCCGATACCACGTCCCACTTGTAAGCCCGGGTAGGAAGCCGTACAGGGTTGCCGTGGTCATCCCAGGCATTCCACTTTGCGGCTTTAGGGCGTCCAACAGGAAGGCGTTCCCGGCTCCATATAGAAAGTAGGAGCATACAACCATCAACACCACCGTCCTTTGTGGACTTGCGACAAGCATCGTCCAACTACAAGTAACAACAAACACGGATCAGTTTAGCATAAAAGTATAACACAGAGTACTTACTATTAACAATTTATTACATGCCGATACAAGTAGGCCAGTGCGGCCGAGCCCCAACTGAACTTGTTGTCGAAAACAGTCAATGCCTTCAGCCACATCCATGGAGCATTCTTGCCAGTGTCGTGAGCGAAGATAGTCCTAGAGATCACATACCACATGTACACGCGAGCATAAGTCTGGATGACCTCGTCATTTGCGTCCTCGGGATAATGAGCAAAGTTGACGGCAATCCAAATGAAAGGAGCGCCAGCCGGGACTCTATATTTCTTCCATCCATCTTCTACCTCCGGCTCTGGAGGTGACATACCAATAAGGGCCTCCATTTGTTGCTGCCATCCCTCAGAATCAGTGCTCATTCAAAGAGGCTTCCCCTCGATCGGAAGTGCGGTGATCATGGAAACATCTTGAAGAGTCATTGTCATCTCTCTGGTCCGGAGGTGAAAACTATGGGTCTCCGGCCTCCACCGATCAATAAGTGCATTGATTGACGCAGTGTTGATGTTGGGCGTTGACCGACTCACAAGCTGAATGAATGGAAGGAGTCCTGTCATCTCGATATATGGTGTGTACCGCTCATCGTACTGCATTACAGACGATGTCCCTTGAGACTGGATCTTCAAGGGCATAAGCTCCTGCAAACATATAGGAGTGAGTGATATCATTACAGTTTCATCTTATTAAATAAATACATGATTTTTTAACATATGATCTACTTACCATTTCCTTCTCCAACATCAAATAGGCCCAGTGTTCAACGTCATAAACATCATTCAAAAGCCACACCATCCTACATATCACAAAAAAAACTTATGAATGTACTCATATTCAAAAAATACTCATATGAATCTACTCATCTACTAATCCATTCATCTACTCATCCACTCATCTACATATTACTAAAAAAAATACTCATATGAATCTACTCATCTTAAAAAAAATACGCATATTACTCATATCCTAACTACTCATCTAGGATATTACTAAAAAAAATCCAGGCCATCTACTCATAGGAATAGTAATAGAACACAACTACTCATCTAGCATTAATAAAATAGGACTAACTCCTCATCTATATTTCATATCCAATCAAAATATGAATATCAACCTAACTAACCCAAATCTGAAAAATAACCAATTTCATTTGGATAGATAGATGGGAAACGGAAGAGATTACCTCGTAGACAAGCTTGGGGGATCAATCCACGGAAGAAATCACCACATCTGAAGCATTTAGAAGAGGGGATTCAGATGAGGAGAAGAGCCAGCCGCCGGTTTGAATGGGAGGGGAATGAGGAGGGGGTGGGGGAGGGGGGCTCGGCCGCGGCTGGATAAGTGGCAGTGTGGCGCCTAAGCCTTCGGCGCTACACTTTACAGTGTGCGACGCCTGAGGCTTAGGCGTCGCACTGCCTGGGGGTGGGCCCTCTCTGCCAGGTGGTCGGGTGTGGCGCCTAGGTGTCGGACGCCACACGAAAGGGTCAGACGCGTGAATTTTTTTTGCTTTCGGGTTCACTTCGTGACTTCTTTCGCTACAGGGGTTATTTTTGTCAAATTTGCCTCTTTAACCACGGTTTGTAAATTCGGATCCACAAAAGTCCACGGACGCGTCTGGTCAGTGACCGGACGTGTCTTCTATTTGTCCATCCGCGTAATCATATTTCTTTTCATATATATCGAGTCACTTGCATGTGATTGATGAAGACGAAAAGAGAGAAAATAAAGAATAAATACAGAAAAGGAAAAGGTGATGCAGGGTGGGGTCGCGTACTATGTGACGGACTGACCGGACGCGTGTCCGCAAGCCCTCATGTTCTCTCCATATTTGAAATGGATATGAAGGTTCGCAGACACCCCAGACATATAGGAACGATGTGGGGGTTCGATTGGATCACTTTTTTTCTTCTCTCTCCTGTTCGGTCACTGACCGAACGCATCCGTAAACATATGAGGGATCGTTTGACGAGTCCGTCTGTATATGGTCTAAGAGCTAGTTTTTGTTCTTCTTCCCATGTTCTCGTTGGGCCCTTCCAGTGTGCCACTCTTTGCGACACTTTGTTGAGTGAAAGCATAGCCAGACCACCAACTGGACCGACCTATGTAGCGAACTGGTTATTGGACCGACTGTCTTTCTTCATTCCCTTTTTGGAAAACATGAAAGGGCAGCCTGGTCCATGTAGCTCCCGGTTACGCAGGGAGTGGGAAAGGATCCGACCATTTTAGGTTGGTTATGTGCAACCTTTTCTTACATTCATGCAAGAGGCTGTTTTCAAGACTCGAATCCATGACCTCGTGGTCATAAGACAACAGCTTTACCGCTGCGCCAAGACCCTCCTTTCTGGAAAACATGAAAAGAATTCAAACAAAAGCATGAATATTTTTGAAAAGTGTGAATATTTATGAAAAATATATTTTTTTCCTTGTAAAAGAGAATAACTTTGGAACTACCAATTGGTTTCCCAAAAATGTGATTTTTTTTGTACCAATGTTTGTAAAATTTTCAAGCATTAAATGAAAATAATTTTTGATGTTTTGAACATTTTATGAAAATTTTACAAAATTTACTTTCCGAGATTTTTGAAGTTCTAAAGTTTTTTATAAAACATGAACAAAATTTAGATTATATATATTTCAAATCACAACACATTTCGATATTTTCCAAATATTCTATTGGGAAAGAGAACCAAATTTTGGAAGTACGAACAATTCCAGAAAAACTGAACATTTTTCCTATTTGTATGGAGAAAAACCATGGAAGAGAATAACAAAACTGGAAAAAGGGAAAACCTTGAAGGAAACAACAAAACAATGAAGAAAGCAAAAGAAAAGGTCGACCGAAACCTTCTAAAAGGTTTACACGTACATATAGCTTAAATGGGACGGCCCATCTTCACCATGCTGCGTTCACTGCTGTGCAAACCAACTACTCTCTCCGCTCCTAAATATAAGTCCTTCAAGAGATTCAACTATAGACTACATACGGAGCAAAATAAGTGAATCTATACTTTAAAATATGTCTATACACATCCGTAGTCTGTAGTGAAATTTCTTAAAAAACTTATATTTAAAAACGGAGTAGTATATTCAGACGTAGTGATCGTCCAATAAGATTTTGCACGAAACTTTGTGAGACCTGGTACATAATTCCGGGAATTGATATGTAATTGTTCCCATTCGGCGGGAAGGTCGTTGTCTAGCCACATAGCGCATACCTGCCTGTCCGCCTGTCCACAATTTGGGCCACCCCAGCCTAGTTTTCTCCCAACAATGCAAAACCTACGGACATATCCTACGAAAACCAACTTACACACTAACTTGGCAACGTTTAACTCGAAATCAGGGACAGCATGGCCCATGGCATGGAAATCAGAGGGAGAGGGAGAGTGATCGGCTGATGGGAGCAGTCCGTAAGTTTCATCCACACGTGATCTGTAAGTGTAGCATTTTTTGTTTTCTCCCACCGGGTTCTTCAACATTTTTTTTTTAAGTTTTTCTTCTGATTTGTCTTTATTTTACATTCATTACCTTTCGTTTTTCTCTTTCATTTTTTGTTTTAAGTTTGTTTTATGTTTTATTTTATTTCAAACATCTTTTGATTTTTTTAGACCTTGAACATTTTTTTAGTTGTGAATATGTTTTGAATTGGTGAACATATTTTATATTCGCGAAAAATTTCTGAGATCGTGATTTTTTTGTGGTTTTGCGTTTTTTTTTTTGAAATTGTGTACATTTTATTGATTTAACGAATATTTTTCATGCAAGTCGACGGATTTTGAAATCTAGGATGCGGAAGGAAGCTGATGAATAGGAGACCCTGTTTATCTGTGGCAATATATATCCTATTAGAACTTCGAATCAGCTTATTTTGACTCAAAAGATGAAGCTATGCGTGAGTGAGACGAAGATAGAAGAAACTATGATGGAGGCTTGAAGCGATACTGACGTGCGAATCATTCATCTGACTTGAGTATAAGGCGAAAGACTAATCAAACCATTAAGTAATTGCTTCCCTTCGAAGTTTTCCACGGGATTGCTCGAGCCAATTACGAGTTCTAACATAGATGAACTTTTTTATCGACAAACATTTGTTGAATCTATGAACATTTTTTCAATTGGCAATTTTTTATGGATTGGTGAACATTTTATGAACCAGCGAATATTTGTTCGAATCGATGAACATTTTTCTGAATTGGCGAGCATTTTTTGAATCAATTAACGGTTTTTAATTGGCAAACATTTTTAAAATTCATGAAAAATTGTTGTTTGGTGAACTTTTTTCGGAAATGCATGAACATTCTGAATCAGTGATATTTTTTGAGCCGGTGAACCTTTTCTGTAATTCACAGTCAGCTCTTTGTGTGAACATTTTCTCTAAATTCATGAACAAAATTGAATTTGCAGATTTACTTTTTCAAAGTCACTATGAATTCATGAACAAAATTGAATTTGCAGATTTATGTTTTCAAATTCACTATGAATTCATGAACATTTTCTCTAAATTCATTAACAAAAATGAATTTGCAGAATTATTTTTTCAAATTCACTATGAATGCATCTTGTAGCACGCATACACTCCAATCAGGCTCGCGATGGAAGAATTTGATCCATTTGATTGTGGGCATTCACTATTGGACTTACATAGCATGAATTTTAAAAACACCTCTTGGGTAGCCGTGGCCATGAAAAACCAGGCACGGTCGGCCCAGCGTGAAAAAGCCCGATCTGGCCCAGTCCGACCTTGCCCACGGGTCAGGCTCGGACCTAGATTTTGAGCCTGATGACCAGGCCGGGACGTGCTCAGGTTTGTGGTTCTTACAAATTAGGGAAGAGGCCCCGCGAGGCCCGAGGCCTGACGGACTTTCCCAATGACGGGCCGGCTTGGGCCTAAAATCCAGGCATGACGGTCGAACCGGGCTGGGCTTGGGCGTGGGTTTTTTTGTCACGAGCTTTTTTTGTCTGGCCTGAAGCCCGACCCGACCCGAAGTATGGCGAGATATACTCTCGGGCTCCATTCCGGAAAACACTCGTGTGTTTGGTGTGTGTTCCCATTCCGACCCAGTTTTGGTTGTTTGATAGGGTGCATGGGGCAAACCCTATTTAGCGCCAAAGACGCCAATTTTAGTTCTATTTTGCAAAGCGACGTGTGAAGGCGTGTTGGGTGGGCTTAGCCCACTTACTATTTTTCTTTAGCTGTTTTAAAGTGTAAAAAATGAGGGTCGCACAAGACTCAAACTGTAGACCTCTCCATTCTCAACGCACCGAGCTAACCACTAGGGGCACCGGTAACTAATAGAACTTCCTATGTCCCTTTTCTTCTTTACCTAGTTCGCCAACCAATGAACTTTTTCTTCAAGATCAACGTACATTTTTCAAGAAATCCATGAACTTTTTTCCAAACTAATGTTTTTAATCAAATTTTGTGTACATTTAAAAAAATTGATGAACTTTTTTCAAAAATCCATGAACCCATCTTTCAAATTCAATGAACTTTTCTCATATTTCAGGAAATTTTAAAAATTTGTTGATGTTTTAAAAAAATCAATGAACGTTTTAAAAAATGATGAACTTTTTTTTGAATTCGATGAATGTTTTTCAAGTTTTCTGAACTTTTCCCAAATTTGATGAACTTTTTTGAAGTTTGATGAACTATTTTGCAAAATCGAGGAACTTTTATCATTTCGATGAACTTTTTTTTCAAATTGGATGATTGTTTCAAATCCAATGAACTCTTTCTCAAATTCGGTGAACTTTTTCTAAAACTTGTTAACTTTCGTTCAAAGTTCGTGCATATTTTTGAATTCATAAACTTTTTTTCTTATTTCTGTGAATTTTTCAGTTTTTCATATGAATCAACGGTTGACTCATTTTTTTAAGGGGAACGACCGATAAATCGATCTATGTATAGATCGATGGAAGGAATGAGTGATCGCTTGCTTAATGGGCCGGCCAACGGATGACTGTGAATGGGCGCTATCTTAGAAAACTGGGGCTCGCAGCGCCAATTAGAAACTCCCGTGTATGGGCTCACCTGAGGTATGTCCATATGATGCATAAAAGGACCTCAGCCATGCCCATCTCATGCACCCCACACAGGGTGCATGGAGGCAGCCATGCTGGCCGTGACCCTCGTTCCGGACAACCAGACCACGTCCAGATATATTTATTTTTTTAAATAAAAATCATTATTTCATTTTTTTTTAAATTTTAATAAAATATTTGGAATTTCAAAATTTGTTCCAATTTTCAAAAAAGTTCATTCTTTCAAAGCTTTAAAAAACCCAGAATTTAACAACAAACAAAAAATGTACAGAAATAAAAAATAAATCAATTTTTGGAAAATATTTAGAATTTCAAAAATATTAAATTTTCAAAGGAAAAAGAATTACTTTTTTATATTCTTTATAAAATATTCTAATTTCAAATTTTGATTAAATTTTCAGGGGGAAAAATGAGAATTTCAAATATGTTCAATTTTTTTAAAAATGTTCAGATTTGAAATCTTAGAGAAAATGTTTAGCATGTATAAACACATGGCTCAGCTCCAAACAAAATCTTAGCTTAGTATGACTCAGCGCATATATTGCTACCAAACAAGTGCCAACATTGTTAAACAACACTGCTAGATTTACTAATATGATGTTTTCAGAATTTAAATTGGTATTTTAGCTGTTGTGGGCTTTTGCCCTTCCCAACGTTTATGCCGCAACAATTGCCCCCCTCCACCCCCTAAATCAATTATTTTGTGCCTACAACCAATTATTTTGTGTCTACAACCAATAAAAGAATTACTTAAAATTAATGCTTTGAAAATGATTGAAACTTCGCAATTTTAGATGCAAAAACCATAAGTTTCACTGTTGAAACATAACTTATTTTAGGGATTTTCTTTTTTACCGTGCCTTCATGTGAAATTGAACTATTGTGCGAATCGGAGGCAAAACGAGCGGTAGGAATTGGCACGTGTGTGCCTCCACCCTGGCATGCCCCTGCGCATTTCTGACTTTTTCCTCCCTATGTAAGAATTTTGTAATGCAGAGTTTAGTCATTTGAAGTATTCAATCTCTCCAATTATATGTATGACTATTGAGTTGATGCAATCAAAGAAACAGAAAATAAAAATAAAAATAAAGGTCGCAATATGATGACTCTGAATTTGTACGTTGCTACGGTAACCTTCGTAACATTATGAAGTACGCTCCATACAAGTTATAGAGGCTACCAATCTAACGAATCTCCTAGGGTTGCTCTAAATTCCCCTCTACCCTTCTTTCATGCATGCATATTTCTTGTGCTTGTCTGCCATCTTTCTTCTGATCGTTGAATTTGCAAGTATTTTCTCCTTGGACGCGGTCAATGTAGCCGAGGACGCTCCTTGGAATTTTTCTTACAGGGGGAAATTGTTGTATATTAAATAACCTGGACTACGGTAATTCAATTCACACAAATATAACCCTCTCAGTATCCGATCGTAGTCATATGGTCGTCTTCATCTCACATCTACAAGTCTGAGCCAGGGCCGGCCCTGTGTTTTCGAAGGCCCTAGGCGAACTCAACGACATAGACTCTTATGCCCGAAGACCATGAATATATATGTGTGTGATTAAGAGTAAACTTGTAACCACACATCTTTAGTTTGAGAACTGACTACAATAATTGTTGGACAAGGCAATATTACGACAAAAACACTAAAAATATAGCAAAAAATGAAACTAAAATGACATGATTACCTCGAATAAGAAACAAATTCGACTGACTCCATTGACATCACAGAAAAAGTTTCTTTAGGTGTTTCCTGATGCAAAGTCATTAAATGCAAAATCAAGACCAACATTGTACTCAGAATTAATTAGTTTGTTGCCCTCGTTCTTCAATGATAACAACATTGCTTGAAGATGTAAAGTACTTATTCAAAGAACCCCTTAGTGCTTTAATTTTCAGACCACTTTCTTTCTTTCTCCTCTTTTGGGCACCCCACAAATGTTTCTTAGGCAACATGGCAGGCTAATTTCTTAAAATTATGAAGAAAAGAGGGTACAAATAATTAGAAATATATATACCAGATGAGTGGAATCCTATACATGTACACAGAATGACAAACAAATAGAATGGTTGAATACACACATTGAAAAAATGAATTAGAAAATTATAAATTAAAACATCGAGACTTCTTGTACACTGAAATTAGAGAATGGATCATGAATGAATAATTAAATAGTTGAATATCAGAATAGGTACTAAAGAATGAAAGAAACTACTGAGATCTGGTGCGCTCACGGCTCACATACATATCGGATACAGACCTCGCAGGAGGGCCGGCTTGCCGGACTTCCGCGCGGCGTATGAGTGGCAACAACCAGCGGCGGCCCAGGTACCGAGCGACACGTCGATGATCGACGAGAGGATGAACCGTCGAGTGACCAAGGACGATCGCACGAGCTAATTAACGAATGATGACTAGATGAGATCTTGTGTTCAAAAGAAAAATAGACTACATGAGATCTTGGATTGATTTGTTTCACGGTCCGAAACGAATGACCGTGGTCCCGTCCCTTCAACTGGGGTGACGCATTGACGTTTCGCTAATAGCTACAAGTAATCTGATGGGCCTCGGTTCTTTTCTCTCATAATTAACCATATATACTATATCATGGGCTCCCTTCCAGCCTGGGCCCTGGGCCGTCGCCCCTCCGGCCATACATCAGGGCCGGCCCTGGTCTGAGCTAAGTGAAGGCTAACATTGCACCCTCTTCTAATAAGTGTAACAACTACTCCCTTCATTCAAAATAAATATCTCAGCCTTAGTACTAACGGTATTTTGGAATGAAGGAAGTATCTCTCTTCTTCGTCTCATACCGACGACGATCTATTGAATGATGACAACATGTTGTGATTAGTTCCCCGATAGGATAGAGATTATCGTGGCACCTTTGATATTGTTCATCTCATCTTAAGAGCATCTACAACCCGATGGGCCAATTCGGCTCCTCAAACGCCCGCGGACGCGTCCGCATGCGTTGATCGGGCACACCTCATATTTTCCTCTTCACATCCGCGTATTCAGTATTCGGCACCTTATATATCCATACTACAGATGTAACATGAACTACTCTACACGATCAAACAATGAACAACAAGATCGGCTACAAACGGACGATGAGATCGGTTGCAAACGGACATAAACAAACTTTACATCATCCAAAAGATTATCTGGTTCGTCGCTGGACAAGTTCTTAAACCTCAACAGTTAGCAACGATATAAACATATGAGGAGGAGCGGGATCAACACTTTCGCTGTTGGAATTATGCCCTAGAGGCAATGATAAATAAGTTATTATTATAATTCCTGTATCAAGATAATCGTTTATTATCCATGCTATAATTGTGTTGAATGAAGACTTAGATACATGTGTGGATACATAGACAAAACACTGTTCCTAGCAAGCCTCTAGTTGGCTGGCCAGTTGATCAAGGATAGTCAAGGTCTTCTGACTATGTACAAGGTGTTGTTGCTTGATAACTGGATCACATCATTGTGTGAATCATGTGATGGACTAGACCCAAACTAATGAACGTAGCATGTTGATCGTGTCATTTTGTTGCTACTGTTTTCTGCGTGTCAAGTATTTATTCCTATGACCATGAGATCATATAACTCACTGATACCGGAGGAATGCCTTGTGTGTATCAAACGTCACAACGTAACTGGGTGACTATAAAGATGCTCTACAGGTATCTCCGAAGGTGTCCGTTGATTTAGTATGGATCAAGACTGGGATTTGTCACTCCGTGTGACGGAGAGGTATCTCGGGGCCCACTCGGTAATACAACATCACACACAAGCCTTGCAAGCAATGTGACTTAGTGTAAGTCACGGTATTTTGTATTACGGAATGAGTAAAGAGACTTGCCGGTAAACGAGGTTGAAATAGGTATGCGGATACTGACGATCGAATCTCGGGCAAGTAACATACCGAAGGACAAAGGGAATGACATACGGGATTATATGAATCCTTGGCACTGAGGTTCAACCGATAAGATCTTCGTAGAATATGTAGGATCCAATATGGGCATCCAGGTCCTGCTGTTGGATATTGACCGAGGAGTCCCGCGGGTCATGTGTACATAGTTCTCGAACCCGCAGGGTCTGCACGCTTAAGGTTCGGCGATGTTTTATGCGTATTTGAGTTATATGGTTGGTTACCAAATGTTGTTCGGAGTCCCGGATGAGATCACGGACGCCACGAGGGTTTCCGGAATGGTCCATAAACGAAGATTGATATGTAGGTTTGTCTCATTTGATTACCGAAAAGTTTTCGGGCATTACCGGGAATGTACCGGGAGTGATGAATGGGTTCCGGATGTTCACCGGGGGGGGGGGGGGGGAGCCCATAGGCCTTATGTGACAGCCCGATGCCGACGTTCTAGAAGATTCCCCCTTCCTTCCGTTTTCGTCGTGTGTCTATTTTCTTTTGTCGCATCATCATCGCATCATGCGCATCATCAGCATTGCATCGGCATCCCGTTGCCGCCAGTTTTCAAACGTTGCATTCGTTGTTAGTTGCCGGTTAACGTCGTTGTTCGTTCCGAGCCTGACCGCACAAGCACGCGCCCACGGCATCGTTCGAAACCCTGTTTTAAAAGTGTGCGTAAAACTTTCTCTGATCGGGGTGAAACTTGGCATGCGGTCGTAATTAGTTATCGCTAGACCGCCTGTCGAATTTCGTCGCGATCGGAGTCCGTCTGGTACCCGAACGGTCAACCGTAGCGGCACCGTATTCGGTCTACCGTCGGACGTCTGTCGGTGATTTAAAAATCGTTGCCGCGCCGCCCGTTCTCCCTCTCGTCTCCGATGTCCCCCCTACACGGCCACGTATCCATTCCCGCGTGCGGAATCGTCCGAATCGGGCCGCACGGTTGGATCCGGAACGTGATTCCGGTTAACCGAGCCCCTCTTTTCTCTATAAACACCCCCTCCCCCCCTACCTCGTTTCCCGTGCCAAACCTAACCCTAGCGCATCCAACCCTCCTCCTCTCTCCTCCCTGGCGCCGCCGGCCCGCCAGGCCCAGTTCGGGCCCGACCGAGCCCATCCGCCGCCGCTGCAGTGCCCGAGCTCCCTGCTCCCGACCTCCTTCTCCCGGGTCCCGCCGGTGCCCGAGCTCACCTCGCCGCCCGCAGCCGTGCCTCTCCTAGCCCCCACGCCCGAGCTCGCCGGCCATCGCGGCTTCCCCAAGCCGCCGCCGACCTCAGCCCCGTCGCTGGTGCTCGCCTGCCGCCGCCGGCAACCAGCCCAAGGGCGCCAGCAGCTCCCGCCTGCCCGCTTCGCCCTTCCACGCCGCCCGTCGTCGGATCTGCCTGCCGGTGCCCGGATCAGCCTCGGGGTCATCAGCTCGTTCCATCCCCGTGTTGGATATGGGGTGCCTCGCCGTCGTTGAGGTGCAGAAGCTCCACCGCCGCTCCGTTGACCTGCAGCGCCGCGCGCACGAGGACGGGGACGATGCGCGCTGCTCGGCCAGGCCCAACTCCTGTGGCCCAGCTAGCGCCAGCGCCTCGCGCCGCTCGACCGGGCCGGCCTCCCTAGCGCCCCGTCGGCCCATCTCCCTCGTCCTCCCCAAGCCCAGCTCTCCACCTCCAGGCCGGCCCAAGTGGCCGAGGTGAGATCCCCCCCCCCGCATGTGCACTTTTTATGTTTATTGCACCCCTATTGAGCCCATTAGTATTTAGGAATTTTGGAATAAATTAAATTCCAGAAAAATAGTCAGTTTTATAACGCGCGTAACTTTTTAACCGTAAATCGGATCGAGACGTGTAATATATGGTTTTCGCGTAAATTTGCGCGTAGAATACGTTGGTGCAACTTGCATGTTTATTTGACGTAGTTTAACGTGTCAAATATATAGATTAGCCTGCTGTCCCATTAGAATAGTGCCCGTAATAATTTTTCACGCAAGTCCGGGTTGTTCGTATGCCGTAGGATAAATGCCCATGTTTTAGGGACCATTTTCACATGCTTTTTAGAACGGTCATTTGTATTTTTGCGTGTAGGGAATTGTCGGTAGTTTATTTTCCCGTGTATAGGTTATTTTCTCGCTTTTTCGTGTGGTATTATTTTGTTGTGCAACCCCACATATTTTATGTGTTTTCGGGGTAGAAAAATCAATCCCATGGATTTTTCTGTGCAATTAGTTTTAGCTTTTGAACAAATTAGTTCGCGCGATATTTTGCCGTGTTGCCCTTTTGTTTAATACGTAGGATTTATTCCGTGCTCCGTTTGATTAAGTTGTCAACTACAGAGTTGTTCTTGGGTGTTTAGTCTAGCCCCTGGTATTTCTGATTGAAATAGAAATGCATGTTTAGGTGTGGTTTGATCGCCCTCAAGTTGCTAGAAATAGTGCTGTTTTGGACGTGCTGAAATATTTCTAAGTCCGGAATCTGTTATATTTTTGTTGCTGTCTTCTCTTGCTTCTATCTTGTGATGTGTAGCTCTTTTGAGGTTGGTCCAATGGAGTTAGTTGCACCCCTTGTGTTTCTCTAGCATGTTGTAAATTTTCATGCCATTTGGAGTCCTATAGCTATAGGTTTTTCTGCTGTCAATATTGCTTCATATCGAAAACTGCACTTTCATGAGGTGTAATTTTCACTAAGTCTGAAATAGTGTGTGGGATGCCATTTTGTGTCTTCTTTCCCTAGTGTTCCATGATGCCATGCTAGTTGTTGTTAGTTGTTTGTAGTAGTGCTTCTTGCCCTCTTTCGTGTCATGCCTTTCTTGAGTTTATCGGAGTTGTGTAGCCTGTAGTTGTGGGGCGTAGAAAATGCTATGTGGCTGTTTATGGCAGATTGTAGTCATTTCTTGTTTTGCTCGTAGTTTTTGAACCGTACCTCCGATTTGATCGAGTCCTATATGAAACGTGCTTAGAATCTCGTGTAGTTTCATTTTCTTTTGCTGGTTGTATGTTTGAAGTGCTCGTAGCCGCCGTTGCACACCTTTTTGCATTCATGCCATTATATCTTGCGGTGCTTGTATCTTTTGAACCGTAGCTCCGTTGGAGATGTTCTTTATGTGTAGATTGCTTGAAATGACGCATAGAATCATGTGAACCTGTTTGTTTCGCTGTTCAACAACTAATTAAATGTGTTAGTCAGATCTGGACAGAATTGTAAATTATCATGTGAGGTCGTCTCGGAGATGCTATATGTCATTTCCGACCTCATTTAAAATGTCTAGATAGGTAGTTTAATTTCCGCTTCACCTCTTGTCATGTTTAATCACATTTAATATTGTCGTGTATCTAACCGGGATAGAACTAAATAATTAACGTGGAGTTTCGTCAATATGCAACTCGTTGCATATTGAACTTCACTTAATGTGTAGTGTTTGATTGTGTGGATTGTCATGCCGTGACGTGTATGTTTTCAACTGCTCATGCATCATATGTGCCTTGCATCGTGTGGTGAATCCGTGTGTTGATTTGTGTTTCCGGTTTGCTTCGTCTCGATAGAGTTCCGCAACGTGCCGGATTGTGAGGACCCGTTCGACTACGTCGGTTCGTCTGCTTCACGGAGGCATTCTTCTTCCAAGCGGGATCTCAGGCAAGATGATCATTTCCCCAGATACCATTACTATCATTGCCATGCTAGTTATTTTGATGCTATCGATTATGTCTCGCTGCCTACCACTTGTTAAATATCAGCCTCTCAACAATGCCATGATAACCTTCAACATGTTCAACCTAGCAAACCACTGATTGACTATGTTACTGCTTGCTTAACCTTGTGTAGCGTTGCTAGTTGCAGATGCTTCCATGTGAAAACAGGGGTTCCTTGTTATATCACCATATTTAAATGCTATTTAATTTAATGCACCTATATACTTGGTAAAAGGTGGAAGGCTCGGCCTTTCTAGCCTGGTGTTTTGTTCCACCTTTGCCCCCTTAGTTTCCGGCTACCGGTGTTATGTTTCATAAATGAGCGCTCCTAACACGATCGGGGTTGTTATGGGGACCCCCTTGATAATTCGTTTTAGATTAAAGCTGGTCTGGCAAGGCCCAACTTTGGTACTACATTTGCCTAAACACCTAATAAAATTGCATTGGGACTTTCCGGACCCCGAGGATAATTTTATCAACCCCCGGGCCAGTGCTCCTCATGAGTGTTGGCCCCACCTGAGCGATGTCCGGCGCCCCTCTGGTCACCCGGAGGTTTAGCGATCCCGACGTCTAGCTCATCCGCCGTGTCCTGAGAACGAGGTATGCGACTCCTATCGGGATCGTCGACACGTCGGGCGGCCTTGCTGGATTAGTTTTACCTTTGACGAGATATCTTGTGCATCGGGATTCCGGTGATGCTTTGGGTAATCTCAGAGTTGAGGTTTTCCACTAGGGAATCCGACGAGATCGCGAGCTTCGTGATTGAGGATTTCTATGCGGCTTGTGGTAATTTGTGATGGACTAGTTGGAGCACCCCTGCAGGGTTAAATCTTTTCGGAAAGCCGTGCCCGAGGTTATGTGGCAACTTGGAAACTTTGTTTAACACTGGTTCTAGATAACTCGAAGTTAACTTAATTAAAATATGCCAACTGTGTGCGTAACCGTGACTGTCTCTTTCGTGAGTTCTTTCTCCGATCGAGGACACGGTGGGGTTATGTCTGACGTAGGTAGGTGTTGAGGATCCTTCATTTGGTCATCAGTAGTCACGTCCGTTATGCGTAGATCTTCCCCCTCTCATTTCTGGTACTCGTAAGTTAGCCACCTCATATATGCTTAGCCGCTGCTGCAACCTCACCACTTAACCATGCCTCACCCATTAAGCTTTGCTAGTCTTGATACCTTTGGAAATGAGATTGCTGAGACCCCTGTGGCTCACAGATTACTACAACACCAGTTGTAGGTACAGGTAAAGGTTACTTGACGCGAGCGCGTTGACTGTTCATTTGGAGTTGCTTCTTCTTCTTCTTCTTCTTCATCGATCTAGGATGGGTTCCAGGCCGGCAGCCTGGGATAGCAAGGATGGACGTCGTTCTTCTTTTATCATTTGTTTTCGTCCGTAGTCGGACCCTGCTCTTACTCTTGATGATTACGTAATGTACTGATGTGACTCTGATGTAGTTTGTGGCGAGTGTAAGCCAACTCTGTATATATATATATATCTTCTTTTCAGTACATGTACTTGTAACGATATCCATTCTTGCGACACGACGAGATGCGCTTCTATCCCTGACGAGGCCTTCATGCCAAATTGAGGATAGGGTCGCATCTTGGGCGTGACACCTTAGGGGTGCCACACCAGCCCTTAGTGGGCTGGTGGAAAAGCCCAAGAGGGCCCTTGCGCACGAGATAAAGAAATCAAAGAGAAAAAAGGGGGAAGTGGGAAGGAAGGGAAGGACTCCACCTTCCAATCCTAGTTGGACTAGGATTGGAGGAGGACTCC
Source organism: Hordeum vulgare subsp. vulgare (assembly GCF_904849725.1). Classification (NCBI taxonomy): domain Eukaryota; kingdom Viridiplantae; phylum Streptophyta; class Magnoliopsida; order Poales; family Poaceae; genus Hordeum; species Hordeum vulgare. The sequence continues at coordinate 566,995,696 of NC_058521.1, forward strand.
TCCTCCCCCCCTTCGGCCGACCCCTTGAGGCTCCCGGTCCCTCCCCCTCCCTCCTATATATACTGAGGTATTAGGGCTGATTTGAGACAACTTTGCCACGGCAGCCCGACCACATACCTCCACGGTTTTTCCTCTAGATCGTATTTCTGCGAAGCTCGGGCGGAGCCCTGCTGAGATAGATCACCACCAACCTCCGGAGCGCCGTCACGCTGCCGGAGAACTTATCTACCTCTCCGTCTCTCTTGCTGGATCAAGAAGGCCGAGATCATCGTCGAGCTGTACGTGTGCTGAACACGGAGGTGTCGTCCGTTCGGCACTAGATCGGAGCGGATCGTGGGACGGTTCGTGGGACGGTTCGCAGGGCGTATCGAGGGACGTGAGGACGTTCCACTACATCAACCGCGTTTCTTAACGCTTCCTGCTGTGCGATCTACAAGGGTACGTAGATTGAAAATCCCCTCTCGTAGATGGACATCACCATGATAGGTCTTCGTGCGCGTAGGAATTTTTTTGTTTCCCATGCGACGTTCCCCATCATTCGCGTCGGGCCTTTGCACTTCCAATCTCCGACGTAGCTGTAGGCGTCCACAGCTGGTGGAGGGTCTTGGCCATCGTTGGAGGAGGTGGAGCTATGGGTATCGCCCTCATCGGAGTCAGACTTGGAGAGGGCGGTCGGTGCCTCCATCCGACGGACGGCCTTGTCATGTTGCCTCTTCAACTTCATGACCTAAGCCACCTCCTCTGTTGCCTCATTCGCCCCACACCCGACTGCTCAATAGCAAGTCAGAGCGCCTTCATGCTCTTCCGCCATAGCCGACCAGCGTCCGACTCCGCCATCTTGAGCGATTGGCGGTAGACCCAGACGATGAGCTGCTCGTTCTCGTTGGGCTCCACCTACATCTCGCGGCAGCGGCGCGCGGACTGCTTTGCCGCGCACCTGTCCCTTGCATGCAGCCTCTCGCGGCGGGAGGTGTGCACCAATGATTCCGGAGTTTGCGTGCGGGCCGGTGACTTGGGCACTAGCACCTACCGTTGCCCGCGCGGAGGATCGGTCGGCGGGGAACGGGGGATGATGCAGGGGTGGTGCGGACTGCGTTGTCCCGGCGGAGCTGCGCATGGGGCAAGGGTGTCCAGCTCCGGGTTCCGCCCTGTGCCGCCGCGGGAGCTGCGATGACGCTGCTGATCCGGAGCTGCCGCGGTGTCCACCTTGGACCGCCTGATGGGGTCATAGTCCTAGGGTAGGGTCATAGGCCTGCCATACAGGTCCTACCCAAGGACTACCCCACGCAAAGGACAAGACCCTAAGCCTACCCCGACTGAATTAAGGAATCCCATTATCCAGTCGGCAACAGGTCCTATATCATCCAGTCGGATACTAGCATTCGGAGAATACCAAGCTAACCGACTGGATACACTCGGTACATCGTAACCTCCCTGGAAGGAAACGGTCGTACGTTTCCGGGTGCATTTATTAGCATTTAGGGCATACGTTACCTGTAACGTATGCATTCAATCCCCACTACTCCGCCCTTATACCAGAACCGTTGTGGAGGGCAGCGTACTCTATATAAGCCGCCCTCCCCCACTGGTAGAAGGGTTAGAAAATCATTGTATTCCATATTACACTCGGTAACAAGCTCCGAGAGCACTGAGACGTAGGGCTGTTACCTCCACCACAGAGGGGCTTGAACTCATACAACCTCGCCATAGCTAGGACTCTGCCCATCTCATTCGTACCCTACACATCTATTGTCAGGCTTATACCCACGACAGTTGGCGCCCACCTTGGGGCAGGCGTCTAAGCGACTTCCGACGAGTTTGCGACTACTTCCTTTCGTCATGTCGTCCGGTGGAGATTCGAGCATGGGTCACCAGATCTTCTTCGGCGCTCTCTCCTTCACCGTCGACGATTCGGCGTGGCTTCGGGAGGCACCTCTTGACATCGAGGCGCTTCCCCGTTGCGGGGCCACGCACTTCCGTGCCGGCGCCCGCGACGTTCTTCTTCTCCAACAATCGGCTCCGTTGTCGACCTGCACCTCCATCATGCGCCGCAACAAGCGGTCCCGCCGTCCGCGTCTCCTACGTTGGGTGCAACATGCCCGAGCGCGTCAGATCGCGTCTTCTCAAGTGGCAGTTCTGGAGTCTGTTGTGGTTGCCCCGCGTTCCCTGCACTCGGGCTCGGTTCCGACTGAGTTTCCTTCCGAGTACGCGGGCCGTGGGCCTGCAGCAGAAGTTCACATGGCCAACACCCATGAAGATCCCCGTCAAGCTGGTCGAAGCGAGCGCGAGGTCGGCGAAGCATCCGGTGCGCGCCGTCCACCTCGCCGTTCTGCCAGTCGACACACTCGGTGGAGCAACGTAGATTTGTTCTGCACGCCCCTCCTTAACTTGGCTGCTGCTGCCAAGATAGCCGATTCTCTCCAGCCGACTGATTCAGAGGCTGGTAGAGGGATCGAGCAGATCCGAGCCCTGTTGCACACGGCGCAGCAACAGAATTCGGCAGTCTCCCAGTCGCACAACCGGATCTACAATAGTTCCGTCCACGCCAACACGCATCGGTCGGTTCATAGTCCTGGATCCCATCAGCGCCACAGGGGAGGCAGTCGTTCCTTGATTCACGAAGATCGCCGCCGCTCACGCACCCCTCCACGGGGTGGGCCCTATGGGTCCCGACATCATGATGATCGGCGTTCAGTCGGCGACACTCACGACCCAAGACCCGACGCAAGAGGACGTATCGCCCAGCGAAGAGTCGACATGGGTCGAGCCCACCGTGATGGTTACGATATGGACCGTCTGAGTGGAAGCAGGGCCATCGTGTCCGGTCCCGAGTGTTTTAGTCGAGCCATCCGCTCGGCTGACATCCCGCCCAACTTCCGATTGGTGGCGGGAATCAGTAAGTTTACAGGAGAGTCCAAGCCAGAAACATGGCTGGATGACTACCGAGTGGCAATCTAGATCGGAGGCGGAGACGACCATGTCGCTATGAAGCACCTCCCTCTGATGCTCGACGGCTCGGCGCGAGCGTGGCTAAACCAGTTGGCCCCCTTGAGCATTTACAGTTGGGCAGATCTGGCCCGAGTATTCATCAGGACCTTCGAGGGGACGTGCAAACGCCATGCAGGCCTTGTGGAGCTCCAGCACTGTGTCCAGAAGCCGAATGAGCCCCTGCGCGACTTCATCCAGCGTTGGACAACTCTTTACCACACGGTGGAGAACGTCACCGAGCATCAGGCAGTCTGCGCCTTCAAGGCAGGCGTGCGGTACAGAGAGTTGTACTTAAAGTTCGGTCGAACAGGCGACATCTCCATGAGCAAGATGATGGAGATAGCGGCGCGCTATGCAAATGGCGAAGAAGAGGACCGCATCCGGAGCGGCAAGCACAAGACAGTCGGCGATGTTGACGGAGGTAACACTCGAAAGCAGAAACAGAAAGCTCCGCCCACACCGCAAGCAGAGGCTGCAGCCGTGACCAATGCTAAGTTCAAGGGCAAAGGGAAGGCGCAGTTTACCCCCAAGAAGAAGCCGTTCAACAATCCCATCCTGGACCAGCCTTGTCCGGTGCACACGAAGATGGACGAAGAAGGCAACCCCATATATGCGAAGCATACCACTCGACAGTGTCGCCTCCTGATCCAGGGATTCAGCGAAGGGCAACCGAGTGAGAAGGACCATGAACAGGATGAGGAGGATAAGGAGGATCCGTTCCCCCAAGTCCATGCCACCCTGATGATCTTTGCTGACGTCGAGAGCAAGAGCCGATTGAAGCTGGTGAACCGAGAGGTGAACATGGCCACCCCTTCCAACCCCAAGTTCCTCAAATGGTCCCAGACTGCGATCACCTTCAACTAGTCGGATCATCCAGCACATGTACCCACCCCGGGAAGACAGGCCCTGGCCGTCGACCCGGTGGTAGAAGGAGTCCGACTGCGCAAGGTCCTCATGGATGGCGGCAGCGGCTTGAACATCATGTACGCCGACACCCTCAAGGGGATGGGCATCCCGATGTCTAGACTCAGCGAGAGCAGCATGCAGTTCCACGGAGTCGTCCCTGGACGGAAGGCCAAATCACTCGGCCAGATCGCGTTGGATGTCGTTTTCGGCTCCGACAAGAACTTCCGCAAGGAAAGGCCGACGTTCGAAGTGGTTGACTTCCAGAGCGCTTATCACGCAATTCTGGGTCGCCCAGCGTATGCGCATTTCATGGCCTGTCCATGTTACGTGTACCTGAAGTTGAAGATGCCGGGCCCGAAAGGCGTGATCACCATCACAGGCAATCGGCAGCGGGCTGAAGAGTGTCTGCAGCACGGATCAAGGATCGCCGACCAGCAGATGGCCGTCCTCGAGCTGGACGAGTACAAGAAAATAGTCGACCCCGCCGACCTGATGCGCTCGAAGAAGCCAGCTTCAGAGTCTGCATTTCAGTTGGCGGGAGAGACGAAGAAGGTCAGCATCCACCCGACGGACGCCACTGCTGCCCCGACGAACATCTCCACCACCCTCGATCCTAAATAGGAAGCCGAGCTCACCCAATCCCTCCATGAGAACTGGGACATCTTCGCATGGAAACCCTCTGACATGCCAGGTGTACCCAGGGAGTTGACTGAGCACCGACTGCACGTGGATTCCACAGCTCGGCCTGTCCGAGAGCACCTACGCCGGTCCGCCGCACACAAGAGGAAGGCAATCGGGGAAGAGGTGGCCAAGCTGTTGGCAGCCAACTTCATTCGCGAGGTTCACCACTCCGAGTGGCTCGCCAATGTTGTCATGGTGCCTAAGAAGGACAAGTCGCTCCGAATGTGCATCGACTTCAAGCACCTCAATAAGGTCTGCCCGAAAGACCATTTTCCGCTCCCCCGCATAGATCAAATTGTCGATTCGACTGCGGGTTGCGAGCGTTTGTCATTTCTCGATGCCTACTCGGGCTATCATCAGATCCGTCTGTATGGTCCCGATGAGTTAAAGACAGCCTTCATCACCCCATTCGGGTGCTTCTGCTACATCACTATGCCTTTCGGTCTGAAGAATGCAGGAGCTACCTTTATGCGCATGATCCAAAAATGTCTCCTCGACCAGATCGGTCGCAATGTGGAGGCATATATGGATGATATCGTAGTCAAGTCACGCAAAGGTTCCGACCTGCTGACTGACTTGGCAGAAATATTCGCCAACCTTCGTAGGTACGATATCAAGCTCAACCCAGCCAAATGTTCATTCGGTGTTCCCAGCGGAAAGTTACTCGGTTTCTTCGTTTCCGAACGAGGGATCGACGTCAACCCCGAAAAGATCGGGACCATCGTCCGAATAGAAAGGCCGGTCAGAATACACGATGTTCAACGACTCACAGGTTGCCTAGCGGCTTTGAGCAGGTTTATCAGTCAACTCGGCGAAAAAGCACTTCCTCTGTACCGACTCATGAAGAAATCAGATACCTTCGAGTGGACAGATGAAGCCCAAGTCGCATTCGACGACCTCAAAGTCCTACTTTCCACCCAGCCGGTTCTTACTGCTCCGCTCAGTAAAGAGCCCCTTCTTCTATATATTGCGGCTACAAATCAAGTCGTCAGTACTGTTCTTACAGTCGAGCGAGAAGAAGAAGGCAAAGCATACAAAGTTCAGCGGCCAGTGTACTACGTCTCCGAAGTCTTGACTCCTTCCAAGCAGAGGTATCCCCATTATCAAAAACTTATCTATGGGATCTATATGACTGCGAAGAAGGTGGCTCATTATTTCCAAGACCACTCGGTATCTGTCGTTTCTGATGCTCCGTTGTCGGAAATTCTCCACAATCGAGACGCATCAGGCCGAGTGGCGAAGTGGGCAATGGAGATGCTGTACTGTGACATCAAATTCGAGGCCAAGAAAGCTATTAAGTCTCAAGCCCTGGCTGACTTTATAGCAGAATGGGTAGAACAACAGCAACCGACCCACATCTACTCGGCTCATTGGACAATGTTCTTCTATGGGTCTAAGATGTTGAATGGCTCCGGCGCTGGCGTTGTGATCATATCACCAAAGGGTGACAAGCTCAAATACGTGTTGCAGATACACTTAGATTCCTCCAACAACGAGGCAGAGTATGAGGCTCTCCTCTACGGATTGCGCATGGCCATCTCACTCGGCGTCCATCGCTTGATGGTCTACGGCGATTTGGATTTGGTGGTCAATCAAGTGATGAAAGAGTGGGACGTCAGGAACCCCACCATGACCACATACTGCAATGCAGTGAGGAAGCTGGAGAAGAAGTTTGAAGGTCTGGAGCTCCACCATGTTCCAAGACTGAAGAACCAAGCAGCTGACGAGTTAGCAAAACTCGGATCCACTCGGAGACCAGTCCCGAGTGACGTGTGCCTCGAGCACCTCCACCTCCCCTCAGTCAAAAAAGATACTTTCACAGAGGAATCGGTACAACCCAAGAGCGCAACAGATCCGACTGAAGTCGATGTACCCGCGGTGGTTGATCTGGTCATGGAGATTCTGGCTGTCATTCCCGATTGGACTGTGCCGGTCATGTCATATATCCTGAGGCAAGAACTTCCAGAAGACGAAGTCCAAGCCAGGCAGATAGTCCGCAGATCGAAGTCATTTACTGTCATTGAAGGCCAATTGTACAAGGAGAGTATCTCAGGCGTTCTTCAACGATACATCTCCCCAGAGGAGGGGTAGCTGATTCTGGAGGATATTCACTCGGGGACCTGCGGTCATCACGCTTCTTCGAGGGCAATCGTAGCCAAGGCATTCAGGACTGGCTTCTTTTGGCTGCAGGCTAACGAGATGGCTAAGGATATGGTTGATCGATGTGAGGGCTGTCAGTTCTACTCCAATAAGTCCCACAAGCCAACGTCCGCGTTGAAGACGATCCCTCTGGTGTGGCCGTTTGCAGTGTGGGGATTAGATACAGTCGGCCCGTTCAAGACAGGCCAAGGTGGATACACACATCTGTTGGTGGCAGTCGACAAGTTCACGAAGTGGATCGAAGCGAAGCCCATCAAGAAGCTCGACGCTTCGACAGCCGTCAAGTTTGTCACGGACATCATCTTCAGATTCGGTGTACCTCATAGCATAATTACGGACAACGGGACAAACTTTGACTCGGACAGATTCAAACGGTTCTGCACAAGCCAAGGCATCCGAGTGGATTTTGCTTCCGTAGCACATCCTCAGTCCAATGGACAAGCAGAGCGGGCAAACGGGTTTATTTTGCAAGGATTGAAGCCCCGACTCCTGCGGGAGATAGGACATGCCGCTGGCGCTTGGGTTACCGAGCTACCTTCAGTGCTTTGGGGACTTCGCACAACCCCGAACAGATCTACAGGGCGGTCACTGTTCTTCCTCGTTTATGGAGCAGAAGCGGTCCTTCCGAGTGACTTGCTTCACAATGCACCACGAGTCAAACTTTTCTCCGAAGCCGAAGCAGAACAAGCAAGGCAAGACGGAGTGGATCTTCTGGAAGAGGAGCGCGAGATGGCGTTAACTCGCTCGACCATTAATCAACAAAATCTGCGGCGTTTTCATGCACGCCACATCAGAAGTCGGACGTTCCAAGCAGGCGACCTAGTGCTCCGAGTGGATCAACAAAGACCTCACAAGTTGGCTCCGGCCTGGGAAGGACCCTTCATCATCTCCAAGGTGCTCAACAACGGAGCATACAGACTCTACAACATCGAAAGAGAGACTGACGAGCCACGCGCATGGAACAGAGATCTCGTGAAGCGCTTCTACACGCGACCGTCGACTGAAGCGATGTAAAGAACAAGTGTTGGCGAAATAATATAAAGCAGATTGAGTTTTTTGCAGGTTCAAAGTTCTTCCGCGGTCGCAGACTCCGGTCTCAAAAAAAAAAAACTTAGCTGTGATCCAGCATCGCCTAAGTATTAACTTTCTCCGAGTGTGTACTTAACGTCACACTCGGGGGCTTGGCTGCGATCCCGCATCGCCTAAGTATTAATTCTCTCCGAGTGTGCACTTAACGTCACACTCGGGGGCTTAGCTGCGATCCAGCATCGCCTAAGTATTAACTTTCTCCGAGTGTGTACTTAATGTCACACTCGGGGGCTTAGCTGCGATCCCGCATCACCTAAGTATTAGTTCTCTCCGAGTGTGCACTTAACGTCACACTCGGGGGCTTAGCTACAATCCAGCATCGCCTAAGTATTCACTCTCTCCGAGTGTGTACTTAACGTCACACTCGGGGGCTTAGCTGCGATCCCGCATCGCCTAAGTATTAATTCTCTCCGAGTGTGCACTTAACGTCACACTCGGGGGCTTAGCTGCGATCCAGCATCGCCTAAGTATTAACTCTCTCCGAGTGTGCACTTAACGTCACACTCGGGGGCTTAGCTGCGATCCCGCATCGCCTAAGTATTAATTCTCTCCGAGTGTGCACTTAACGTCACACTCGGGGGCTTAGCTGCGATCCAGCATCGCCTAAGTATTCACTCTCTCCGAGTGTGTACTTAACGTCACACTCGGGGGCTTAGCTGCGATCCCGCATCGCCTAAGTATTAATTCTCTCCGAGTGTGCACTTAACGTCACACTCGGGGGCTTAGCTGCGATCCAGCATCGCCTAAGTATTAACTTTCTCCGAGTGTGTACTTAACGTCACACTCGGGGGCTTAGCTGCGATCCCGCATCGCCTAAGTATTAATTCTCTCCGAGTGTGCACTTAACATCACACTCGGGGGCTTAGCTGCGATCCAGCATCGCCTAAGTATTCACTCTCTCCGAGTGTGTACTTAACGTCACACTCGGGGGCTTAGCTGTGATCCCGCATCGCCTAAGTATTAATTCTCTCCGAGTGTGCACTTAACGTCACACTCGGGGGCTTATCTGCGATCCAGCATCGCCTAAGTATTAACTTTCTCCGAGTGTGTACTTAACGTCACACTCGGGGGCTTAGCTGCGATCCCGCATCGCCTAAGTATTAACTTTCTGCGAGTGTGTACTTAACGTCACACTCGGGAGCTTAGCTGCGATCCCGCATCGCCTAAGTATTAACTCTCTCCGAGTGTGCGCTTAACGTCACACTCGGGAGTTTAGCTGCGATCCCGCATCGCCTAAGTATTAACTCTCTCCGAGTGTGTGCTTAACGTCACACTCGGGGGCTTAGCTGCGATCCAGCATCGCCTAAGTATTCACTCTCTCCGAGTGTGCACTTGACGTCACACTCGGGGCTTAGAGGCGATCCAACATCGCCTAAGTATTAACTCTCTCCGAGTGTGCACTTAACGTCACACTCGGGGGCTTAGCTGTGATCCATCATTGCCTAAGTATTCACTCTCTCCGAGTGTGCACTTAACGTCACACTCGGGGCTTAGTTGCGATCCAGCATCGCCTAAGTATTCACTCTCTCCGAGTGTGCACTTAACGTCACACTCGGGGCTTAGTTGCGATCCAGCATCACCTAAGTATTAACTCTCTCCGAGTGTGCACTTCACGTCACACTCGGGGGCTTAGCTGCGATCCAGCATCGCCTAAGTATTAACCCTCTCCGAATGTGCACTTAACGTCACACTCGGGGGCTTAGCTGCGATCCAGCATCGCCTAAGTAATAACCTTCTCCGAGTGTGCACTTCACGCCACACTCGGAGGGAGCTTAACAGCGATCCAGCATCGGCTGTTTGCCTTTGGCTTCACCAAGAAACGCCAACCAAAAACTCGAATCAACATTGGAACACAAGAGCAAAAATTGGATTCCAAAATTCTCGCAAAGATAGCTAACTCAGTGCGGATCAAGCTTACCCGCACCGATTTAAAAGTGTGACAGCCAACAGAAGTGGCCAAAGTACCTTACAGATAACACACTCGGCATACCGAGGATAAAAGTTTTCTTACGCGTCAGCAGGGCCAACGCCAGGACTGGAGGGCTCAACAAAGGTGTCCAAGTCAATTCCATCGGCGATGCGGGTAGAACTCTCAAGGAACGTCTCCATGAAGTCTTCGAATCGAAGCTTCTTCGTGTTGGCAACCTTTAGTGTCTTCAGCTTTTCCTCACGCACCTCCTTGCAATGGACTCGGACCAATGACAGAGCAACATCTGCACCGCAACGAGCTGCAGATTTCTTCCACGACTGCACTGTGTTGGGAATCTCCTCCAGTCGGGTCATCAGCTTCTCCATCTCCTGCCGCGACTCATCTTCTGGCCAAAGCTCCTTGTCGATTCGGCCGACGACTTCTCTCAGTCGACCGATGAAAGGACCAACTTTGCCCACGCGGATGTGCGCACAGAGCAGAGCCCGATTGGCGTCGTCGCCGAGTGGAACGTTTTCAAGAATCGAACGCTCCATGTCAGCCGCTTCAGCTTTGGCGTCAAAGCAAAAATCTGCGACAATAGGACAAACAGACAATAAGCGCCGAGTGCTATGCGCATAGCACAACCACTCGGAAAAATAAGGACTTACCAGCCAAACGCGTCATCATCTGCCGAGCCCAGTCGCTGACATATTTCTCTTGTGCTCTACATCGTTTGTTCAGCACATCCATCTGACTCATCAGCGCAGTCCTCTGTTTCCCCATCTTTTCCACTTCCTCAGTCAACACCTTGTTCACTTCACGCGCCTGCTCCAATGATTTCTCCCGTTCCGCCAGGGCATCCTTCATGCCAGCCATTGCAAGCATGGCCGCATCAACTTCGCCAGCGAACTGATTCCTCTGTGCCTTGAGAGTCTCATAGGCTGATCCCATTGCACAAGTTTTCTGCCAACAACAAACAAGGGACAATCAGAAAGTTCAACAGTTAACAGTCTAAGTTCTTCAGACCCCTGCCGACGCAAGCAGTCGACAGCGGTCTCGGGGACTACACCCAGTGGGTTCACTAAGCGTGACCCCACTGGCATGCACCTCAAGCAGGCCTGCCCTATTGAGATTCATGTTATCAACTACGCCTCCGAGGCCAATACTACCCGACCTGAGTACAACTTACTCTCGGGGACTCTTACCGTAAGTGCAATCCGACTACAACAACTACTCGCACTCGATACTCCTATCTACAGACACAACCAAACTCAAAGCAACATGTATAAAGACAACTGTCGGTGCAAGCACTCGACAGAAGTCTCGGGGACTACACCCACTGGGTTCACTCAGAGTGAACCCATTGCAAATAACATCTACTATTCAAGAACACCCAGTGGGTTACAGGGGAAAAGTAAATACTTACTAGACCACTTACTCGGATATCATCGCGCAGCTCCAAGCTCCGCTGGTACAAGGCCGCAATGGAGTCATAGGCCCTCTTGGCTTCTCCAGCCATCAGCTTCGCCTGCACCATAGCCCCCTTGGCCGCTCCCACCTGCTCCTCCGGAAGACGCTGGATGCTGAATTCAGCATTCGACGAACCTGGAATAGTCAGAAGTTCCCGAGGCATCCCAAGGTCCGCCCCAGTCGGCTCCTCCTCCACCGGCACTGGTTCAGTCGGTGGCGGCACCTCTGTCGGCAGCACGTCGGCGGCGAGAGTGGCAGCGGGAGGAGCAGCCTCAAGAACAGGCTCCACGGCTGGGTCGGCTCTCCCCTGGTCGCCCTCATCCAGGCAGATCGCCCCTGACAGGCCGAACGACACGAGGTCTCAGAAAAAGAAAGAAGCGATGGTATAAAACACTCGTCGTTCCTACAACGCACCTGGCTGAGACGAGACGACGTTGTCCGTGTCCATGGGATCGTCTTCCTGACGCGCCGGAGAGGTGGCAGAAGTAGCGACCCTGTCGAGTGAGATCCAGTCGGCCAGTAAACAGAAGTTCACTCGGATATCAGAAAAACCGAAAGCTGGGTACACTTACGTGGAGGTGACGGGGACAGCGACCCTCATTCGCGGCAGAGCCTTCCGAGGTTTAGGCCCACTCGGTTTGGGCGCCTTAGGAGATTGGCCCACAGGCTCAGCGGCGGCATCCCTGGTCCTCTTAGCGCTTCGAACACTCGGGACCACTGGAGCAGTAGGCGGAGCACTCGAAGACGCGGGAGGAGCTGAGGGCACAGCGGGGTCGTGTCGGCGCTTGGTCCGATGCTCCAGTTGTGGGGGTCGCGGGTCCTGCTCCTCGTCTTCTTCCTCCTCCTCGCTGGACTCTTCCTCTGACTCCCCACTGTCAGAGACATATTCAGCGCTCTCCACGCTGCCTTCCTGGCTGCCCTCCTCCTCCGTGGCCGAATTCCCGTTCGAGATGGGAGAAAACCAGTTGGTCCACTCCTGCATAAAATTCAGTCGGCGACATCAAACATCACACATAGATTCAAGCAAACGACAAGATTAAGACAGTTAGGAGCACTCGACAAGAGTCTCTCACCTGATTCGGTGGGGGATTATCCGTGCAGAAGGGCTTCACTCGCCGTGATCCTTTGGGATTCTCACAGGGGCCCGTGATCTGGAGCACCCACGAGGTCACCCTCTCCTCAGTCACGCCCACAACATTGGTCCGAGTGGAATCCTCGGGCCCCGTGTAATGCCACATGGCATGGTCGCGAGCCTGCAGAGGTTGGATCCACCTGTTGGAATTATGCCCTAGAGGCAATAATAAATATAGTTATTATTATAATTCCTGTATCAAGATAATCGTTTATTATCCATGCTATAATTGTATTGAATGAAGACTCATTTACATGTGCGGATACATAGACAAAACACTGTCCCTAGCAAGCCTCTAGTTGGCTAGCCAGTTGATCAAAGATAGTCAGTGTCTTCTGATTATAAACAAGGTGTTGTTGCTTGATAACTGGATCACGTCATTAGGAGAATCACGTGATGGACTAGACCCAAACTAATAGACGTAGCATGTTGATCGTGTCATTTTGTTGCTACTGTTTTCTGCGTGTCAAGTATTTTTTCCTATGACCATGAGATCATATAACTCACTGACACCGGAGGAATACTTTGTGTGTATCAAACGTCGCAACGTAACTGGGTGACTATAAAGATGCTCTACAGGTATCTCCGAAGGTGTCCGTTGAGTTAGTATGGATCAAGACTGGGATTTGTCACTCCGTGTGACGGAGAGGTATCTCGGGGCCCACTCGGTAATACAACATCACACACAAGCCTTGCAAGCAATGTGACTTAGTGTAAGTTGCGGGATCTTGTATTACGGAACGAGTAAAGAGACTTGCCGGTAAACGAGATTGAAATAGGTATGCGGATACTGACGATCGAATCTCGGGCAAGTAACATACCGAAGGACAAAGGGAATGACATACGGGATTATATGAATCCTTGGCACTGAGGTTCAAACGATAAGATCTTCGTAGAATATGTAGGATCCAATATGGGCATCCAGGTCCTGCTATTGGATATTGACCGAGGAGTCTCTCGGTCATGTCTACATAGTTCTCGAACCCGCAGGGTCTGCACACTTAAGGTTCGACGTTGTTTTATGCGTATTTGAGTTATATGGTTGGTTACCGAATGTTGTTCGGAGTCCCGGATGAGATCACGGACGTCACGAGGGTTTCCGGAATGGTCCAGAAACGAAGATTGATATATAGGATGACCTCATTTGATTACCGGAAGGTTTTCGGAGTTACCGGGAATGTACCGGGAATAACGGATGGGTTCCGGGAGTTCACCGCGGGGGGGGGGGGGGCAACCCACCCCGGGGAAGCCCATAGGCCTTGAGGGTGGCGCACCAGCCCTTAGTGGGCTGGTGGGGCAGCCTAAGAGATTTTTTCTGGAGAGTTGAAAAGGTAAAGTGCGGTGTAAGGCATCCACAAAGTTCCGACGCGCATCTGAAAAGGCACCCACCCACCGCTCTCCTCTCCCCCATTATCCATCCCTTCCCCGGCTCTCCTCCTTCACCGACTCTTGTGCTTCTTCCCAATCTCGTCTACGAAATACGAATCTCAGGATGCCACAAAATAGGAATCTCACGACGCAGGCTCGACCTTGCTTGTGCTCCTTCCCAATCTCCATTTCTACGAAGCTATCCCGTTGATGCAGAGGCGTGGCCGCCGGTTGGGCGGCATATCTATGACGAGCAAGAACCCCGGTCAGATTCGAGGTCAGAGTAAGTCATTATAGTTCTAAATCTGAAATCCCTAAATCGTTATCCATATAAACTTTCCCCTTCCGTTTCATTCAATCGATCCCCAACCAAATACTATGGTTGGTGCTGGTGATTTTATCCTTTTCTCATATTAAAACGCCCGTTTGGTATTAATAATCTTCCTTTTCACATAATGACGCTTGCAGTTTCTGTGAACTGCTTTTGAAATCTGTTTCTCTTTCTGTATCCCCAACACAATGCTATGGTAGATGTACGACCAACGAATAAAATATACGTACTTGATGAATCTTCATAATAAATTTCGTATCAGCCAGTGACCCTGCCAGATCCAGGTTACATGCATCTTCATAATAATTATTTTTTCTTACGAAATCATATATATAAAGATTTTGAACTCAATTAATATATCGAATCACATATCAGACATGGCTCTCCCTGCCATGAACTTATTGATAACTTGCAACATAAAGTTGCATTATATTTTGTTTTACTTTATGGTCTTTAGTTGTTTTGTTTCAAAGTTCCGTGTAATTCTACTGACGGGGATATAGCCCTAGGGTAGGGTCATAGGTCTGACCAATACGTCCTACCCAAGGGCACCTCATTATTAGTTTAAGGACTACAAGAGAAATTCCTACTGGATCGTGACAACATCTAATCCACTCGGTACGGATCCACTCAGACAAGTACATTCCATCCACTCGGATGACAGTCAACCACTCGGTCGTATGACTCACTCGGTCATGCGAATACCAACAGTCGACAAGACATCTGTAGTGGGCTAACATTATGGCATCAATGCCCCATCTTGTAACATAAGAGGTGAGGAGGTGGCGCACTCTATATAAGCCACCCCCCTCCACATAGCTAAGACATCTTCTTCTTCTCCCCCAGCGGGCTCATTCCTTCCCTGGAGCTCTGGCTCTCTCTCTATACCTTGTAACTCATGTCCATGACAGATAAAACAAAGCCTCTCCGGAGCACGAGACGTAGGGTTGTTATCTCCACTGTGAGAGGCCTGAACTCGCTAAAAGCACCGTGTCACCCATGTGCATCTTGATAGATCATGCTCCGTTATCCTACCCTCTTTCTATTGTCGGAATCATTACCACGACAGTTGGCGCCCACCGTGGGGCGTGGCGTCTATCGAGCCATGATGCATATGGTTATTTCTTCAGCCACCGACGGCGGATCAATTCCGTTGGTGCCCTCTATTCGGTTTCATCTTCATGATTTAACATATTTGTCTGTATTGTTCATCTCCAAGACGAGCAAACCATCGCAAGCAGAAGGAAAACAGACATCTATCCAAGCACATACAAGGAGCACCACCGACCTTCAGGAAATGGACTGCCCCTCCGCACGCGGCTGCCGGTGTCGTCCGCCTCATCGTCGTCTCCGACCTCGATGCTGCACACTGCACTTCATCTGCGATGTCGTCGTGCGGCCCCCATGCGCGGCCAACGGTGCCGTCCGCCTCATCGTCGCCATGGGTGGTCGTAGGAGCCGTCCGCCTCATCGTCACCACGCGTGGCCACCGGTGCCGTCCGCCTCATCATCGTCGGCACGGTCGCTAGTGCCTTTCGCCTCATCGTCGTCTTCAACCTTGTCGCTGAGCCGCCACGGACGGCCATTGACGCCGTTCGCCTCATCGTTGACTCCGGCCTCGTGTTCTCGACTGCTCGGTGGCGACCTCCGCGGTGTAGGCATAGGCCCGTCGCGACACTGGCGTGCAACCCTCCTTCTTCCGTGCCGGTCGCCGGCGGCGGTCCCCGTGGCGGAAGCGCGCTGGGGCGGTTGCCTTCGAAACAGTCTCAGCCCGCAACCGATGGCCATTCCGAAGTAACAATCCTCGTAAGTACATGCATAACGTGGGCTACCTCCTCCATCAATTGACTGCATGCAGGCAAAAAAGGAAAAGGAAGGGACGTGGTGATTTGAATGCCGGATTAATTGGCCGCGTCATTAATTGGTCATTCAGTGAGCATCTTCAGCACTAATCAAGGCCAAAACAAGGTGCGTTGATCCATTTTTTCCGCAGCCACCTACACTAGCGTCCAGCGCACACGCCAGTCTGCGTTGACTCCCACCCGTCCCGACCGCGGATGGACGGACGGCTTGGAACGGAAGGACGTGGTAAATGCGTGCAGTTAATGGCCTGCCTCGTTAATTAGTCATTTGGTGGGTCTCCAGCACGGGTTACGGCCAAAATAAGGTGCGTGCATCCACATTTCTTTCACGGCACCCTGCACCAGCCTCCATCGCATGAGCAGCCTGCATTGCCACCAAGCCAGCCCGACCACTTCACTCAGGACTAGTCCGAACCGGTACTCTGGTACACTCGGTCAAAAAATTAAACGTCTACAATGACAACTAAAATGTCCAGAATTATTCGGATATCATTTCCATCAAGATAACTAACATGCAGGCACTCGGACGCCCCACGCGCCGTCTCACAGTCGGACGTGTCGTCATCACTCGGCAACACCATGCGCCTTCATTCAGCCAGACGCTCCTTCGTCACTCGGCAACTCCGCCCATCGCCACTCGGCGAGACACGTCTTTGCCACTCCGTGCAGCACGACTACATCACTAGGCAGCTCCGCGCACCGTCACTCGACCGGATGCTCCTTCGTCACTTGGCAGCTCCATGCATCGCCACTCGACTGGACGCTCCTTCGTCACTCAGTCGCTCCGCGCACCATCACTCGATGAGACACGTCGTCATCACTCGACATCTCCGTGCATCACCACTCGACTGGATGCTCCTTCGTCACTCGATCGCTCCGCGCTCCGTCACTCAACTGGACGCTCCTTTGTCACTCGGCCACTCTTGCGCCAGACAGCTAAGTCATTCTTCATACGCTACATTAAATTAAATGGTTGCTTCCGCATCACCGAGTGTCAAGGAAGTCACGCCTCGGAGCGTACCTCTGCACTTGGTTGTTTATTTTTATGTGGGAACACTTTACTTCCGCTTCGTTTGGGTCCGGTACTTAAACGAGTTCAGTCGGATCCTTCACTTGCATAAGTACAGTCAGATTCTTCACAAGTACAAGCACCTGGCACACCCAGTGGGTGTCCATGGGTCTTATTTACACAAACTATTTAAGAAAAGAACAAATTACTTTGATAATTTTTATGCTGGCTTGTGCTATTTTTCATACACAGGTTACGCGATCACTCGACGCATCCGTGTGCCATCCTCGTTGCTACTCAGGCTCAGTCGCCGCAACAATCATTTGTACGTTTTCACGTGTACGGAAGCCCCTTCGATGACGTAGTGGACACGGCCGCCCCACGTGCCGTCAGTGGGTCGGACGCCTCCTCGACATACATCACTTGGATGCCCCGCGCGTTGCCACTCAGTCGGACTCGTCTACCTCACTCGGATGCCCCACGCATCGCCACTCCGTGTGGCACGTCTTCATCACTCGGACGCCCCGCGCGCCACCGCTGGGCTTAGCTGCGACTTCGTATCGCTTAAGTTCAAAACTAATCCGAGTGCGGACATGCTCCACACACGGGGACTTAGCTGCGACTCCGTATCGCCTAAGTTCAAAACTACTCCGAGTGCGGACATGCTCCACACTCGGGGACTTAGCTGCGACTCCGTATCGCCTAAGTTCAAAACTACTCCGAGTGCGGACATGCTCCACACTCGGAGACTTAGCTGCGACTCCGTATCGCCTAAGTTCAAAACTACTCCGAGTGCGGACATGCTCCGCACTCGGGGACTTAGCTGCGACTCCGTATCGCCTAAGTTCAAAACTACTCCGAGTGCGGACATGCTCCACACTCGGATACTTAGCTGCGACTTCGTATCACCTAAGTTCAAAACTACTCCGAGTACGGACACGCTCCACACTCGGGGGCTTAGCTGCGACTCCGCATCGCCTAAGTTCAAAACTACTCCGAGTGCGGACATGCTCCGCACTCGGGGACTTAGCTGCGACTCCGTATCGCCTAAGTTCAAAACTACTCCCAGTGCGGACATGCTCCACACTCGGGGACTTAGCTGCGACCCCGTATCGCCTAAGTTCAAAACTACTCCGAGTACGGACACGCTCCACACTCGGGGGCTTAGCTGCGACTCCGTATCGCCTAAGTTTAAAACTACTCCGAGTGCGGACATGCTCCGCACTCGGGGACTTAGCTGCGACTCTGTGTCGCCTAAGTTAAAACTACTTCAAGTACGGACATGCTCCACACTCGGGGGCTTAGCTGTGACTCTGTATCGCCTAAGTTAAAAACAACTCTGAGTGCGGACATGCTCCACACTCGGGGGCTTAGCTGCGACTCCGTATCGTCTAAGTTCAAAACTACTCCGAGTGCGGACATGCTCCACGCTCAGGGGCTTAGCTGCGACTCCGTATCGCCTAAGTTAAAAACAACTCCGAGTGCGGACATGTTCCACACTCGGGGGCTTAGCTGCGACTCCGCATCGCCTAAGTTAAAAACAACTCTGAGTGCGGACATGCTCCACACTCGGGGGCTTAGCTGCGACTCTGTATCGCCTAAGTTAAAAACAACTCCGGGTGCGGACATACTCCACACTCGGGGACTTAGCTGCGACTCCGTATCGCCTAAGTTAAAAACAACTCCGAGTGCGGACATACTCCACACTCGGGGGCTTAGCTGCGACTCCGTATCGCCTAAGTTAAAAACAACTCCGAGTGCGGACAATCTCCACACTCAGGGGCTTAGCTGCGACTCCGTATCGCCTAAGTTAAAAACAACTCCGAGTGCGGACATGCTCCACACTCGGGGGCTTAGCTGCGACTCCGTATCGCCTAGGTTAAAAACAACTCCGAGTGCGGACATGCTGCATACTCGGGTACTTAGCTGCGACTCCGTATCACCTAAGTTAAAAACAACTCCGAGTGCGGACATGCTCCACACTTGAGGACTTAGTTGCGACTCCGTATAGCCTCTCCACTCTTAGAGACTTGACTTTGATCTAGAAATCATATAATGCAGATACAACAAACATTCAACATGACGAGCTTTGGATGACTTAAACCCTCTGCCGGACTCATCTATTCCGACAGAGGCTCGGGGACTACACCCAGTGGGTGCACTTAGCGTGCCCCCACTAGAAGAGAAAAACAAAAAAGAAACATTCTGCTTGGTCAGGTCCACCAACAACATCCAAGTTCAATAGATTCAACAGATTCCAACCGACTACCAGCAGTCAGGCAAAGTCTCAAGATCCTGTTGGTCACTCGGACCTACTTTAATTCTTAAGTTCACTCGGACGTACTACTCAGCGGAATCGATCAGGGCGAATGATGAAGACTTCAATCAACGCATAATTTTGCAAGGCTCTGAAGCACGTTCAAGTTCGGTCTGCTGCTACAAGATTTACATCGACACCTTCACCACTCGGACCCTGATCCATTCGGGGGCTAATGACGGGGATATAGCCCTAGGGTAGGGTCATAGGTCTGACCAATACGTCCTACCCAAGGGCACCTCATTATTAGTTTAAGGACTACAAGGGAAATTCCTACTGGATCGTGACAACATCTAATCCACTCGGTACGGATCCACTCAGACAAGTACATTCCATCCACTCGGATGACAGTCAACCACTCGGTCGTATGACTCACTCGGTCATGCGAATACCAATAGTCGACAAGACATCTGTAGTGGGCTGACATTATGGCATCAATGCCCCATCTTGTAACATAAGAGGTGAGGAGGTGGCGCACTCTATATAAGCCACCCCCCTCCACATAGCTAAGGCATCTTCTTCTCCCCCAGCGGGCTCATTCCTTCCCTGGAGCTCTGGCTCTCTCTCTATACCTTGTAACTCATGTCCATGACAGATAAAACAAAGCCTCTCCGGAGCACGAGACGTAGGGTTGTTATCTCCACTGTGAGAGGCCTGAACTCGCTAAAAGCACCGTGTCACCCATGTGCATCTTGATAGATTATGCTCCGTTATCCTACCCTCTTTCTATTGTCGGAATCGTTACCACGACAGCTACTGTATACGGAATTCGCAAATGTTTATCACCTGTTGTTATCTGTTAATTTAAGGAGCTGTCTGAGTATTCCTTCCTGTTGTTTTAGTAAAGTGATCTTACTGTCAACAGTGTTGCTACAACTTACAAATGGTTAAATGGCTCATTATGCCTATAAATTTTATTTACAACAAGCAGAAGCAATAAAAGAGTGGTCCTTCCCTTTTCCTGCCAAAGGTCTCACTTTGCCTATGTTAGGTTGTTATCAGCTGATTGCATTTTTTGTACTCATGAGAATCATTTATGATGCATACTATGCAAAATCTCAAAAAAGTGTGAATCTGTTTTCATTATACCAAAAAATGGCAATGTGTGGTTTTTGAGTCGCAAGAGGTCCTAATTTGCTAATTAGGCTCATGAACACATTGCTTCATAACAGGGATCTACTGCATTTGGTCGCAGTGGGGATAATGATGTGCTACCAGCTCATCCATATACTTAGCTATATAAAGTTATGCAGGAAAAATTATTTCACCATGCATCTTCTTTGGTGTGTTCTTTCTAAGCTTGCACTATTAAGGTATACGATGCAAAAACAGATTGCCATAACAAATAGATAGTATTGCAAAGCCAGATTGTTCAAGCTTGAATAACGAAATATTACATTCCCCAAATTTAAAGTATGATTGTCTGTCCGGATGCCTAAACATTACAGATTAACTTGTACCATACATCCAATAGTTCAAACTGCGTCTTTGATGCTTGACCAAAATACCACACAATTTTTTTTAAAAGCACCGTCCATCATGCTTACTAATTTTTCCTAACGAGGAATTTCCTGTATCTCTCAGGCATGTGTCCATTGTTCCCCTCCAGTCCAAGTACATCTACCAGTATGTTCATTCTGGAATGGAGAACTCCATCATTTTGCTGGTAAGACATGAAACGTAATGTGTTATCACATATTCGTTGTTTTGCATTAGCGGTTAATTGAAAACGTTACAAGTCAGCTGCTTACGAACCGGGTTTAAGACCCTCTTGAATTTACTTCCCATCCAGTTACGTCCGTAGTGTAGCGCATATACCCCACTGTCTGGCCTGAAAACATTAATATATATACTGTAAACACACATATCTACGTACTCATGCCATGTTTACGGCTGTTGGAATTACCCGTTGCATATGCCAACATTGAGCCCTTTCGGGAAAACTGTATTCCATCTTGCCATGTCTGGAGCCCAACCTTGAAAGAATTCTTGAATGCAGCTTTGCAATGCAACATGAAGGTTATCTGCAACCTTACGGTGTCTGTTCTGGATTACTTTGTCAGACTCGTCCCCATTGTTAATGGTTGGGTCAAGGACAATTATCCTCTTTTTTGGAAAATCCCATATGTATGTCGACCATGTGAAGTTGAACTTCACAGGCAGTATGAACTAGACAATTAATCAGTAGTAAGATTGTATTCATATAACATTTATCATACTATAGATAATAGCGGTACTTAAAAAAAGAGTTGTCTACTAAATACCTCTGTGCATCTGTGCACGTCATAATTAATATGTTCCCCGATTAACATATCCCGGACGTACCTCACGATCACGTCTCCTCTACTCACATGGTTCTGTTAAATACAACAGCCAATAAGCAGAGCTCGTTCATCTCGCATAAAATGATTCAATATATTTTGTCATCAATAGTTGTACTCACCACAAAGTATAACTCTAGCCAATGTCGCCAGCAACCTTCATCTTTATCCAATGCAAAGATAAAGTCCATTTGCTGGTATCTTCTAACTGCTACTGTCATCAAATCATTCTCTATTACACCTCCTTCGGACAGGTTCATCCCGATACGACCAACCATGAGCTCCAGGTATTTTGGCTGCGTGCTGATAACCCAATTGCTGCAAATGTAAAATCCGCATGTTAGCTTAAGAAGAATCAATGCCAAGCAACCAAAACCTCTTTGTGATGTATGTAAAAGGGTTACATACTCTTTCCTTGCATCTGCAGGCTCTTTCATAAACATCCTAAAGACCTTTTCAACATTAGCTGGTGCTCTTACAGGAGGATCATACCCTAAGACGAAAGGGGATCGTGCAGCCCTCCCTGGCTTAACGGTCCTTTTTCTCCGGGGTTGTGTACTAAGCCCATCTTGTGTTTGTGTAATGTTTAGATTGATTGTTGCCTGCTCCATCTCCTCACGTATGTCTAGCTCTTGGGCGGCTATCTCCCTGTTCAGGCTGACGGGTGTTGTTCCTGCCGCCTTGTTCGGTTGAACAACCTCTTGTGCAGGAGTGCATACTATCTCAAGTCCTGACCCTGCAATGCACATTATGCAAATTGTTATCATCTTCCAAATATATGGGTGGTACATAACTCGTGTTATGTTTAACTAGATTGTTTTATCACCTTGCAGGCCATCTCTTCCATCTGTTGACCCCGGTGTTGTGTTAGCTGATGGCACGGAACTCGCACCTGCAAACACTGACGAGACCGTGTTTAGTACTTCATACGTAGATGATTACTGTTAGTTGGAGGAACTATACTAGTTCTTTCCAACTAAATATACATATGTACAGAGGGAATATACAACAATTGAAATATCAAACGACACAATGTATCTTTACCATGTGGCGAGACCGCTTTGGTGAAATCATCCATCAGGTCTATGCTCCTGAATCCTGTGAAATCTATCTTAAATTTGCTTGGACCGCCCTGTTTTGTGTACTCCTCAGTGTGTTTATCTTGCTGTCTTGTAGCCAAGACTGTCATTTCCCTGCTTGATACCTGGACTGCTTCATCTTTGTCTACGCCAAGGTCAAATGAGGGGACCTTTGTGTTCAGCGACGAATGAGGTCCATAAATCCACTTCCTACCATCTGCTGATTGAGCCTGAATTGGCATTTGGTCATGCACTTCTGTATCATCGTTGACTTCGTTATGTTGCTCCGCTGCAGCAATTAGTTCATCCAGATTTTTTATTGCTGGGTCAGCCTCTGCAGTTGCATCTTTGACCCTTGCTCTTTTTGTTGAACAACCCTGTTGATTTTCATTTGTCCTATGGCTAACAGGTCCATGATCTTCGTGTAACATATTGGTATTTGGGTTACACATGGCTGAACCTGGTGACAATGGCGACTCTTCTCCGGACTCTTCAGTGGAGACGTCACCTCCTTGATTGATATAAAGGTATTAGTCACAAACAAATCTTTCAGTATATGTAAATCTTTAAATTAACAGCATGAATTAATTACCTTTATATTTATCTTCCCTAGGCCTTTTGTTGTTCTTCCTTACAGTACTTGATATTTCTTCTATATCCGCAATGATCTTTGCGGTCTCTTCTTCGATAAAGGTTTCTGTCTCACTTAATACCCCTTCCCACCCGTGAGCGTGGCGTTTGTTTATCTTTTCACCTTTCTTATACGCCATTTGCAAAACTGCTCTGCATTTAAATGAGTATTGCACCACTTTTTCCACAAGTATGGATGCAATCTGATATTTCGCACAAATATGCAAACATATGTTATACACCATGCCTCCTTCTGGATTAAAATCACATTTTAAATGCATATTGGGATGTTAATAGTACCTCCTCGACCATCGGTCCTCTCTTGGTTTTGCTTGACCCCTCTCCGTAATTTGTGAAATTCCGTATTAACGACCCCGACTACCTGTTCCTGCTGTAACATACTGTGTGCGCTGGCCTCGGCTGAACATCAACACAAAAGCCGACACGTTAGAACAACATAATTGAACTCATAATAATTAACCGAAAATAGGTTTGTGTCAACTATCGTTATATGCTCATACCAGCAGCAGTCCGTATATCACAATTTCTGATTTTTTTCCTGTGCTCATATCCGCATCAATAATTCTGTTAATTGTCTTCTGGGCATAGACCTTGCATCTCGGAAATACATCGTGTGGTAGGTTGTCGTCCTCAAGATCGAGATTGTCTAGATAGAACACCGGTGGCATTATGTATGTATTTCATTAGACCGAAAAACACAACTTATAGTTTGTGTTACTCTCAGACAATCTTAATCTACCCATACCCGAATGAAAAAAGTGCACCCAGAGATGTTTGATTTTACTTTGCCTCCAAGGAGCTCCGACTTCACCCTCCCAGCAGATATAAGCACTTCTTCCCGGACGTACTTACCCCAGTTGTACATGTGTATGAGAGCAGGGGTGTGCAACCCGCCCCAGTAGTCTGTCATGAAGTAATTGTGCTTCAATGGCGGTGCTAGAACATATGTAACCGCACATATAACGTATGCAACCTTGAAAGCATCACATTCTGCCTTCGTCATTTTCCTGCCATATTCTTTCTTTACAATTTCCTCAATGACCGAAATCCTTGTTTCACTACTGCTTATCCCGAGTGTTTGCCTGACTGAACTACACATGTGGGGTGCTTGGGTCTTGTTTATTGTTGCTCCTTCTCCGGGCATGCCTAGAACTTTCTCGACGTCTTTGTCATCAAATGGAGTGTCCCTTCTACCATCCACAATTAGTGCTTAAGCTTTTTCATCAACCTTGCTGAGAACCCACATCTGTTGATACCTATTTGCCCTAGTAATTTTCGGTATATGCATTAAGCCTCCTAACTTCATCTCGTCAACTAGTTTCCTCTTCTCCTCTGACAGCAAATCGTTCAGTTTCTTAAACCTCTTCACACTGCCCCTGGAGTTTATCAGACAACCCCCGCCTTTTTTATTTCCCTTTCCGCACCCGTCAGAATCAGATTCTCCTTCCTCTTGACGCAATTCTGTAGTTGGGTACGCGTCAAAGTCACCGATGCCCTCGTCATCCGATTCCTGGTACATGGATCCTGAGGAGTCCGAGGACATGACCTGAAAATCATAAGCATGGTAAACATTTTCAGTGCCATCACAACTTAATAAACGTAATACATTGCGAAAGCCATGCGGTAATAACAGAATTGTAATAATTACTATTACACAACTCGTCGTGTTTGAACGTCATTTCAACTGTTGCCATTTTTTTATAACAATTAATCAATGAAAAAATATAGTCTCCAAAGTGTTTCACCCCCGTTGCTCAAGGTTGCGACCGCGCCACTCAACTTATTGTGCGAACCAGCCTACTATCCCCTTATTATTGATAAATTGTTCACATCAATTTTTTTTTTTGGTTTTCATATAAGTATAACATGGAGCATTGCTATTTGACAACTTGCGGTAATAATATCGCTGATCCGTCTCGATAAGTTATACACTAGCATCGATGTACTACAAAATATACGAGAACTACCATCGATGCTCTAACAATCAGTGTTGCATTGTAGGTTATTTTAAGAATTATTTTCTCTTTAATTTCAAGAATAAATTTACCGGCCTGAATATTAATCCTGGAGGCTAGCCATCGTAGAAGTAACATCATGCATTGTAGGTTACTAGTTGATGCCCCGCGCGTTGCTGCGGACAAATCTCTACAGAATTAAAGAAATATAAGTAGAAGTGGGCATTGCATATAATAATAGTAAAAATGAGAATCTCTTGATAATTAAGTACCTTGTGCTTTTACTCAATGAATCATGTCTGTTAGTTTCAGTAATACCCTATCTATGAATAAAGTGTATCAGATAACCATGTAAACAATTGCAAATAAAAAATAATTTAGAGAACACAAAATATCTTTTTCTAGCTAACACACCATTACATGCTTTGTATGAAGAAGCATACTCCCAAATGCTAGAAAATATCATGAATGTGGATGCTTTCATGATCTGTAAGAAAACGAAAGTAACTGTTAAAGTTTCGTAATTAATAACCAACAAATGATTAAATCTGAATGACATTAAACAAAATGTAACCATGTGGGAGACATAAATTTGAGATAAAGTCAATCCATCTTATGAATTTAATCTGCAAGGAGAACAAAGTGGATTTGGTTGTTTCCTTTCGTGCTTTGGGTAAGCGCCACCATCTACTTCTTGCCAGGAAGAATAGAGAAGTACCTGCAATTTATTGAAATATTCTTATATAGAAAATACATCTTGAAAACATAAAACGAATTACTCTAAATCATGGAAGAGGGGGACTGTCACCAATTAGCAAGTAGGTAGTAGAATAAAAGACGGTAAAAGAAGAAATAATTAAGACACACATATTAGGAGCATATATCTAGAGCTTGGTACCCATTGGTTGGAATCTCTTGCTCGTGAACTGCATGACTTATTGATACCAAAAAAAAAACATGATGCATTAGATGGTACCATTGGTTGGAATCTCTTGCTCGTGAACTGCATGACTTATTGATACCAAAGAAAAACATGATGCATTAGATGGCAAAAAATCTAAACCTAACAAAAAAAGGAAACTGAAATCTAGAAGGCAAATACATCCAATAAGAAATAAGATTCATGTGAGTGATACTAAAGAAAAACATGATGCATTAGATGGCAAAAAATCTAAACCTAACAAAAAAAGGAAACTGAAATCTAGAAGGCAAATACATCCAATAAGAAATAAGATTCATGTGAGTGAGTAAGAAGATGAATCAGAGAAACAGACTCGTTTCTGGCAGTGAAATTGCAACTGCGAGTTTGTTTGAGCGACAGGAATCGCAGGCTGATAAAATTGCTGTGGTCATTCAACGAAGAATTGCATGGGAAGGTGAAGTGAATGGCAATAGGAGCCATGAAGACGCAGAGGCGCTGCAGTGTTACTGAGATGGCGGTACAGGAGGTGGTTGGATGCTTGCTTGCATCGTCGGAGATGGTGGCGTAGGATAGTATACATAGGAAAACAAATAGACAGCCGTCTGTTCGTCTACCTTGCCGGTCACTTCGTGTGCGCCTAGTGTTGTGAGAAAAGGAAGGGGCAAAACTGCATGTTGGAGGCAAAGTAAATGATGGGCTTGCGCAAAAACTAAGAAATTATAGACAGCTAGGGAAGAGGAGACTGAATAAGGAATATGGACAGGTGACATGGTGAAATAAATGTGTAGAAAAAAAGAAATATATATTCTTCAATTTAACTCATGGCGTGGGAATAGCGTATATGACAGTACCTAGAAACAATTAAAAAAAAGGATGACATCAGTGGATGACGTGGCTTCACCATATGCAAGGAAAAATCACTAGTGGGAGGCAACTATTTAGTAATAGAGGATTACTCTGCCGGCCATAAACATCAAGAATAAACCCATTTATATTAGTTTTATGCTGGATAATGAATACTATCGTTTTATTGTAGGTTATTTCTCTGTCGGCCCTAACTGTCATACTAGTAGGTGGGGAAACAGGTTTCATAGAATCTTACATTCCCAATAGATCAAGATGGGATGAAACCAGACGAACACAGATCTGAACCATGTTCGTTGGCAATGTGCCATAGAAAGCACGAAACAAGCAAGATCGAGATGCTCGTGCATCTGTAAATAGATCAATCTGAGATAGACCTTGTAGAGCAAGGGGCTTGGGACATACCTTTTCCAAATCTTTGTCCAAATCCTCTTCTAGGTCTTGGAGCTTTGCCTGAGAGCTCGAACAGAGTAAGTGGGTTCTATCACTGCTTGCTCCCTGTCAATGCGTCTGCCTGTATGGACGGGGACAAAAACAGAGACAGATACTCTTTCCTCCTCTATAGAGACCGGCAGCTTCCTAACGTTGCACGTCTGACGGAGTGGCCCACAGGGATGGCACACGGTGGCCATATGACAAGTACGCCTGATGGGGTAGGCCACATGGTCACTGACCCTTGCCAAGTTTGTTAATATTTGTTAACAACTACAGTGCGGAACCGATGAGTACAAAGGACATAACACAGTGGATTCTTCTTGCTAAAACTCATCAGGATAGTCTAATACATTGTTTAACTTGCCAACTTCAAATTGCTACGGTACGACAAACGTTGAGCTTTATGTTGGAAACAAAACTTCCAAGCTCATAACTACTGGAAACTAAGGGAATAGTACGATACATAAGACTTTTTGTTGGCCACCAAATATTCAGATCGATGCGATCTGGCTCACTTAGCCACCCATGCCGACGTGACCGCTATGATTGCACCTACTGGTGCAGTAGCTGCTAGAGCCATCTGGATCGCCTTGTTCATCCTCTTGAGCCTCCTTATCTCACCATTTTCCTCTTCGAGCTCTTCATAAACCTCGTCAGGCTTCTCCTCGCACCTCTCATGACGGCTCTTGTGGTAGTTTGCAAGCTCAACCGCAGTTTGGCAATACTGGTTCGTGTACCTGTCAAGGTCTTCCTCCCAGATGTATGCTTCACAAAATCTGGCACCTGGTACCTGTTTACAACATACGAGACAACAGTAAAAATGCGTTAGAGCAAACAAAACAATTTGATGCGAACAGGGTGACACTATTTACGGTCATCTCACGTTGTAGTTGACGCAGTTCAGAAATAACTTGTCGCGCTTCGCCACCGACGAACCTTTGCGCTTTGTGCACTGCCTGCCACACGCGCAGTGCAGCCTGTAGACTGCCTGAAGGTTCGCCATCCCACTGTGCGTGTGCTTGGGGTGCTTGGGTGTAAGATTTTAGGATTAAGCAAGTGGACTGACATTGCTGAGAGGAGCTCTCACCCTTTTTGTAGAGAACCTTGTGCATATCCACAATAAATGCTCATTAATATTGTAACTAACGCACACATCACTGAATTAAAGTGTGTAGTCAATTCTCAGACAACACGCACTGTTCACGCAACTCCGTGATCCAGGCGATGTCAAATCCCTTGCTTTACGCTCGTGTCGTACCGGGGTCTAGTTGCTCTGCTGCGCGGGCATGCCACAACCCTCGTTGAATTGAAGTCAGGGGTTTGCTTCTCAGACAAAGCTGGCAAACAACAACTCACTGGTCTGCAACAGTGCTCGTTTTATATGTGATGGTCTGTTATTAACCAAAACACCGGACTTTTGTGAGCAATGTTTTGGAGGTCATCATTAAGGCGTTATAGGTTTGTGTCTAGAGGCAGGGCCTGGACAAGATTATTGTTCACGACATAAAGTGCGGTGTCTAACTATAACTGAGTTCCATTTGGCATCCTCATAGCTCCTCACATTGCATCCTGACAGCTCGTTTCGCATACGGTGCCTCCCATTGGATTCCATGCTCGTTTTGCATCCTGGCAGCTCGTTTTGCATACGGTGCCTCCCATTGGATTCCACTGCTGCATGCGCTGGATAGACATCTCCTCTCCATAGGTAGGGGCCTCCCTTCACTGTTAATTGTACAGTGACGTTTGACTGATTGATGTGCCCCTCGCCCATGCCTTGGCCATGTTGCCCATCTGTTCGCGTCGCGTGGGTACCGGTTTGCACCGCGCGGGTATTAGTATACGGTGCCTCCCACCTCCACCTCCATATCTTTAGCTACGACATGTCAAACCGAGCGAACTCTAGCTCCGAGATGTTCTCAGGCGAAGCAATGATGACGCCGCTGCCGAATCCATCCAGTACATCATCGTTCACTGTAAGTCCAACTACTGATTTGGTGGATGTTGGCCTTTTGGTTCATATTAACTGATATGGTTATTAATCGCCAACTGCCCAGACTGCTCCATCATCTCTCAGGCCGTTAACTATTAAGATGCTGATGGATTCTTTCAATGAAGACATCGAACGCCATCCATTCATTATTGACGGCATGCCGGTGTCAACAGTAGAATCACACTCAACTATATAGTTATGTATTACCATTTTAAACAATGTGCTATTTTCTAATGAAAGCATGCACAGATCGATCTTATAGGCATGGTTAGAAATAAATGTGTGAGCATGGATCACTGCACATTTGACCTGTATGACGGCACAGGGTTCGTAAATGTACACTACTAGTGAGTATGTAACAAATCATCAATTAACAGTACATAAATTAGTTCGATTTGTTAACACACGTAATCCATCCGGCTCAATCTAATTCAGGTTTGATTGCCCTCAGGACTCCAGGGATGCTTGGTCGTTCAAGTTAGAAAAATAATTTTCATTAATGATGCTCTGTAAGTATACCACGTCAATCATTTTTATCATGTCATTTAGATATATTTTTCCATAACAACAGCAATGGGGTTTATGTACGTGTCGTCGGGAGGGCTACTAGCTTGGACAGTTTTTTCCAAATCAAAGCCTACATGGTCAGGTTCGTGGAGCAGGATAAAGATAACCAACTATTGGATGCATTATTTTTCCATTGTTATCATTCGTTAATGCCTGAAGGAGTCTTGTTTTATGTTTTAGGACTGTAAAATACTTCAACGACATAACCCATCACTTTCTCTACTGCATCAAGGCTCATATTGACATTTCTAGTCAGAGCGTATTACAGGTTTGTTGTGCTAATGAATTATTGATATATAATTCATACTGCCTGGATAAAATTGGATTATGTTTAATTGCAGAAAAAGCTTGATGCCATTACGTCGGCATCGACCGTCATGCCAATAAGCCATATCACTCCAAGTCAGATTCCAAATGAATGTAGTCTCAAGGAGAAGATATTCTCCATTTTGCGCGACCCAGCCTACCGGTGAGCAGCCTTTACAGTGTTCATCGCAGCCTGAAGTCGTACTCATCATCATTATAAAGTTCTTTGTATTTTTTTAGTGATATAGAACATGGGGTGAGCCTAAAGTTGCTTCGCAGCGCGGTTGGCGCAAGTCAAGACGATATCATGTAATGTATTTTCCCACATTTGTTCGCTATTCTATAAGTTGACATAATTGTTTCTAAATACTAATGTCTGTTCTTCAAATTTCACGAAGGTGATAGCAGAGCAACTCCAGCTCGGTGAGATGTACACTACAATTGATGAACGACATTTCAAGTCTTCGAACTAATGATCTTCTGGCTGATCTTACGTTATTAGTCTGTGTTGAGCACTATGTTTTTTCATCTCGGTAATATTTATGTTTATGTCGTCAGTGCACTTCGGCTACTTAATAATTAGCATCGTTGATCGGTAATCCAACTCGGTAATATTTATGTCGTCAGTGCACTTCGTCTACTTTATTAGTCTGTATTGAGCGCTTTTTTTTAATAATGTTTTTTGTCTTGGCGTTGCTGAGACACCTCCCTTCTCAAGGCGTTCTTCTTGCTCCCTCATTACAAACCCAGGGCAATAAAACTATTCACCAGCCCACCCACCGCTTGCTTGCTCCCTCATCCCAAACACAGTGCCATACTATTGACCCCCTGCAACCTCTCCCTCCATCGACCAACTCAAACCTTCCCATTCCTCCATGTCCAGCATCAATCCCATGTCAATTACTGACAATGAGAACCTTGTGATAGAAATCATTTCAAGGCTATCATGCACCCGTTCAATCATCTGCAGCTCTGCTGTTAATCCCCAATGGATGAGTATATGTAGATCCCAGCCTTTCATTCAGACATACGTTCGCCGCAATCGCCCGGCCGTGCTCGGATTCTTGGCCGAGTTCGAACGTGGTTACAGCCTCCATTTTCGTGCCGTGGATGCATTGGCTTTGCAAGGTGAGGCCACCAGAACTCTTCTTCGTTCCCGTATCGATGACTATTCCCTCTCAAGAAAACGCATACTAGCATCTGAATCTGGTCAACTGCTCATAAGTGTTAGCATCCCTCCATTTGTCTCCTCTGAAACCGACCAGATAAGTGTCGATGGGTACTACACTTTGATTCCTAGCTCGTTTCCACTTGCATACTCATTTGTAGCAACTCGTATCCCTCGGGTGCCTCGCCTGCATGGCTAGCAAAGCCCGAACTTCTATGGTCAATTTGGTCTGTTGCAAACAGCCGGCCAGACATGGTTTTCCTTTTTCGTCAAAGACGCAGCAGGCCCTTTTAGTAGGTCTTACGGTGGTATAAAATTCAGGTCCAAAACTGATTTCCACGTACACGTGTGTGTGTTCAGAGGTGGGGCTTGGACAAGATTTGTGTCTGATCCTTTTCCATATCGTCCTCCTTGCATCTTTCACATAGATCCTTACTCCATTTTATCCGGCAGCTCATTATATATGATGTATGTCGTCGGCATGTTAATTTGCTTTGACATTCCTAGCTCTACATTCACTGATGTGCATCTACCTATATCAGTCAGGTCATGCCTCGATTACACTGTTTCTCTTAACGAGTCTGGCATCCTGTCTTTGGTAAATTGTTCTCATGGCTCGCTCAATACTTGGCTGCTTCAACTAGTGCATGGCCGCTTACAGTGGAGCTGTTGCTCGAGACTAGATTTAGTCCACACATTTTCTACTACTGTTGGTCCTAACATATGGCAGTCCGCGTTTGGTGTTGATTATGGGGATGTTGGCCTTAATGATTTCCAATCAGTGCAAATCAGATCATCTAGCAATAACTCGCCAGTTGTTCTATTAACCTTCGCATTCGATCATGGCATGTTTGTTGTCGACACGGTTAATTGCACCGTCAGAGGGGTGCGCTGGTTAACTGAGGATGGCCAGATGAGGCAAGCATTTCCATTGACCGAGCGTTGGCCACTGACTTTCTGTGATTGAAGCAAATTTCATTGTTTGCTCACCATTTGTAATGGTATATCATTACTACTCCCTCCGTCCCAAAATAACTGTCTCAAGCTTAGTACAACTTTGTACTAGAGCTAGTACAAAGTTGAGATAGTTATTTTGGGACGGAGGGAGTATTTTGTATGCGATTGGTATTGTGTGCCCACGTACGTGTTATTTCCCATTATCCTTTATTGTAATCCGTTATTGTAACAGTTGAACAATTTATGAATCACATTTCGTATTTGTTGTGTTGTTATATTTAAGTTCATTTTGATGATACCGCAGCCCATCCTAAATCTGTGGCCATATGTGAGCTGGGTATATATTTGCAAGTGATTGATTCGGACTCGGATGACCGTTTTCTAAAGCTCAATCAATGCATATTAAAAATATGTTTTGTTCATCTTGATATTATTAGTAAGAGAACTTCATACCCAGTTCACATATATAAAAAAACACAAATTGTACTGCCGCTGATTTCGCAACCGGATCCAATATTTAATGTGACACAATATATAATGCAACGGCTTATATATGATTATTTTGTGTTCGGATGTCCACCGTATAAAGCTCCCTAGGTATATGTGATAGAGTTCATCGTCTCTGTATGCAAGAGCACCACACGTGTCGGAATTCATCTTACGTTATTTATTATCGATTCTATTGATTAATGCCTTACTACCAACCACCCGAGCTCCGTTTGCTCATATAGCAAAAAAAATTATTTCCTCAAGCTTTATAACGTTCTTAATCCATATATCATCAATTTGCCTGTGAGATGCCCAATGCAACTTCTCTCCACAAGTTTGTGTCATGCCGTGATTATGCTCATACTTCACATCATGGTCCCGTGTGCGATGCAACCTTATAAAGGCAGGGCATTGGCAAAGAGCACCACGCGGGTCGGGTTGCATTTTTCGTTTTTTCTTATCGGTTATATTCATTAATACCTTCGTACCAACAACGCGAGCTCCGTTTTCTCATATAGCAAGATGATCATACCCTCAAGGTTGCAAGTGTTATGGAGAGTTATCCAGCTATATGCGCAAAGAGCACCGGATGTATCGTATTAAATCCAGTTATGTAGAGTTCTTCAGCTAAATATGTAAGAGCACCGCACGTGTCGGTCAAGGGTTTGTTGTTGATCCAACATGTAATTTGACGCAATACATAATGCAACGGCAAAGCACGACCAACAAATCACTAACAGTTTTATATGAGTAGCTTGTGTTCGGACATGGAGATGATAAAGCTCCCCGGCTATAGTTGCAATAGCACCGGATGTATTGTACTAGAGTCCTTCGTGTAGAGTTAACTGTCTTCATATGCAAAGAGCACCACGCGGGTCGGGTTGCATTAATACCTTCGTACCAACAACGTGAGCTCCGTTTGCTCATATAGCAAGATGATCATACCCTCGAGCTCAGTTTGCTATGTAGAGTTCTTCAGCTATGAACGCAATAACACCGGATGTATATTATTAGAGTCTGATATGTAGAGTTCTTCAGCCAACTATGCAAGAGCACCGCGCGTGACGGTTAAGAGTTTGTTGTTGTTATTCGTTGGGCCGTTGTATTTGCAAACGTGTGTATGGTACCGTGCATTGTAACAACAAAACAAATTACAACAATCGGGTCAATGACATAATACATAATGCAACGGCAAAACACGACCAACAAATCACTCACACTTTTACATGGGTAGGTTGTGTTCGGATGCCCCCGCAAATGTGATTTGATTGGGTGCTATGTAGAGTTATGCAGCTATATGCGCAAAGAGCACCGGATGTATTGTATTAAATCCAGTTATATAGAGTTTTTCAGCTAACTATGTAAGAGCACCGCACGTGTTGGTCAATGGTTTGTTGTTGATCCAACTTGTATTGTACTAGAGTCCTTCGTGTAGAGTTAACTGTCTTCATATACAAAGAGCACCACGCGGGTCGGCTTGCATTAATACCTTCGTACCAACAACGCTATTGTGTTCGGGTGCACGTCGGGTAAAGCTCCCCGGCTATGGTTGCAATAGCACCGGATGTATCGTACTAAAGTCCTTTGGTATTCGTTGTTGGTTTGTTATTGGTATTCGTTGGGTAGTTGTATTTGCAAATGTGTGGATTGTACCGTGCATTGTGTTCGGATGATCCAACATGTAATGTGACACAATACATACTGCAACGGCAAAACACGACCAACAAATCACTAACACTTTTACATGAGTAGATTGTGTTCGGGCGCCCATGGGATAAAGCTCCTCAGCTATAGTTGCAATAGAACCAGATGTATCGTACTAAAGACATTTGTGTAGGGTTAATCGTCTCCATATGCAAATAGCACCACACGGGTCGGGTTGCATTTTACGTTATTTCTTATCGGTCCTATTGATTAATACCTTCGTACCAACAACATACGGGGCTGAGGTTGCAAATTTTTATGTAGAGTTCTTCAGCTATAACTGCAAGAGCACCGGATGTATCGTAATAAAGTCTGTTAGGTGTAGTTCTTCAGCTAACCATACAATAGACCGCATGTGTCGGTCAAGAGTTTGTTGTTGGTATTCGTTAGGCCGTTGTATTTGCAAACGTGTGGATGGTACCATGCATTGTAACAACAAAACAAATGACACAATACATAATGCAACGGCAAAACACGACCAACAAATCACTGACACTTTTACATGAGTATATTGTGTTCGGCTGCCCACCGGATAAAGCTCCCCTGCTATACTTGCAATAGCACCGGATGTATTGTACTAAAGTCCTTTGTTTATATTTCACCATCTTTATATATGCAAAGAGCACCACGCGGGTCGGGTTGCATTTTTCGTTATTTCTTACCGGTTCTATTGATAAATACCTCCGTACCAACAACGCGATCTTTGTCGTGTCAGTGTCGGTCACACGTGTCGGTCAAGAGTTTGTTGTTGGTATTCGTTAGGCTGTTGTATTTGCAAACGTGTGGATGGTACCGTGCATTGTAACAACAAAACAAATGACAACAATCGGGTCAATGACACAATACATAATGCAACGGCAAAACACGACCAACAAATCACTGACACTTTTACATGGGTAGATTGTGTTCGGATGCCCCCGCAAATGTGATTTGATTGGGTGATATGTAGAGTTATGCAGCTATGTGCGAAAAGAGCACCAGATGTATCGTATTAAATCCAGTTATATAGAGTTCTTCATCTAAACATGTAAGAGCACCGCACGTGTCGGCCAAGGGTTTGCTGTTCATCCAACATGTAATGTGACGCAATACATAATGCAACGGCAAAACAAGACCAACAAATCACTAACACTTCTATATGAGTAGATTGTGTTGTGATGCCGACCGAATAAAGCTCCTCTCATATAGTTGGAGTAGCACCGGATGTATTGTACTAGAGTCCTTCGTGTAGAGTTAACTGTCTTCATATGCAAAGAGCACCACGCGGGTCGGGTTGCATTAGTACCTTCGTACCAACAACGCGAGCTCCGTTTGCTCATATAGCAAGTTGATCATACCCTCGAGCTCAGTTTGCTATGTAGAGTTCTTCAGCTATGAACGCAATAGCACCGGATGTATATTATTAGAGTCTGATATGTAGAGTTCTTCAGCCAACTATGCAAGAGCACCGCACGTGATGGTTAAGAGTTTGTTGTTGGTATTCGTTGGGCCGTTGTATTTGCACACGTGTGTATGGTACCGTGTATTGTAACAACAAAACAAATGACAACAATCGGGTCAATGACACAATACATAATGCAACGGCAAAGCACGACCAACAAATCACTGACACTTTTACATGGGTAGATTGTGTTCGGATGCCCCCGCAAATGTGATTTGATTGGGTGCTATGTAGAGTTATGCAGCTATGTGCACAAAGAGCACTGTATGTATCGTATTAAATCCAGTTATATAGAGTTCTTCAGCTAACTATGTAAGAGCACCGCACGTGTCGGTCAATGGTTTGTTGTTGATCCAACATGTAATGTGACGCAATACATAATGAACGGAAAAACACGACCAATAAATCACTGGCACTTTTACATGAGTGTATTGTGTTCGTATGCCCGCCGAATAAAGCTCCTCTGCTATAGTTGCAATAGCACCGGATGTATTGTACTAAAGTCCTTTGTTTAGATTTGACCGTCTTCATATGCAAAGAGCACCACGCGGGTCGGGTTGCGTTTTTTGTTATTTCTTATCTGTTCTATTGATTAATACCTTCGTACCAACAATAAACGGAGCTAAGGTTGCAAAGTGTTATGTAGAGTTATTCAGCTATATGCGCAAAGAGCACCGGATGTATCGTATTAAATCCAGTTATGTAGAGTTCTTCAGCTAAATATGTAAGAGCACCGCACGTGTCGGCCAAGGGTTTGCTGTTGATCCAACATGTAATGTGACGCAATACATACTGCAACGGCAAAACACGACCAACAAATCACTGAAACTTTTACATGAGTATATTGTGTTCGGGTGCACGTCGTATAAAGCTCCCCGGCTATGGTTGCAATAGCACCGGATGTATCGTACTAAAGTCCTTTGGTATTCGTTGTTGGTTTGTTGTTGGTATTCGTTGGGTAGTTGTATTTGCAAATGTGTGGATTGTAC
Organism: Hordeum vulgare subsp. vulgare; assembly: GCF_904849725.1. Taxonomy (NCBI): domain Eukaryota; kingdom Viridiplantae; phylum Streptophyta; class Magnoliopsida; order Poales; family Poaceae; genus Hordeum; species Hordeum vulgare. Next base: position 567,032,756 of record NC_058521.1, read on the forward strand.
CGTGCATTGTGTTCGGATGATCCAACATGTAATGTGACACAATACATAATGCAACCGCAAAACACGACCAACAAATCACTAACACTTTTACATGAGTAGATTGTGTTCGGGTGCCCATGGGATAAAGCTCCTCGGCTATAGTTGCAATAGAACCGGATGTATCGTACTAAAGACATTTGTGTAGGGTTAATCGTCTCCATATGCAAATAGCATCACACGGGTCGGGTTGCATTTTACGTTATTTTTTATCGGTCCTATTGATTAATACCTTCGTACCAACAACATATGGGGCTGAGGTTCTAAATTGTTATGTAGAGTTCTTCAGCTATAACTGCAAGAGCACCGGATGTATCGTAATAAAGTATGTTAGGTATAGTTCTTCAGCTAACCATGCAATAGCACCGCACGTGTTGGTCAAGAGTTTGTTGTTGGTATTCGTTAGACCGTTGTATTTGCAAACGTGTGGATGGTACCGTGCATTGTAACAACAAAACAAATGACAACAATCGGGTCAATGACACAATACATAATGCAACGGCAAAACACGACCAACAAATCACTGACACTTTTACATGAGTATATTGTGTTCGGCTGCCCACCGGATAAAGCTCCCCTGCTATACTTGCAATAGCACCAGATGTATTGTACTAAAGTCCTTTGTTTATATTTCACCGTCTTCATATATGCAAAGAGCACCACGCGGGTCGGGTTGCATTTTTCGTTATTTCTTACCGGTTCTATTGATTAATACCTCCGTACAAACAACGCGATCTTTGCAGTGTCAGTGTCGGTCACACGTGTCGGTCAAGAGTTTATTGTTGGTATTCGTTAGGCTGTTGTATTTGCAAACGTGTGGATGGTACCGTGCATTGTAACAACAAAACAAATGACAACAATCGGGTCAATGACACAATACATAATGCAACGGCAAAACACGACCAACAAATCACTGACACTTTTACATGGGTAGATTGTGTTCGGATGCCCCCGCAAATGTGATTTGATTGGATGATATGTAGAGTTATGCAGCTATGTGCGGAAAGAGCACCAGATGTATCGTATTAAATCTAGTTATATAGAGTTCTTCATCTAAATATGTAAGAGCACCGCACGTGTCGTCCAAGGGTTTGTTGTTGATCCAACATGTAATGTGACGCAATACATAATGCAACGGCAAAACAAGACCAACAAATCACTAACACTTCTATATGAGTAGATTCTGTTCTGGTGCCCACCAAATAAAGCTCCTCTGATATAGTTGGAGTAGCACCGGATGTATTGTATTAGAGTCCTTCGTGTAGAGTTAACTGTCTTCATATGCAAAGAGCACCACGCGGGTCGGGTTGCATTAATACCTTCGTACCAACAACACGAGCTCCGTTTGCTCATATAGTAAGATGATCATACCCTCGAGCTCTCTAGAGTTCTTTAGCTATAAACGCAATAGCACCGGATGTATCTTATTAGAGTCTGATATGTAGAGTTCTTCAGCCAGCTATGCAAGAGCACCGCACGTGACAGTTAAGAGTTTGTTGATGGTATTCGTTGGGAAGTTGTATTTGCAAACGTGTGTATGGTACCGTGCATTGTAACAGCACAACAAATGTCAACAATCGGGTCAATGACACAATACATAATGCAACGGCAAAACAAGACCAACAAATCACTGACACTTTTACATGGGTAGATTGTGTTCGGATATGGAGACGATAAGCTCCCCGGCTATAGTTGAAATAGCACCAGTTGTATCGTACTAAAGTCCTTTGTGTAGGATTCATCGTCTCCATATGCAAGGATCACCACACGGGTCGGGTTGGATTTTACATTATTCCTTATCGATTCTATTGATTAATACCTTCGTACCAATACCGAACATGTAGGATTCTTCAGCTAACTATGTAAGAGCAACGCACGTTATTTTATTGTAACTATATTTGATTAATACCTTCATACCAACAACGCGACCTCCGTTAGCTCATATAGCAAGATGTATCGAAATGACTCAAGTTATGTAGAGTTCTTCAGCTAAATATGTAAGAGCACCGCATGTGTCAGTCAATAGTTTTTGTTGGTATTCGTTGGGTAGTTGTATTTGCAAACGTGTGTATTGTACTGTGCATTGTGTTCGGATGATCCAACATGTAATGTGACACAATACATAATGCAACGGCAAAACACGACCAACAAATCACTAACACTTTTATATGAGTATATTGTGTTCCGGTGCCCATCGGATAAAGCTCCTCATCTATAGTTGCAACAGAACCGGATGTATCATACTAAAGACATTTGTGTTGGGTTTATCGTCTCCATATGAAAATAGCACCACACGGGTCGGGGTGCATTGATTAATACATTCGTACCAACAACAAACGGGGATGAGGTTGCAAATTGTTATGTAGAGTTCTTCAGCTATAAATGCAATAGCACTGGATGTATCGTAATAAAGTCTGCTATGTATAGTTCTTCAACTAACCATGCAATTGCACCGCACCTGTCGTTCAAGAGTTTGTTGTTGGCATTCGTTAGGCAGTTGTATTTGCAAACGTGTGGATGGTACCGTGCATTGTAACAACAAAACAAATGACAACAATCGGGTCAATGACACAATACATAATGCAACGGCAAAACACGACCAACCAAATCACTAACACTTTTACATGGGTAGATTGTGTTCGGATGCCCCCCCAAAATTGATTTGGTTGGGTGCTATGTAGAGTTCTTCAGCCATATGCGCAATAGTTCTTTAGCTAAATATGTAAGAGCACCCCATGTGCCGGTCAAGAGTTTGTTGTTGGTCCAACATGTAATGTGACGGAATACATAATGCAATGGCAAAACACGACCAACCCATCACTAACACTTTTATATGAGTAGATTGTGTTCGGATGCCCACCGTCATCATATGCAAAGAGCACCACGCGGGTCGGGTTGCATTAATACCTTTGTACCAACAACGCGAGCTCTGTTTGCTCATATAGCAAGATGATCATACCCTCGAGCTTTGTAAAGTTCTTAATCCATATACATCCAAGCGGTAAACACCAATAGAACAAACGGAGATAAGGTTGCAAAATGTTCCGATCGCGGTCGGGGGGCTGCTATGTAGAGTTCTTCAGCTATAAACGCAATAGCAACGAATGTCACGATTAAAGTCTGACAGGTAGAGTTCTTCGGCCAACCCAGCAAGAGCACCGCAGGTGACGGTTAAGAGTTCGTTGTTGGTATTCGTTGGGCCGTTGTATTTGCAAACGTGTGTATGGTACCGTGCATTGTAACAACAAAACAAAAATGTGAACAATCGGGTCAATGATCCAACATGTAATGTTACAAAATACATAATGCAACAGCAAAACACGACCAACAAATCGCTAACAAATCAATGTGAGCCGCGATTACTTATATAACAAGCTCTTATCGTCGCCATGCATTATAACGTTCTCGTTCTCCATACACAAAAGAACTAGAATGTATGATGAAAACACATTTTATTTTTGTTGAGATTGTTGGTAAGAGAACTTCAATTTAACGCATAGAAAAAATACCAACAAAACAAACGGAGCTAATCTTGCAAGTCATTTAGTTGTGTTTGGACGCCCTAGTTTGTAGAGGTCTTAAGCAATATATGTAAGAACATCGCATGGGGGCGGACTTGATTTTGTATTAGGTATTTGTTGTGTTGTTTTATTTATTTATTAAATTTGTAATATTTGAGTTAGTTGTTATTACACGAAAACCAGATTTATTTATATA